>NC_080551.1:18025000-18360000 GCF_028640845.1 Ahaetulla prasina
TTGTTAAAGAGTTGTACCCAGAAAGCATCCATCAGTAGGTGAAAACGATGATTTATGGATGCAATGATTTTAAAAAGATGAGGATTAAATAAGGGGCCGAAAGGATCTCTGGAATAGTTAAGAGGAAAGGGACATAATGGGTTTGTTAATATCTATTGGAAAGAAGGTTGGAAGTCATTTGTATCCATTTCTTTAGTTATCTCTCTTTTTTTGCTTTAGGCGCAGGAGTCTTTCAAGCTAAGTTGGTAATAAAGACTTGCATTGTGTTTAGTTTCTCTGGGATTGACTCTTGCACAGATGGTCTACAATTGATTTGGCTTTCTGGGTGGAATAGGCTATTTTTCCCTTTTCCTCTTTCTTTCTTTCTTTTTTTTTTCCCTGATACCAACCAACCATAAAGTTGAGCTCCACCAGCCGCCAGGCATACTTTCCTTCAAACTCCTTCATTCTGATCCTTGCCTCGCTCAATTCCCCATCCTGTAGGCCATGAGAAAAATGCAGCAAACCTTGCTGACCCTGCAGAAGGCTTTCTCTAATCAAGGGCTTTGTTTCTTTCTCTTTTAAGATTTTTTTTCTTCTCTCTCTCTCTCTCTGTCATTTGCACCTCTATAACTGTCTGGTTTGGTTCTGCAACCCAACAAGACAAACACAGACTTCAGAGGATAATTAGAACTGCAGAAAAAATAATTGCTACCAACCTGCCTTCCATTGAGGACCTGTATACTGCACGAATCAAGAAGAGGGCCGTGAAAATATTTGCAGATCCCTCGCATCCTGGACATAAACTGTTTCAACTCCTACCCTCAAAACGACGCTATAGAGCACTGCACACCAGAACAACTAGACACAAGAACAGTTTTTTCCCGAAGGCCATTGCTCTGCTAAACAAATAATTCCCTCAACACTGTCAGACTATTTACTGAATCTGCACTACTATTAATCGTTTTATAGTTCCCATCACCAATCTCTTTCCACTTATGACTGTATGACTATAACTTGTTGCTGGCAATCCTTATGATTTATATTGATATATTGACCATCAATTGTGTTGTAAATGTTGTACCTTGATGAACATATCTTTTCTTTTATGTACACTGAGAGCATATGCACCAAAGACAAATTCCTTGTGTGTCCAATCACACTTGGCCAATAAAAATTCTATTCTATTCTATTCTCTAAGGTTAAACATTTTTCCAATTATGGGATCGTCTCACACCTGCTGATCTTGCTCTTGGTTGATTTTTAAAAAACAGCAAACTACCACCATTCTGAAGCCTGAAACTCAGTGCTGGTATTCAGGCGGTTCTAGTGAATGGGTAGCGGCGGCTGCAGGAGGCTCCTCCCACCTGCCTGGATGTCATCACGTCCTGGTTTTGATGCTCTGTGCGTACGCAGAAGTCCCTGCGCACTCATGTTAGCGAACCAGTAGCGAAGGTACCTGATGAAATTCCACTCTGAACTTTGTCTTGGTGTCCGTTTTTGCATTCAAGTTGAAAATTTTTTTTATGACCTCCTGGCCACCCACCTCTCTGACCCTGGCATCAGGAATTTTCTTCCCCAGGGTACTCAATATGGTCATTTTTTAAAAACAGCAAGCAGCACCATTCTTAAGCATGACATCAAATGATCTAAGTGCCAAAGCCCACTGCAACTACATAGCAAAAAAAGCTCTAAGAGTTGTAAACCTAATTTTGCGTAGCTTCTTTTCCAAAAACACCACACTACTAACCAGAGCATATAAAACATTTGCTACACCAATTCTAGAATACGGCTCGCCAGTTTGGAACCCTCACCACATCTCTGACATCAATACAATTGAACGTGTCCAGAAATATTTTACAAGAAGAGTTCTCCATTCCTCTGAAAACAATAAAATACCCTATCCCACTAGACTTGAAATCCTAGGCTTAGAAAACTTGGAACTCCGTCGCCTTCGACAAGACCTAAGCTTAACTCACAGAATCATCTATTGTAATGTCCTTCCTGTTAAAGACTACTTCAGCTTTAATTGCAATAATAGAATAGAATAGAATAGAATAGAATAGAATTGTTTATTGGCCAAGTGTGATTGGACACACAAGGAATTTGTCTTGGTGCAGATGCTCTCAGTGTACATAAAAGAAAAGATACGTTCATCAAGGTACAACATTTACAACACAATTGATGGTCAATATATCAATATAAATCATAAGGATTGCCAGCAACAAGTTATAGTCATACAGTCATAAATGGAAAGAGATTGGTGATGGGAACTATGAGAAGATTAATAGTAGTGCAGATTCAGTAAATAGTTTGACAGTGTTGATGGAATTATTTGTTTAGCAGAGTGATGGCTTTCGGGAAAAAACTGTTCTTGTGTCTAGTTGTTCTGGTTTGCAGTGCTCTATAGCATCGTTTTGAGGGTAGGAGTTGAAACAGTTTATGTCCAGGATGCGAGGAGTCTGTAAATATTTTCACGGCCCTCTTCTTGATTCGTGCAGTATACAGGTCCTCAATGGAAGGCAGATTGGTAGCAATTATTTTTTCTGCAGTTCTAATTATCCTCTGAAGTCTGTATTCTATTCTATTCTATTCTATTCTATTCTATTCTATTCTATTCTATTCTATTCTATTCTATTCTATTCTTTAACCAAAAACTTTCTACTATTGACCTCACCCCATTCCTAAGAGGACCATAAGGGGCGTGCATAAGCGCACAAACGTGCCTACTGTTCCTGTCCTATTGTTTTTCTTTTCTTCTTCCTATATATATGCTTATACCTCCTTATATTTACTCATATATGTGTTTATTTACTATATAATCTTTTTTTATGATACCTACATATATTGTTGTGACAAAATAAAATAAATAAAATAAAAATAAACATTCCTTCCCGAACTTCATCCCGGCATCTGTTTTTGCATTTGGGTTAAAACATTTTTTTGGGGTCTCCCAGCCCCCCTCCCCCTCAGTGTCCCTGACCCCCGACATCAGGAAGTTTCTTTCCCAGGCACTTCCCTCTGAACCTTGGCTATATAGCTAGTCCTTGTTTAGCGATTGCCTTGTTTAATGAACATTCAGGGTTACTATGGGGCTGAAACAACTGGCAACCAATCCTTGCACTGATGAACTTTGTAGGCCTGTAAAGCAAAGGAAAGCTTGAAAGAAGGCCTGAAACACAACTGAGGTTTCACTTAGCGGCCGCTTCACATGGTGACCCAGTTGCGGCTCCCAATTGGGGTTACTAAATGAGAACTACCTGTCAAGCAAACTCTAAAACGAAGATTTTGGCAATAATCTCTCCTCCGGGTGGCAGTATCTCCATGTCCTTTCCTTTGAGTTTGGCAATCTGGATGCAATTCATTCTTTTCCCGATTTAAAAAATAATAATAATAATGATAAACTAGCTGACATCTTTCTCAGTTGTCAGCTTCTGTCACATGAGCAGCATTTATTCATCTTTCCTCCTAGAGTGGTCTTTGCATATTTCTCTTATTGTTTGCATTTTCTTTGATTTCGCCTCTTGGCACTTATACACCACTTTTTCTTCCACAGTTCAAAGGCGGAGGAGAAATCTTCTTTCTTTCTTTCTTTCTTTCTTTCTTTCTTTCTTTCTTTCTTTCTTTCTTTCTTTCTTTCTTTCTTTCTTTCTTTCTTTCCTTCCTTCCTTCCTTCCTTCCTTCCTTCCTTCCTTCCTTCTTTCTTTTTAAACCTTTATTAACATTTAAAATCCTAAAATACAAGTTAAAATACATCTATAACAAAAATACATCCATAATAATTATACAATTCAACGTCATTCTGACAGTACATACGTTCTTAACTTTGTACATCTATTCCCAAATATTCCTACTTAATCAACATATTTAAACACAGTTTGAATCTTATTTTATTCTATACATTCCTTATTTTTAATTTCTATCCATTGATACCAGTTTTCCCAAGTTGAATAGTATTCCGAGTCTTCCTTATATATACAGACTTTATTAGAACAGCTGAGAATTAACCCATTCTCAGCATAGTCCAAACTAAATCAAAACAAATTCTTCATAAGACAATTCTTCAGTCTTATCACCAACCTTGCTCTAATTAGGCAAACTGCCAAAGGATTTTCTTGGCAAAAGTTTAGAAGCAGAAGATGCCGACAAGAAATAAATGCAGCAAGACAAGGAGCAAGGCTACCAACGTTGTTTTCTGACAAAGTGCCCAAACGCCGTTGCTGGTCTTTTAAGCCTTATGGGAAGGGCCAATCATCTCTTGGCCCTACTCCCGAGTCATCCTCTTTGCTTTAGCTGCTCTTGCCTTCTGGTAGCTCTTTTCATGTGTTCATTAGGAACAGGCTCCTCCTGTTCCTCTGCCTCACTACTGTCAGCCTCTGGAGGCTCTGAAGTCTGCACATCACTCCCAGATGGCCCTGGCCCCATCTCTGCCTCTGATGCAGAGCTCTCATCTGGGCCTTCCCCAGCCTCCAGGACTGGCCCACGCTCTTCCTCAGCCTCATCACTGTCCGACTCCACTGCCAGCTCCGAAGGCTGCTGGCGGACCACAACACTCTGCCTAGGCAGGGGGTTGGACTAGAAGACCCCCAAGGTCCCTTCCAACTCCATTATTCTATTCTATTCTACCTTTCTAATGTTGTCAAGGAAAGAGATAAGAAAAAACAAAACACTGCTTTTCCACCCATCGGCTTCCTGAAAGACAACCTGTTGCCGCTCTTGAAAATGTTCTTGTTTGCTTATTGGTTTATGAATCATCGGAGCGATATCCCCAAAATAATAACTGACTCATACAACTTATGAAAAGAAAAAAGCAATGCCTCTAATAAAGCAGCCGAACGTCAGCTTGGATCTAAAATAAACACCAAATGAAAAAGTCATCTGAGAGATTGCCAGAACAGGCTGAGGCTAGAAGGAAGAGACAAACACAACTGACCTGAAAATTGTCAACAAATCCAATGCTTAATGGGACAGAAAGCATAAATGTTTCAGTGCGTGACCGGAGAGCAATCTCATTAGGTTGGGTTAGAATCCATTTAATTCTATATTTAATGATATTTGATTGGGCACACTATTAGAATAGAATAGAATTCTTTATTGGCCAAGTGTGATCGGACACACAAGGAATTTGTCTTCGCTGCATTAGCTCTTGGTGTCCATAAAAGATATAAGTGATAAATCAGGATCATAAATACATTCATCATGAATCATAAGATACAATGCTTATTGATAGTCATAGGACACTAAATAAGCAATCAACAAAAATCATACTAGGAAACTAAATAACACAATATAAATCATAAAGATGCAAGCAACAAGGTTATAGTCATAAGTAGAAAAGGAGATCATTAATAGGAAGGATGAGAAGAAAAATAGTAATACAGTCTTAGTCAATAGTTTGACAATGTTGTGCGAATTACCGTATTTCTTGGAGTATAAGATACACCTTTTCCCCCCCAAAAAGAGGGTGAAAATCTGGGTGCGTCTTATACTCCGAATGTAGCCACGCCCAACTTTCCAAACGGAGGTTTCAGAGGCTGAAAAAAGCCTCAGAAGCGAAGCTTCAGGAAAAAAATCCCTAAACAGAGCTTCAGAGGCTGTTTTTCTGAAGCTGTTTCAGAGGCTTTCAGAGGCAGAAAAAAGTTTTTTCTGAAACAGTTTCAGAAGTTTCAGAGGCAGAAAACAAAAGCAAACAAAAAGCAAGGCACAGAGCTCACAACGAAGGAACCTGTTGCTAAAATTCACCTTTGGGAACAGCTGATTGGCGGGTATTCCAGGAGGCCGATCCACCTGCCAATCAGCTTTTTTCTTATTTTCCTCCCCAAAAACTAAGGTGCGTCTTATACTCTGAAAAATACGGTAGTTGTTTAGCAGAGTGATGGCATGCGGGGGAAAAAAACCTCCCCTTGTGTCTAGTTGTTCTAGTGTGCAGGTATGTTGCATTTGAATTCAGTTTAGCTTTGGTCTTGGTTCTCTTTCTCCTTCTTAGTTTGGGGAGTCTAGTCTTTGGCTCTCAAAACTCACAAAGGCCATGTGTGATGTTTGGCCGACAATGGCACAAGGCAACCGAAGAGAGCCTCTTCCAAGAAAATAGAAAATTGTGACTATCAGAGAATCTCCATCTTCCCAAACTGATGGGTTATGGTGCTTAAACCCACTGCTGGGAATCGAACCTGTGGACTTCAAGCCTCTGTACTTTAGATGGCTGTATCAGTGCATTAGTTTTATAGCCACAACGGTCAGTTTAGTGACCCTTCGAAGTTACAATGGCCACTGAAAAAAGTGACATGACTGTTTTTCACACGATCATTGTCACATCCCCCTGGTCACATGATCCAAATTTGAACGTTTGGCAACTGGCATGTACTTAATGATGATTTTTCAGTGTCCTGGGGTCATGTGATCATCTTTTGCGACCTCCTAACAAGCAAAGCCAGTGGGGAATCTGTCGTGTCCCACTCCTCCGCTGACGGCCGGGTCAGGGAAATCCGAATCAGGCTTGCCTCTGCAGCTCTGCCCAAAGTCCTAGCAAAGTCCTCAGAGCAGGCAGGAGACCAGAAAGTGACTTCAGCAAGATAAGTTCGACTTTGCCTGACTCAGAGACTGCCAGAAAGCAGATCCTTTATATAGGCCATGGGGTGTGGCTCCATGACTCAGCACTCATTAAGGCCTGCCCCTCCCTTCCTTCTGTTGCTTCCGCCTATCCAATCTTCTGATGCGAGGGTCACTCCAATCAGCTGTTGGAAGTAAACTTTCCTCAGGCTCACATGCTGTGGAGGAGGGGGAGGGGTCTAGCTGCTCCGTTTGCCTGGGCATGGAGCCAGGGCTGGGGCCGGGGGATGCTCCCTCCTCTGCAGCCTGCTTGGGCATGGAGCCAGGGCTGGGACCGGGAGGTGCCCCCTCCTCTGCAGCTTGTCAGGGCGTGGAGCCAGGACTGGGGCCGGGAGGCATACATTCCTCCGTGTTCGGGAGCAGATAAGCAGACCCCGGCTGCGGTGAGAGCGGACAAGACACAACAGAATCCAGATACACTTAACAACCATGTTACCAGGGGTGGGCTGCTTGGGTTTTGCAGGGGTTCAGGAGAACCTCTAGCTAAGATTCTGTGCAGTTTGGAGAACCCCCAAATCCCACTCCTGGCTGGCGCCTCCCCACTCCACCCCGCCCCTCCCAGGAATCCCCACCCGGCCTGTTTTGGATGCAGGTAAGTGCAGGGCGCGCATGGAGGCTTGGAGAGGGCGGAAAACAGGCCTACCAGAAGTTTGGGAAGGCCAGAGCCTCTGGAGCCTGGGGAGGCCCTTTTCGCCCTCCTGGAGGCTCGAGGAAAGCCGCTGAAGCCCAGGGAGGGCAAAAAGTCCCCCCCCCGGTCGCTGAGTAGGCCACACCCACCATGGCCACACCCAGCCAGCAACCGGACAGAGAACCCCTTGGTAAAAATTTTGAAGCCCACCCCTGCGTGTTACTAACTTCACACATAGCAACTGTGGCAAGAGAATTTGTAAAACGGGGCAAAACTCACTGGACAAATGTTTCACTTAGCAACATAAATTTTGGGGCTCAATTGCGGCCGTAACTCGAGGACTGCCTGTAATGCAAATATATAATATATTAGTAATAGTATATAATAGTAATAATATCGTGCTACAAATAACGCTATAAACTTGGACACTCGTGTTAGCCAAGGTTTCCCTCCCAGCCCTTTGAGTAATGTGCTTTCTTCCCCTCCTGCCTTGCCGGACTCTCCCAATTATAGTATACCAAACATCGCTGGCTCCAGATACATTAAATTACATACCCACGCAGTGAAATGACATGTTTTGGAAATGGATTGACAATTGTCCAAGAAGATTTTAACCTTATGGTTTGGAAACAGGTTTCGGGATTCTATTTGAAAGCAGGGCTGAGATGCTGCTTGGCGAAAGAACAATGCTGTGCAAAGGTCCTTCTCTGCACTACACACACACACACACACACACACACACACACACACACACACACACACACACAGAGTCTCTCTCTCTCTCACACACACACACACCAACCAGGGTTCACAGACACCAACCAGGGTTCAATAGTTTTTGTGCAGAAGCTTCATCTGCGTTCGTTTGTTTGTTTTGGTCCCTTCAAGTCCCTGTTGATTCTTGGTCATCGCTGGGATAAGTTCCCTGCGGTTTTTGTGGGCAAGATTTCGGAATCCTTTGCCATTGTCTGCTTCCTAGGGCTGAGATAGAGTGACTGGCCTGAGCTCAGTCAGCTGGTTTTGTCCCTGAGGTGGGACTTAACCCGATGACTCAACCACTACACACCAATCTGCCGAGCTTCCCCTGGACGAAACCATCTGAAGGTTTATGCTTTCTGTAGCTTCTTTTAAAAGCAAGTAATGGTCTCATGAAGAAACTTGCGCCATAAAGTTTTTCAATCAATCAATCAATCAATCAATCAATCAATCAGAATAGAGCTGGAAGGGACCTTGGAGGTCTTCTAGTCCAACCCCCTGCTCAAGCAGGAGACCTTACACAATTTGAGACAAGTGGCTATCCAGTCTCTTCAGTGATGGAGCAACCACAATTTCTGGAGGCAAGCTGTTCCACTGGTTAATTATCCTCACTATTAGAAAGTTTCAGGTTGAGAAGCAGCCCTAAAATAAAACCACCAGCCATAAAATACCTTCAGCAGAAGTCCTATCTTCGTCTCCACATCCAAGAAGAACTATCCTCACCCCCCCAAAAAAAATATTCCAGGGAGAGAAATCTCTAAGAAGGTTTCCAATCTTCTAAAAATAAAGGATAAAGCAGAAATTACGGGAAAAGATTTTTGTTTTTGTCCCAGAGAAATTGAACACCAATGTTTAGCACGGTAAAACTCCAAATACTTTAATTTATTTCCCCCTCGTGACTCCAAAACAGAAATTGAAATGCAAGCGAGGGACCCCACAAAGTACTCTACTAATGGGAGTGAGGATGTCACCGCCGCACACTTCACATTTAAAGCACCGTTTGAAGAAGAGCGAAAATTAGCCACCTTGTAAAGGTAACATTTGCATATATGAGATAAAGCACCATGAAGTACGCTCGGCTGGTAGAGGGCAGAAAACAGAGTAGCAAATGAAATGCCAGCATCAAGTGTTGGCTGGTGAGTCTCGGTCCAAGCGAAACTGACCTGGATGGATTGCCCAGTGCAACCTCTCTCTCTTTTTGCTTTGTGCAAAGAAAAATGTGAGAATAAAACAACTTCTTTATGCAAACCTGATCAAACACCATAAGATTCGCTGGTGCCCCGAAAGTTGCAGGGGGGGGAGGCGTTGATCTAAGAGGATGAAGTGCACAATATGGGTACCAATGGCATTTGTGGCTTTTTGAGAAAAATAACGGTGTTATGAAGCTTACTGTAATCGCATTCCCCCGCAGTTTGGAGAAACAAGATGGGACAGGGAGTTTTTAGAGAGAGGGCTCTCTGTTTTCAGACCCTTTAATAAATATTAATTACCCTGGGTCTTGAAAGACCTTCATTTGGAAAAAAAACACCTGTCTGTTAAAGGGGAAATCAGTGAAGAAGGTAATGTTGAACGAGGTCTATAACAATGTTTCGCTAAAGGGCAGAGGTGGAATTCAGCCGGTTTGGACTGGTTCAAGTGAACCGGATATTAAGTTTACCTCTGGTTCACGCAACCGGTAGTTGCAAGGATTGTCTGGCCCCTCCCACCCCTCCCCTCCCCTCCCAGGAGTCTCCACCCAGCCTGTTTTGGATGGCAGGTAAGTGCAGGGTCCGCATGGAGGCTTTGGGAGGGTGAAAAATGGGCCTACTGGAAGTACAGGCCTGTGTTCTGCCTTCGGAGCCCAGAGGAGACCGTTTTTGCCCTCTCAGAGGCTTGAGGAAAGCCTCTGGAGCCTGGGGAGGATGAAAAATGGGCCTACCGGAAGTAATAGAAGTCCGGAAACGGGCCCATTTCTGGCCTCCAGAGGGCCTCCAGAGCCCGGGGGAGGCCGTTTTCACTCTTCCAGAGGCTTCAGGAAAGCCTCTGGAGCCTGGGGAGGATGAAAAATGGGCCTACCGGAAGTAACAGAAGTCCGGAAACGGGCCCATTTCTGGCCTCCAGAGGGCCTCCAGAGCCCGGGGGGAGGCCGTTTTCACTCTCCCAGAGGCTTGAGGAAAACCTCCGGAGGCTGGGGAGGGTGAAAACACCCCCCTCCCCATGGTGCAGGAGGCCTAGTAGGCCACCCAGCAGAGAACCAGTTGCTAAAATTTTTGAATCCCACCCCTGCTAAAGGGTACCATCTCTTTCCCTTCTCCATCCCTAACCGTGGCTGTCTGGAGCTCAGTTTGCTGAACACAGGGGAGATTTAGGGATTAACGTTGTTTGAAAGCATCTCGTGCTGCTGGAAGAGGGATCTGTTTTTGCTCAGCGTTACATACCAGATTCCCAGCAGAAGAGCTAATTACTGCGATGTTTTCCATCGTCTCTTAAGCGAGCCATCAAAAGTGTTATTAATCCCCAAGTGCCAACTTACTTGGTCAAAATAAAAGAATTGGTCTCAAAGTTTCGTGATTAGAATTTGATTGCCGTGGCTTCAGTTTTCCAGTGCCAAGCCAGAGGGGCAAACAAAGAGAGTGAGAGAGATTATATTGGAGAACTGGGCTACTTTTTAATTTTTATTTTAATTCTTCCGAGCAACAAACATTTGACCTTCAGGGCTGTATTAAGTGCAAGGTGCAAAAGGCAACTTGATCTGGGTTTCCGTAACGTAGCGACCTTGGCCTTTGTTTTAAAACCATGTTGAATCCTTAAGAAATAAGGATTTTTCACTCTGGGGGCTGTATTTATCATACACTAACCAGCCCCTTTGCTCTAAGATTCTTGCAAACTTAAAGATTTCTTCGCTCATGGAATCTTAGTTTAAGGAATTGATCATTTAGTCTTGTATTAAAAATGTAAATACAATTTAATGCAAGAGCCAGTTTGGTCTAGCGGTTAAGGCACCAGACTAGAAACTGGTGTACTGATGCTGTTACCTAGATTGGTAATGAAATATCTGCAAGAAAACTATCAAGCTTGGAGAGCATTTTGCATATTAAATTCATGTTCGTCTGGGGGTTTCAAATTCTGTTGAGCGGGGGAAAGGCTGCTTGATTAGACAAAACTTCTTCTCCGGTAACATTACACTACCAACGAGAGCATACAAAACATTTGCTAGACCAATTCTTGAATACAGCTCATCTGTCTGGAACCCGCACTGCATATCGGACATTAATACAATTGAGCATGTCCAGAACTATTTCACAAGAAGAGTCCTCCACTCCTCCGCTCGCAACAAAGTACCTTATGCCACCAGACTGGAAATTCTGGGCTTAGAAAATTTAGAACTATGCCACCTTCGGTCTGACCTAAGCGTAGTATGCAAAATTATCTGCTACAATGTCCTACCTGTCAATGACTACTTCAGCTTCAACTATAATAATACACGAGCACACAATAGATACAAACTAAAAGTGAACTGCTCCAAACTCGATTGCAGAAAATATGACTTCAGCAACCGAGTGGTCAACGCCTGGAATGCACTACCGGACTCTGTGGTTTCATCCCCAAACCTCCAAAATTTTAACCTTAGACTGGCTACAGTTGACCTCACCCCATTCCTAAGAGGTCTGTAAGGGGCGTGCATAAGAGCACCAGCATGCCTACTGTCCCTGTCCTAATGTTCCCTTTGATTGTATTCCCTTTATGTATTCAATTCATGCTTATACTTATATATATTATCTAATATGTACTCAACAAAATAAATAAATACACCTAAAAATATAAGCCTATCTGTGGAAGGGAGTCGGGTTTTTAAAAACTCTCTTTGCAATGTATGTCGGAAGACAATGCTTTTGCTTCGGCTGAAAAAAAACCTGACCAGACCAGTAATCTTTCAGTGCGTACAAAATTGCAATGTAGAATCTTCTCTACACCCAGCAATAGGAGCAGAAGCCCAGGCTGGCCACACTTTTTTTGGGGGGGGGGAGTGAAATTATATGCTATTTTGAAAAATGAGGATGTCTTTGGAAGCTCCGAGCCAAGAGGCGTTGAGCATGTGATGATAAATGGTTAAAGGCATCAAGTCGGTGGATGTTGTTGACCAAATCCAAGGCAAGATGTTGATTGGTTGAGCGAGATGGTCTTTGTTAACTCATTTGTTCAAAAACAGATGGTCCCATTTTCGTTTTATTTCTCTTTTTGAGGGGTGGGCCAGCAAATGAAGAAAATAAGTCAATCCCAGAGGTGGGTTTCAGCAGGTTCTAACCAGTTCTGGAGAACCGGTAGTGGAAATTTTGAGTAGTTCGGAGAACCGGTAAATTCTACCTCTGCCTGGCCCCGCCCACATCTATTCTCTGCCTCCCGAGTCCCAGCTGATTGGGAGGAAATGGGGATTTTGCAGTATTGTTCCCCTGGAGTGGGGAGGGAATGGAGATTTTACAGTATCCTTCCCCTGCCGTGACCACCAACCCATGCCACACCCCCCACAGAACTGGTAGTAAAAAAAATTGAAACCCACCATTGGTCAGTCCATATGCAACAGTAACATTTTAACCGTTGCAATTTGCAAAGTCAGTGTATGCACCCGAGAAATACAGATTGGAACAATATATTACCCAGATTTAACTTTACCAAAAACATCTCCAAAACAGATTGGGCTTGCATCTCTCCTGAACGACATCCAAGCTAGCAGAGTTTTGTTTACTTCTACTAAAAGTATGAAACATTGGCAGGCGTCCACTACCAGCCACCCATCTTCCAGTTTCTTGTCGAGGACGTTCGTCGATCCACAAAATCATGCAGTTGATCTTGGTGAGATATCATGTTTTTTTTTTCTTTATTGAATTATCCTTTATTGAATGTACTTGGTCTCCACCTCTATGGAAGCTTGCAAATAAGGAAATGCATGGAACTATATTTATTTATTTATTTGTCAACAAATAAGAAAACAAGTAACAAAGTAGACACGGACATAGACACATGAAAAAAAAAAGGATATAAATTGGCAAAAAATAGCCATAAACACACAGAATGATTACATATAATTGGGAACAGTAGGACAGGGATGGTAGGCACACTGGTGCGCTTATGCACTCCCCCTTAGGGACCTCTTAAGAAACATGAAAGGTCCAGGTAGACAGTTTACGGTAAAACAGTTTTCTTCACTGAGTCCAGTGGTGGGATTCAAATAATTTAACAACCGGTTCTTTGCCCTAATGACCAGCTGGGTAGGTGTGGCTCGGTATATTTGTGTGGGCGTGGCCAACTCAACGTCACTCACGTCGATGGGCGCTTCGCCTTAGCTATTACAATGTAATAAGGGTTAACCAGAGAGGCAGTTTCTGTAAGAAGGGCAATAAAGATTAGGCTAGAAGCAACACCAGAATGTTTCCTTCCTGCCTTCCTTACAGGATTAGCCCTGGAAAGTGGAAAAAAACAAAATAAGATTTCTTCCAACAACCGGTTCTCTGAACTGCTTAGAAAGTTAACAACCGGTCCTCTTGAATAGGTGCGAACTGGCTGAATCCCACCATTGATTGAGTTCTTTCTAATAGGAACATCATAAACCTTCATAGCATACAGTCATTAAAGCATCCGTATAGCATTTGTTTGTTAGTTTGTTTGTCAACAAGTACAAGGAAACACGTAACAGTATAAACATAGACATGGACACATGAAAAAAAATTGGCACAAATAAAAGGATATAAATAGGCAAAACATAGCCATAAACACATAGAATGATTACATATAAATGAGGACAGTAGGACAGGGACGGTAGGCATGCTGGTGCACTTATGCACGCCCCCTTAGGGACCTCTTAAGAAACATGAAAGGTCCACGGTTTTCTTCACTGAGTCCAGTGGTGGGATTCAAATAATTTAACAACCAGTTCTTTGCCCTAATGACCAGCTGGGTAGGTGTGGCTCGGTGTATTTGTGTGGGCGTAGCCAACTCAACGTCACTCACGTCGATGGGCGCTTCGCCTTAGCTATTACAATGTAATAAGGGTTAACCAGAGAGGCAGTTTCTGTAAGAAGGGCAATAAAGATTAGGCTAGAAGCAACACCAGAATGTTTCCTTCCTGCCTTCCTTACAGGATTAGCCCTGGAAAGTGGAAAAAAACAAAATAAGATTTCTTCCAACAACCGGTTCTCTGAACTGCTTAGAAAGTTAACAACCGGTCCTCTTGAATAGGTGCAAACTGGCTGAATCCCACCATTGATTGAGTTCTTTCTAATAGGAACATCATAAACCTTCATAGCATACAATCATTAAAGCATCCGTATAGCATTTGTTTGTTAGTTTGTTTGTCAACAAGTACAAGGAAACACGTAACATAGACATGGACACATGAAAAAAAATTGGCACAAATAAAAGGATATAAATAGCCATAAACACATAGAATGATTACATATAATTGGGGACAGTAGGACAGGGATGGTAGGCACGCTGGTGCACTTATGCACTGCCCCTTAGGAACCTCTTAAGAAACATGAAAGGTCCATGGTAGTCAGTTTAAGGTGAAAGGTATGGGGGTTAGAGAGATTAACAACAGGATCAGGTAGAGTGCTCCAGACATTCACTACTCTATTGCAGAAGTCAAATTTCCTACAATTAAGATTAGAGCAAATTACATTGAGTTTAAATCTATTAACAGCCCTTGTGTTATTATGGTTGAAATTAAAGTACTCATTTACAGGTAGAACGTTTTGATAAATAATCTTATGAACTAAGCATAGGTCAGAACATAGACGGCATAGTTCAAGCCTATCTAGACCTAAAATTTCAAGCCTGTTTCCCTGGCACTCCTATTTTTTTTAATTTTACATTGAATACTGTTTTTCTAATGTGAGTAATTTAACTGAATGTAAGCTGCAGAGATAAATTAGATAATGGATAAAAATATGTCGGGCAGTGAAGGGGTCAAACGAAACTCTGGCAAGCGATTTGAATGAAGAAGCAGCAAAAAAGTGACATTCTCTGCATTAAATTTTAGCCATGCAAATGAGGGCAATTGACAGTTTTATGCTACCCGAGCAAATTTACCACTCAGCTAATATATTCAAGGGTCCCCACCCAGATTTGAAATGATGCCAACTTTTTGACAATGTGCATCTTTGCATACAAAATCTGCACCGTGCTCCATCCATTGTTCTAACCTTGACTTTTGAGAAGCAGATAATGGAGTAAATCTAATCAAAAGTGAAGCTTGATGGAAATGGGGAAGCTTGGTGCTGAGTGACAAACCAGGTTAATTGCTCTCAGAAACCAGGAGCTGAAAAGAATCTCCGGGGACTTTGAGAAGTAAGATCTTTTCAGGTCTGTCAGATTTCTGCTAGAAATGAGACGTAAATGAAAGCACAAAGCCATAATGATGATGAGGAACGGCTATTGAAGCAATCAAAACAGTGCAACAGATATATGAACGGTCCTTGTGTTATGAACGCAAAGGTCACCAGTTCTGAAATGGATTACCGACTTTATTTTTCCTTTGTCAAAACACGATAAATCAAGTCCTGCTAGGATTTGCAGACAACAATAGGGAAGATGCAGCAATCAAGTCATGATGTAAAAATGCTGGAAACAGTGGATGGGATGTGCATTAAAAAAACGAGAGTCTTTGGGGACCTAAAAGAGGTGGAAGACAATGGACTTCTTGTGGCTGGTAGCACCTGGAGGAGGTATCATTTCAGGATTCTCCAAGATCATCAGTAACCTCCTCCCTTTTGAAGAGATGAGTAATCAACCATTGACACCAGGAAGAAAACAAAAGGGTATAATTTTTGACTAACAAGGAATTTGATCCCGAACAGATGCTATCTCAGCACCATCAACCTTCTGGCTGCTGGTAATATAATCACAGGCTGTCATAGTCGTAAGAAGTCTGCAATAGAGAACTATTTTTATTGGCCAAGTGTGATTGGACACACAAGGAATTTGTCTTGGTGCATATGCTCTCAGTGTACATAAAAGAAAAGATACGTTCATCAAGAATCTTAAGATACAACACTTAATGATTGTCATAGTTTACAAATAAGCAATCAGGAAACAATCAGGAATAGAATAGAATAGAATAGAATAGAGTAGAGTAGAGTAGAGTAGAGTAGAGTAGAGTAGAGTAGAGTAGAGTAGAGTAGAGTAGAGTAGAGTAGAATAGAATAGAATAGAATAGAATAGAATAGAATTTTTTATTTGCCAAGAGTGATTGGACACACAAGGAATTTGTCTTGGTGCATACACTCTCAGTGTACATAAAAGAAAAGATACCTTCATCAAGAATCATAAGATACAACACTTAATGATAGTCATAGGGTACAAATAAGCAATCAGGGAACAATCAATATCAATATAAATTGTAAGGATACAAGCAACAAAGTTGCAGTCATACCATCATAAGTGGGAGGAAATGGGTGATAGGAATGATGAGAAGATTAATAGTAATAGTAGTGCAGACTTAGTGAATAGTTTGACAGTGTTGAGGGAATTATTTGTTTAGCAGAGTGATGGCGTTTGGGAAGTTCTTGTGTCTAGTTCTTCTGGTGTGCAGTGCTCTGTAGTGTAGTTTTGAGGGTAGGAGTTGAAACAGTTTATGTCCAGGATGTGAGGGGTCTGTAGATATTTTCACAGCCCACTTTTTGACTCGTTCAATATATAGGTCCTCAATGGAAGGCAGGTTGGTAGCAATGAGCGAAGGGTGGAAACTAGTCAAGGACAGAAGCAACCTAGGAGAAATTTCCTGACACCGAGAACAATTAATCAGTGGAATAACTTTCCTCCAGAAGTTGTGAATGCTCCAACATTGGAAGTTTTAAAGAAAATGTTGGATAACCATTTGTCTGAAGTGGTGTAGGGTTTCCTGCCTAAGCAGGGGGTTGGACTAGAAGACCTCCAAGGCCCCTTCTGACTCTGTTATTCTATTTTCTACTTCTGGTTGACCATGAAATGTATTTACCAAAACCTTTGCTGAGGCAAATTTAAACAGAGAAAGGGAGTACTGAGGCCCGAGAGGCTCTGATCGAGTAAAATCAGCTAGGAAACAGTAGCTTCCATTCTCCGCATGGAGAACGCTGAACACATATTTTTGATTTTCTTTAACATCTCCTGTCAAGGGCAGCAAGGGCATTGAATGTATTGATTGAAAAAAGAAAAAAAAAAAGACATTGTTAACTTTAATGAAATGGCATATATTAGCATAGTTTCTCCCCCCCCCTGGTGCTACTTCACTTCTCTTTTGTTCTAAAATCCCAGTTGGAAATCCACAGTGGTTCCACCGATGTAAAAACCTGGATATATTAAGTGTTACAGGTAGTCCTTGACTTCAAACAGCTCATTCGCTGCCACTTGAAGTTACAACGGCACTGAAAAAAGTGATTTATGACCATTTTTGACACTTAGTGACTGTTGTAGCATCTCCATGGTTATGTGGTTTCCATCTGGATACTTGCCAACTGGTTCATATTTATGAGACTTGCAGCGTCCCAGGATTCACATGACAGTCTTTCGCAACCTTCTGACAAGCCAAGTGTCAGGCCTGGAAACCATACTAGACTTTAGGGTTCCAGACGCTGCCACATTTTTCCCCTGAAGGGAAAAAGGCTTTTTTTTTTTGGTTTTTTTTTGTTTTTTTTTGTTTTACATTTATATCCCGCCCTTCTCCGAAGACTCAGGGCGGCTTACAGTGTATAAGGCAATAGTCTCATTCTATTTGTATATTTTTACAAAGTCAACTTATTGCCCCCCCAACAATCTGGGTCCTCATTTTACCTACCTTATAAAGGATGGAAGGCTGAGTCAACCTTGGGCCGGGCTTGAACCTGCAGTAATTGCAGGCTTTGTGTTCTTAATAACAGGCTTTACCAGCCTGCGCTATTCATCGGGTTGAGGGGTATGGTAACATTCTTCAAGCGGTCAAGGTCGGATGGTGTTCACATCTGCAGGAGGAGTGGCGAGAAGATATTCGAATGAACTGGGAGAACGTGGGACCATGTGACCAGCAAAGGAGTCAGGGGGGTGGGACTCTTGGGGTTTGTATAACTGGGAAAAGAATCCGGAAGTTCAGTTTTGGAATTTCACTCATCGTGTGCCAGTTTCCTCATGCTAGTAAAGAACTCTGAAAGACAATGGCTTCTGAATTTTTTTTATGCAGAGGAGGTTTTTTTGGAACCCTGACACCAAGGCAATGGGGGAAGGCAGATTCACTTAACAACCATGTTCCTAACTTAAGTGATTCTCTTAACAAACTTGGCAAGGAAAGTTGGAAAATGGGGCAAAACTCACTTAAGAAACTCACTTTTTCACTTAGCAGCATAAATTTGGGGCTCAACTGCGGTTGTACGTTGACAACAGTGGTGGGTTTCAATTTTTTTTTACTACCGGTTCGGTGGGCGTGGCTTGGTGGGCGTGGCATGGGAAGGATATTGCAAAATCTCCATTCCCACCCCACTCCAGGGGAAGGATACTGTAAAATCTCCATTTCCTCCCAATCAGCTGGGACTCGGGAGGCAGAAAATACATGGGAGTGGGGCCAGTCAGAATTTTTACTACCGGTTCTCCGAACTACTCAAACTTTCCGCTACTGGTTCTCCAGAACTGGTCAGAACCTGCTGAAACCCACATCTGGTCGACAACTATTTATTTATTTATTTTTGTCAAGCATATATAAGATAGCAGATAAAAGTATAAACATGATTATGAATAAATGAAATGTATAAACATAATTATGAACACAGGAAATGGATACGAATAAAGGGACAGTAAGACAGACGGTAGGCACACTGGTGCTCTTATGCACGCCCCTTACAGACCTCTTAGGAATGGGGTGAGATAGACAGTCTAAGGTTAAAGTTTTGGGGGTTTGGAAAAGAAACCACAGAGTCAGGCAGTGCATTCCAGGCATTGACCATTCTGTTATGGAAGTCGTATTTTCTGCAATCGAGTTTGGAGTGGTTTACCTTAGGTTTGTATCTATTGTGTGCTTGTGTATTATTATAGTTGAAGCTGAAGTAGTCATTGACAGGTAGGACATTGTAGCAGATAATTTTGCGTTCTACGCTTAGGTCAGACCGAAGGCGGCGTAGTTCTAAATTGTCTAATCCCAAAATTTCAAGCTTGGTGGCGTAAGGTATTTTGTTGCGAGCGGAGGAGTGGAGGACTCTTCTCGTGAAGTATCTCTGGACTCGCTCAATTGTATTAATGTCCAATATGTAGTGTGGGTTCTCGACAGATGAGCTGTATTCGAGAATTGGTCTACAACGTTACAACGTCATCTACAATGTTGAGGAGCCCCTCAACTCACTTCACCAACATGGTTCGTTTCATCTCTTCTCAGGGCCTAGTAGCAGAAACGATCCGCCATTGCGTTGAGTCATCATCATGGCATATTGCAAGATCGCTGGTGACAAGAAACCTTCCTTCTCTTTCTCAACAAGGAGTATAAGCCAGCAGGTTCTGAAACTTGTCTGGACTGGCAGCTGGAATAATATGGAAAGAAAGAACAACAGGGGAGAAAATGCTGGACAGTTCAGGGGGAGACATGACGCTTCAGGGACAAACGAAATCGTTTGCTGTTATAAAAACAAGCAAGTTCCTGCAAGCCTCAATGCACAACAAGCGAATTTGCCCCACTACAAAAGAAGAAGTCAGCAAAATCAAACAAAGTTGTCTTTAAAGCACCTGTCTAAAGGAAAGACGCCCGGGAACGCTGCCATCTCAGCTGATCTCCAATAATCCCGTTTTGAAAAGGCGTGCCAGATACACATTTAGCCCATCTTATGTTCTCAGCTGGTTGAGTTTTGAAATCTGGACTTATTTTCCCCCACTCCACTTTCATGTGGATATGGTTGAGAATTGACAAGCGTGCCATCTCGTGACACGAAATCGGGTTTTGCTTCACGACACCTGACAAATGTATCCAGACTTGGTCCATAGTTGGTTCGTGTGATCAAGTTAGTTTAGTTTAGTGTTAGAGTGTAATCAAAAAGATCCTGGTTCACGTCTTCTGTAGCTACAGGACCTCTGTCAGCTCTACGAGGTAGACCGGATCGGGAAACTGAATGCAGAGGAAGACGAAAACTATACAGTAGTGGCCAAAATTGTGGAAATCTTTTGGGAAAAGTGTATTATTGAAGTTTGATGGCTAATAACATCACTTTTTTTTGTCTTTTGGAGTTTCAAGATAATCCTATTCGGCTGCTGGAATGGCCTGGGAATAGCCCAGACCTTAACCCAATTGAAAATCTATGGAGCTGACTAAAGAAACTTGTTAGCCAGAAGCGATCCAGCAATAAAACCCAGTTAATAGAAGCCATCATTCAATCTTGGTTTCACATTATATCAGCTGCAGAACTAAAAGAGTTGGTTTACTCCATGGGAAGACATTGTAAGGCCGTAATTCATACTAAAGGTTACCCAACTAAGTATTAACTGACTTGGTGATAATTTTTGTATATCTCATTTTTTTCTATGGTGATAATTTTTGTACATTTCATTTTTTCTATGGTGATAATCTTTGTATATCTCATTTTTTCTACGTGTTTCACCTTTTGTGTTTCACTTTATACTGTAACTGCTACTCTAATAGCAAATCCTTCATAAAAGTTATTGCATTACATTCTTGATTAAATTATCTTTCCATTGATATATCATTTTAGGGTACTATTCCCCCCCCAAAAAAAAGTGGCATTATTAGCTAGTTTTAGAAAACACACTTTTCCCAAAAGGTTTCCACAATTTTGGCTACTATTGTACTGTATAGAAATTGGCTCTAATAACAGAATTTGCAAATTCTGCCTGAGCAACTATCTGAATCAGAGGTGGGTTTCAGCAGGTTCTGACCTGTTCTGGAGAACCGGTAGTGGAAATTTTGAGTAGTTCGGAGAACCGGAAGTAAAAATTCTGACTGGCCCCGCCCCCATCTATTCTCTGCCTCCCGAGTCCCAGCTGATCAGGAGGAAATGGGGATTTTGCAGTATCCTTCCCCTGGAGTGGGGTGGGAATGGAGATTTTACAGTATCCTTCCCCTGCCACGCCCACCAAGCCATGCCCACCAAGCAATACCACGCCCACCAAGCCACGCCCACAGAACCGGTAGTAAAAAAAAATTGAAACCCACCATTGATCTGAATACTAGCTTGCTTTTCAGAATTTAAGGAATCTTTTAACCCTCTTCGTTCACCTAACGATTCTTGCCTATTTCCACTCAAGAACATCTTAACTTCCTATATCCACTCTGAGTGACTCTGGGCCAGTCTCACATTCTCAAATCCAAGAGACAGTTTAGTGTAGTGGTAAAAGTGTTGAACTGATGTTTCAAGTTCCATGTCAGCCATAACCCTCCCCAGCTCCATTTTCACTGGCAGAGGCACCACGGGCCAGTCCTTTGCTATTTCCATGATGGGCCCATGGGCCAGATCTAAGCACCCCATGGGTCTGATTTGGCCCGTGGGCCCTGAGTTTGACACCCTTGCTCCAGTCTATATTAACTGCTGCGTTGGAGTAACAAAATTGTCTTCATTGCTGGAAACTACAAACTAGCATTTTTTTGAATCCTTGGTTTGAGCTGGCCAAAGTTTATTTATGTTCTTACGAACCCACATGGGGCACTCTGCGATTTATTTATTTAGGTATTATATTTACTGCTTTATTAAAAGCCATGTTATTATAGTCCGCGATTGCCCTTTAGAGAGGCCCACATATACCTTCTATAACCGAATAAATGATTTGGCTATTGCAGGTCTGAAAAACAAGGATCCCAGAGATACCTATAAACATTTTTTTTATAACATTTATGGGTCTTTTTTGGCTGCCATGAACAATTGATTTTGAATGTAATTACATTGTGTGTGTGTGTCTGGGTGTGTGTGTTTTCTCCAAGACGATGGCCTCAGTTTGAAAGGTCAATAAAAGCATTGCTTCGCATGATGAAAACCACTTGAGATCCCCAGCTTAAAGACCTCAAGAGAGAGATGGAGATTTTTTATTTTTTTGGCAGCAGCGGCGAACTGTTATTTGGAAAAAAAAAATGATATTCTAGATGCTCTTGTGAATATCATGCTAGTTGGGTCAATGTCTAGTCACGGGACAACGGGTGGAATTGTATTTCATCTTAAATTCATGATCAAGCAGAAAGCTTTTAAAAAGGCACATTTACCTGCATTTTAGTCCACTCCGGGTTATAAAATAGCGTTTTGGGAAAGAATAATATATCACTTGGAGTGAGTCCTAAACAGAGTTTTTGAAATAAGACCTGATTTTGGGTGGTGGTGGTGTTAAGTTAGCTCAAACAACTTGTTTTCTGAAGTTGGATCACAACCATTATTTCAAGAATCAGGAAGATGGGAAGAGAAGAATCACCTTTGACTTTCTTTTAAACACGGGAGGTTTTCAATTGGTATGGGTATGCTTGCTTAAAATACATCTCAAGTCAGCTGTATAAGGAGACTGGTTCTGCAGGAAAAGATAAATTTTGGAGAAATGTTGGGCAGGTCAAGTAATTTGCCCCATTCAAGGAATGTATATGGTATTTTGAAGGTGTAGACGTTTGCTCTTAAGTCTGATTCAGAGTCAGCTAAATACTCTCACTGGGAGCTGATCTGAGTCCTTCCCCAAAGTCGTTTAGAATGCAAGATGTTGAGCCTTCCTTCCTTCCTTCCTTCCTTCCTTCCTTCCTTCCTTCCTTCCTTCCTTCCTTCCTTCCTTCCTTCCTTCCGCCTCCCTTCCTCCTTTCCTTCCTTCTTCTCTCCCTCTCTCTTTTCCTTCCTTCTTTCCTTCCTTCCCTTCCATCCTCCTTTTATCCATCCATCCATCCATCCATCCATCCATCCATCCATCCATCCATCCAATCAATCAATCATCTATCTGTCATCTGTTGTCTGTCTGTCTATCATCTATCTATCTATCTATCT
Organism: Ahaetulla prasina; assembly: GCF_028640845.1. Taxonomy (NCBI): domain Eukaryota; kingdom Metazoa; phylum Chordata; class Lepidosauria; order Squamata; family Colubridae; genus Ahaetulla; species Ahaetulla prasina. The sequence continues at coordinate 18,047,894 of NC_080551.1, forward strand.
ATCTATCTATCTATCTATCTATCTATCTATCTATCTATCTATCTATCTATCTATCTATCTATCTATAATCTATCATCGTCTATCTATCATCTATTATATCTAGATGATATTTATATCTAGCTTTAATTCTAACAGACTTTGGGTAAGTAACAGCAAGATAAAAATATACAATTAAAAAAAAATCAAAGAAAAATGTAAACTACCTATTGCCAAAAAAAAAAAAAAAGTGCCAAGAACAGCTCAAGGCCAAAAGTATGCTTGGGCAACATGGTTTAACATTGCCAACATGTAAATAGGGTTGAGCCCCTCTGTACTTTCAGGGGAAGAGTCTTCCAAAGAGTAGGGGCCATCACCAAAAAGATTTGTCTCCTTCACACACCCCTCCCCCACCCAAGGGAGAACAGATTCTCAATAGGCTCCACCATGGAATACCAGACCAGACCAAGTGTCCCCTGGATTATCTTAGTGCTGAGCTATAGAGGACCATGGCTTTCTCTGTCTTTATCATCTCTAAAAGATGTTTGATGGTGAGTTTTCATTCAGTGTTCTTGTGAACTTAAGCATCCTTGAAACCCTTCTTCTTCTCCTTCTTCTTCTCCTCCTCCTCCTCCTCCTCCTCCTCTTTTTCTCCTTCTTCTTCTCCTTCTCCTCCTCCTCCTCCTCCTCCTCCTCCTCCTCCTCCTCCTCCTCCTCCTCCTCCTCTTCTTCTTCTTCTTCTTCTTCTTCTTCTTCTTCTTCTTCTTCTTCTTCTTCTTCTTCTTCTTCTTCTTCTTCTTCTTCTTCTTCTTCTTCTTCTTCTTCTTCTTCTTCTTCTTCTTCTTCTTCTTCTTCTCTACCACGCCAGCATCTGAATGAGCGTGCTACTATTTTAAACTTTTGGGCTGTTTTCTGCCAGTTTATTTTTTTCCAAGAGGCCCCAAAATATGTAAAACCCAGGACAGAAAAAAAAAAAATAAGCACGGCCAAAAGATGTTTCCCGCTGTGATGTGGAGATAGCAAAGCACACAATAAGCTTAGAGGACACTTAGAAATCCTCTTTCAATAAACCTTATGATGTGCTGTTTCCCCATGTGAGTGACTGTGCATAAAGATTCAACGCTTTTAACTGAAGCAAAGCATTGGGATTATTAGTATGCTTAAGGGAGGGTTTTTGTGGGTTTTCTTTTTTAGCAAGGGGGAGTGGGAGGGCTTGGTTATGCATGAATAATATCGTACCATGCCGTGCAAGATGCAGCTTGCTGAGCTGTTCGCGCTTTCCTGGGCCATTCTTGTTCCTCTCTTCACTTTTACCTATTTTCTTACCGTCAGAAACGGGGAGTTATTTTGGACGCATAAAAGGACAAGAATATGTTTCCTCTTAGCTGGATTTAAGAGGTTGTTCTTTCTCCTTTATTGCCCATATTTTTTTTCAATCTTTCACTCTGATGTTTTGGTTTAGTTTTTTTTTTTTGGGGGGGGTGCTAAAATCTGAAAAATCTGGCCGCAGTTAAGAGTGTATACACTCTAACCCAGGGGTGTCAAACTCAAAGCCGGGGGGGTTGGATCCGGCGCTTAGATCTGGCCCGCAGGGCTGCCCTAGAAACAGCAAAGGACTGGCCTCCTGTCCATCTATTCACTGCCTCCCGAGTCCCGGTTGATTGAGTCCCAGCTGATGGCTGGGTTTTCTTTTGTTGACCTGCAAATGGAGCCCGAAAGCAGGTTAGTAGGGTGGGGAGCGAATGGAGATGTTATAGTATCCTTCCCTTCCCCTGAAGTGGGATAGAAATGCAGATTTTACAGTATCCTTCCCCTGGAGTGGGGTGGAAAAGGAGATTTTGCAGTATCCTTCCCCTGCCATGCTCACCAAGCCACGCCCACCAAGCAACATCACTCCCACCAAGCCACGCCCACAGAACCGGTAGTCAAAAAACTTGAACCCCACCACTGGTTCAGTACCTTGAGTGTGTTTGTGCATATATTCAATCAAGATATTGATGAAATATTGTCCTTGGTGAAACCAGGACCAAGAAAGTTAAAATCCAAGTTGGATTTAATTTAACTTCCATTGAAATGGAAATTAGGCTCAGATTAAAACTCTTGATAAAAATTTACTTACCCATTTATTAAATTTCTATCCCATCTTTCCTCTTTGGGACTCAAGATTGCTCTGCCTGTATGTTCTGTTCCCCCCTCGCCTCCGTCCGAGCGATGGCTTAATTAGCCGGCACTATCAGCTCTGGCAGCAAACTAGCGAGCATCTGCCAAGTGACTCTGTTATTTCCCTTGATGCCGATGAGTCACCCAGGAACAAACAGTACTTCAGCTCTTAGTTAAGCAGTTGATTTTCCCTGCTATGAAGAGGCATAGCAGCCCTCGCTGGTTATATATCCTGTAGGGTGTGGCTCCATGACTCGGCACTTCCTAGGCCTGCCCCACCCTGCTTCTGTTGTTCCCGCCTCTCCTGCCTATGAAACCTAGGGTCCAGCCAGGCCTGATTGTCATCAGCTGGGTCTGGAGGCATGGCCTGGGCGGGGGAGAGTCAGGGGACGGAGGCCTTGTTATCTCCTCCACCTGGCCTGTCTCTGGCTCCTGGAGCTGAGCCAGGGAAGCCAGTGCTCCCGAAGTAAGTCCTGACGGCCCTTCCCCCTCACTTTCCAAGTCACTTTCTGGCAGGGGGCCCGGCTCGGGGGGCACAGACACAACACTGTATTTGTGACCCATGACCTTCTATGGAGGGATCCTCTGGGAATCTCCAGCTGATAAACGGTCGAACTTAAAGCAACAATTTTGCGATCTTTATTTTGCAATTTTACTTCTAGCTTTGATTTGTTTTAATGCTCTCTATTTTCTCTCTCAGTTTCCCACGTAGCTCCTATCTATAAGTCTTTAAATTACTGTTTGCAAGAGAATACAGTTTTGACATGACTCATGGATCTCCGTGATCCTGCGGTGTCTTCCCCACCCCCCACACTTTATGATGAAACATGCACAGAGATGCTAATTAGAAATGATCGGGGTGAAATCAGCTTGAAGAAAGATTAGCAGGATGTCGTCTTCGTCTTCTTTTTTTGCCAATGTAGTTGGTTGACACAACGATGAACTTAAGGCCAACCCTGACATCATATTGCTTGAATACAAAATTGCTGCATTTACAAATCTCTTTGCCAAAAATTTTTCAATAAAAATCACTCTATCCATCGACTGTTGCAGAACACAATCCATCTGTATTCTTGTAGGCACTTTGGTTTGACATTATGTGTTTTTCAAAAACTACAGTCTTAAGCAGTAGTGGGTTTCAATTTAGTTTGCTACATACGCGATGGACCACCGCACTCCCTCAGGCTTGCCCCATAGAAGCCTCCCCTATCCTATCCCATTCTCTCCAGAGTTATTTTCAGGTTGGGAGGGGGAGTAGAACGTCTAACTAATTAGCATCAGGGCATGTTCCTAATAATATAAGAAATAGTAACAATCTGATGTTCATTTTGAAAAATCCTTTCTTAGCGAGCATCTAGAAGCCAAAAGGAACATACGTGCCAAATTTCATGTTTGTAGGCTTTATGGTTCTGAAGATTTGGTGATTGCGGCATGAGTGGCTTTATCTATCTATCTATCTATCTATCTATCTATCTATCTATCTATCTATCTATCTATCTATCTATCTATCTATCTATCTATCTATAGATAAGTCTCTTCTAAGCTGCATCCTTATTTTAGTAGTGAATTGGTGGGTGCCCTCTTCTTCTACTTGATGTATGGATGCTGTAATGCTGTACACAGTTTGGGAAGGTCCCATAGAAGCTTTCTATAGGCGTCTTCTTTCTTTCCCTTTGATTTACTGAGCCTCTTGTCCTTTTTCTCACCTTGGCAATTCCTTATATAACCTATTCTTTTGCTAAAGTTGTTTTACCTGAAGCCTTATTCTGGAGCTTCAACCGTTAAGCCTCACCCAACAGAACTTGGCATAGCATCTTGGGTGAGCTCGGAAATGCAGTTGCCTAACTTCATCAGGAAAGAAGTTCAAGAAGTTTAAAGGTGTAGGGAGAAGCAGTTGTTTATCCTGGCATGGATGCCAGCTGCCTGGTTAAGCTGTTTCGATGATAAATAGGATTCGTGCCTCTTATTTTGCCAAAGATCTTTGTATGTTACAAGCTTGTGGTTCTACTAATATGTATCTTGGCTGTGGTTAGTTCTCCTTTTCCCCTACAAAAATATATAAAAATATACCTTTGATTCTTTTCTCAAAGTCAACCCATCCTAAAAGTGGCCAGCTAGTAAGACGATGATGTTGCATAAGGCAATCATAGCACGGATTTCGGCATTATCAAATTCATAACCTGCAGGTAACATAAGAGCAGAATTCCAGTCCTCCATCAACATCATCATCAACTTTATTTAACAACGCCATAATCCCTTGCGGGGTATCAGTCTGGGCAACTGAATGGAGCTGAGTGTTTACTGGCCAGATGCCCTTCCTGTCGCCAATGCGGAGTTATATTCAGCAGACATATTCTCATCGTGCCCAGAGAGAGAAACATCTGCCTCTCCCTAGGATTGAACTCACAGCCTCCTGGTTGTGAGGTGAGAGCGCCACCTCTAGGCCACCGCACCACTCTCCAGTCCTCCATATAGCTCAGCAATTAAACATGAATGAAATAAAACTATGCTGGAAAATACTTAAGGTGCTGCTGGGAAGTGCTTGAAGTTGCCATGTTTTCAGAATGTCGTGAGGCGGCCATTCATCACATCTCCGTAGGTATCCTTCTGTTTGACGTCTACTGTATTTTGGAAGCAATGGTCCCTTTTATAATAAGTTTACAGACGCAGAGTAGAAACCAGGGTGGAATAAACAAAGGAGGTTTCTGATCCAAACTCTTACAGAACTTAAATGGAAGAGGCAGAGATGCAGCCCTGCTGAGAAAGGATAAGCTGGCTACAGGCATTCTAAAACATAAATAAGACCAAAGGAACATTTGGTGTCAGCAGTAGCATTTCAAGATGGTTTTGAATCAAGAAATGATGAAGGACACAGAAGGGAAAGGTGTGTGAGTAAAAAGATGATCTGGTGAGCTGTTGTGGCCTGCCAGCGGCCAGCAGAGCTGGCAGCAGATTCGGAAAGTGAGGAGGTTGGGGAGGAATGTGGGCCAGTCCTGCAGTCTGGGGAAGGCTCGGATGATGGTTCTGAGTTGGAGGCAGAGAGGGGGCCAAGGGCATCTGGTAGTTCTTTGCTACCTCCAGAGCCTCCGGAGCCTCTGGAGTCTGACATCAGCGAGGCAGAAGAACAGCGGGGGTCTGTTCCCAGTGTGCACATGCGCAGAGCTGCCAGAAGACAACAATAATTAAGAAAACAGGGTCGACTTGGGAGTAAGGCTTGGAGATGATTGGCCCCTCCCATAAGACATAAAAGAAGAGAGAACAGGATGTGACCTTTTGCAGGAAGCAGTTACTTCATCTGGTCGGTTCAAGCTTTGAAAAGTTCTGTTTGACTCCGTGCTAAGTTTGGCCTTGCCCTGTGTTTGGCAATTAGTTCTCTGGCAGCGTTCCAAGGGAGATAAGGTGGGTGTTTATAAACATTCTCCTGAAAGACTGTGTGTGAAGCCTTGCGGACTTTGAATGACAATAATTCACAGCCGTGTAAATAAAAGAGGTTTTGCTGGGACTAAGATAGTGCTTTGTACTTTCTAAGGAAGCCTAGGTCAGAAAAAGATCCACCTACCCCCCTGGGCCTTGAGTTTGACACCCCTGGATTAGAGTGATCTACATGTGATGTAAACTCTGTCCCAGGTTCTTGATTTACCTTCTGGCCTTCTGGCTGTAACCTTCTGGCAAGGTTATAGCCTTGCTCCCAACATCATCTGAAAAGCAATGTCTGACGTTCTTTGTTGTGTCTTGCCCGCTCTCACCTCAGCTGGGGTCTTCTTATCTGCTTCCGAACATGGAAGAAGAAATACCTCCAGCCCCCAGCCCTGGCTCCATGCCCAGACAGGCTGAAGAAGAAGAAATACCTCCAGCCCTCAGCTCTGGCTCCATGCCCAGGCAAACGGAGCAACTAGACCCCTCCCCCTCCTCCACAGCATGTGAGCCTGAGGAAGGTTTATTACCAACAGCTGCCGACTGGAGTGACCCTCGTGTCAGAAGACTTGATATGCGGAGGCAACAGAAGGAAGGGAGGGGCAGGCCTGGATAAGTGCTGAGTCATGGAGCCACACCCCATGGCCTATATAAAGGATCTGCTTTCTGGCATTCTCTGAGTCAGGCAAAGTCTAAACATATCTTGCTGAAGTCACTTTCTGGTCTCCTGCCTGCCTTGAGGACTTTGCTAGGACTTTGGCAGAGCTGCAGAGGCACGCCTGATTCGGATTTCCCTGACCCGGCTGTCAGCGGAGGAGTGGGACACGACACTCTTTATCCCTTGCAGGGAAACAGACGTGTTTGCCCAGCTGACGATGGAAGGAAGCCTCCAAGATAACAAAAGTGGCTGCAGGGATTTGGTGTGTTTAGCAGAGCTGCTCCAAGTACCTATTTATGACTTCTTCTTCATTGCTCCTGAAATTGGCAGCTTGCAAGCAAGACCTAGCCATGCCACCTTAGCGAACACGCTCAATGTTTGCCCCTGTTCTTTGCTGATAGTCCTTTAGTTTTATCCATATCTTAAGAAAGATGGCATGCGCGTGCGTTGATTGATATCTGAGGATTTGTTTCCCCCCCCCGAAAGCGTTATTTGCTCTTCAATGACATCCCGCGTTGGTTCTTACACTACAATGTCCTTGGTGGGATGCTGGATATGTGTTTTGCATCCTAAAGGCATTTGAAATGTCACCCTGCCTTTCAAAGAGCTGAAAGGAGCAAGAGCACCCATGATGAAAACAAACGAGCCAAAATTTCTTCAAAGTTTTTAGCTGTTTATTTAAATGCGGCTTAAACCACCCTTCGGTCATGTTTCCAGAGCGGCTGACATTCAGGAGACTACAAATTAAGGCGACGTAAAACATGCTAAATTAATTATCAAAAAAAGCAGGAACCTTGATTCCAATCAAGATTCATCTCACTGCATTGGAAAACTAGACTAATAAGGGAGGCTGAAGATACAAAGTTTTTTTTTTTTAAGAAATAGCATTCACCAGAGGAAATAAATAAAAACAAAAGTCTAGGGACTCTTCAGCATCTTGCGAAATGTTTCCTTCAGCGATTTTCGATAGTTTTCCTTTCTTCCTTTCTCCCCTCCCCTCCATCCCATCCCATCCCATCCATCCATCCATCAGTGGTGGGATTCAGCCAGTTCGCACCTATTCGGGAGAACCGGTTGTTGGAAGAAATCTTATTTTGCTTTTTTTCCACTTTACAAAGCTAATCCTGTAAGGAAGGCAGGAAGGAAACATTCTGATGGTGTTTCTAGCCTAATCTTTATTGCCCGGCTTACAGAAACTGCCTCTCTGGTTAACCCTTGTTACATTGTAACAGCTAAGGTGAAGCGCCTCATCGACGTGAGTGATGTTGAGTTGGCCACACCCACACGGTCACATGACCACCGAGCCATGCCTACCCAGCTGGTCATTAGGTCAAAGAACCGGTTGTTAAATTATTTGAATCCCACCACTGCCATCCATCCATCCCATCCCATCCCATCCCATCCCATCCCATCCCATCCCATCCACCCATCCACCCATCCCATCCATTCATCCATCCCATCCCATTTCGGCAGTCAGAAAGCAAAAGCATTTTCCTGTTGAGAACCTAGGTAAATATTTTATTTTAATATCCTCCCTTTCCTAGTGAAGGGTGGCAGCGCTCATTGCAAAGGACAGAGAAACAATGTTGAGATCCGGCTGGGCGGAAAAAAAATAATCTTGAGAAATGGAAATTTCATTCAGCGGTTGAATATTGCTCTTCAGGGTAGCATTGGGAGTCAGAAGTGAATTCAAGCTGGGATGGAAAGCTTTCTTGACTATCCTTTTTAAACGCAATATAAAGACGTGGACTTTTAAGAGTTCCGCCTAGCTGTTTGGAGGTTTGGGTGTAAGGAGTCAAAATGCAAACTCTTTTTTAGTAGTTTGGGCTGTGTGAGAATACCAAGGAGGGGCGGGGATTAGAAAGCCCACTGACTTCTTAATTGGATTCAATGGTGGGTTTCAAAATTTTTTACTACCGGTTCTGTGGGCATGGCTTGGTGGGCATGGCTTGGTGGTTGTGGCAGGGGAAGGATACTGCAAAATCTCCATTCCGCCCCACTCCAGGGGAAGGTTACTGCAAAATCCCCATTTCCTCCCAATCAGCTGGGACTTGGGAGGCAGAGAATAGTTGGGGGCGGGGCTGGTCAGAGATGGTATTTACCAGTTCTCTGAACTACTCAAAATTTCTATTACTGGTTCTCCAGAACTGGTCAGAACCTGCTGAAACCCACCTCTGAATGATTCCTTGTTACTCAGAAGGTGGGGTGAAGAGATATCTACAGATCACTCACATACTGGACATAAACTGTTTTAACTCCTCCCTTCGGGATGGTGCTGTAGGGCATTGCAGGCCAAAATAACTAGACACAGAGACAGTTTTCCCCTTGTGCCATCACTCTGCTGGACACATAATTCCCATAGTACTGTCTTATGCGTAAACCCTTTTATCCATGTAGTATGGCTGTCATATTATTATCATTCTTATTTTCCCTACTACTCCATTATTGGTATTATTGTGATTATTATGAGTCTGTTGGTTTTTCCCCTTGTGCTATCACTCTGCTGAACACGTAATTCCCATAGCACTGTCTTACGTGTAAAGACATTTACCCATGTAGTATAGCTGTATTATTATTATTATTGCCCTTCTCATTTTCTCTATCACCCCTGCTTATTGGTATCATTATATTATTATTAGTCTGTTTGCTTTGCATGTACACCGAGAACTTCTGCACCAGAGACAAATTCCTTGTGTGTCTAATCACATTTGACCAATAATATTGGTCAATAAAGTATATTCTATTCTGTCCTGTCCTGTCCTGTCCTGTCCTGTCCTGTCCTGTCCTGTTCCATTCCGTTCCATTCCGCTCCATTCCATTCCATTCTGCTCCATTCCGCTCCATTCCATTCCATTCTGCTCCATTCCGCTCCGCTCCGCTCCGTTCCATTTCATTCCATTCTAATGTTGCTTTCTCTATTTTCTCCAGATAATGTTGGAATGACGCAATCTCAGAATGATGCAATTCTTTCTCAAAAGTTGAATGTTCCAAAGGTGGAAAAGCACCAGGAGAGAAGATAAAAAAAGACAGAAACCTGGAAATCCACCTTACCTCTCTCCCTCCACATCTGTAATTTTAAAATCTCAGAGGTATCCTTAATTAACTGGTGGCCTTTGAAAAACCCTTGACTTAAAAGCTGATCCAGCATAGCAGTTAAAGATGTTCCAGGAAGATAGGAAAGTCCTGAGTTTTAGTCTTCCCTTAAATACAAAAAACCAGTGGAATGGCTTTGGGCCAGTCCGAGGAAGCCCTAGGAAAAAGGCCAACCCCGTCCAAAACGTTGCCATGTAGTCATCAGCAGTCAAGAGTGACTTGAAGGGCTATAACATTTGCAAATGTTTTAAGTGAATTGAATAGTTTGGCTAAATTTATGTTGCCATATATAATCCTTCAAGGCCACACTGTAAAACCAATGACTCTTGCTGTAATTGAAAAGCATAAAACCACCCCACCATGCATATAAACAACTATAACATCACTTTATTATGAAGATCCTATTGTGATGACTTTATTGACCAAACTAGTTTACCTGTTGTCCCAAAAGTGCTTTTCGAAGAGGCAACTGGACTTCCTTGTTTTTTCCTTCTCATCCAAGAAGCTTCTTCAGTTCTGACCGGATGGTGGAGAATGAAAGGCTCTATATTCCTTGTAGACATCTCAAATAAACCTCCAAGTGACCTCAACAACTCTCAGAAAGATTGCTAATGACCAGATGTCTGGAAAAAAAATAATCCTTCCATTCCCAACCATTCGGTCAAAACTGAAGAAGCTTCTTGGATGAGAAGCGAAACGTCTTCAAGGCAAAACCAGAAAGTCCAGTTGCCTCTTGAAAAAAGCACTTTAGATCCTAAGAAATTATCATGTATGTATCCAGATATGCAAGCGAAATGTTGGAGATGTAATTGTGATGATGCTACATATTTTCATGTATGGTGGACTTGTAAGAAAATTAAGTCTTTCTGGATAAGAATCTGGTGGATTATGCAGAATGTTCTGAAGAAGAAGATAAAGTTCCTACCGCAATTTTTTCTTTTGGGAATAACAACGGACTGTACAGTGATTGAGACTAAGTTGATTTTGAACTTAATAACAGCAGCAAGACTGTTGATTGGACAATATTGGAAGAAAAAAGAATTACCCACACTAGAAGAATGGATATTGAAAGTTTCCAATTTGGCTGAGATGGCTAAAATTTCAGCCTTTTTGAAAGACAGTACTCAAGAAAAATATTTAAATGAATGGAAGAACTGGATTGATTATATTCAAAATAGATATCAGATTAAGAAATTTCGGATTGCCTTTGAATGAAGGATGTTGTTTTTGATTTTAATGGAAGAAGTCAGGTTATGTGGGAGAGAAGGATTATAATTGTGTTAGATTTTAAAAATTTAAATTTTAAAAATTTAATGTATGACTGTTTGTTTAATGAACTATACCTTGTGTTTGCTCCGGGAAGTCGGGGGGGGAGGGGGTTTTGGAGGGAGGGGGGAAGGTGGGGGAGGGGGAAAAATTAATTGATGTTTTAAAACTTTTTTAATAAAAAAAAAAAGAAAAAAGAAAAAAGCACTTTTGGGCCAGCTATAACTTGGATGACTGAGAATCTCCACCTGTCCTCTCTCTCACTTCTCCAATCCTTTTTCTTCCTAACAATTTCCTTGCAAAATCCCCTTTCGTATTTTATATTTAATTACTATATTTTTGGATTATAAAATGCACCTAAATTTAGAAGAAGAAAACAACAAAAAAAAAAGTTTTTGGCCTCCCTTTTTTGGGGCCTTTTTTCTACCTTTTTTGGCCTTTTTTCCCAGCCCATTTTTGGGGCTTTTTCAACCCGTTTTTGGAACTTTTTTGGGGGGCCATTTTCAAAGTTCTTTTGGCCCGTTTTCTAGGCTTTTTTCAGCCCATTTTTGAGTCTTTCTTTTGGCCGAAAAAAATGGGCCGAAAAAAGCCTCGAAAACGGGGTGTGGGAGACAAAAAAGTGCATCTTATAGTCCAAAAAATACGGTAAGTATAGAATTTGTTTCATTTGCGGCGCTCATAGGATGAAACATAGACAGCACAATAGACATCTTTGTTAGACAGACTTCAAAGTGCAGCTGGACTTCAGAGAGTTCAGGGCCCCCCCAATTATCAAACCGTATCCTGCCTTTCTTTCAACATTTTATCCTCATGGGATACCTGGTTGGTTAAATACCTGATTTTAGAACCCTCAGGTCATCATTCTTCCTTGAAAATATGTTATTCTTTTTCAAATAAAATGGCCATTATTGCCAAATAAAACAAAAGGTTCTCTCCTCTCCCCCAGTATCACTATGAAATCTAAGAACGAATATTGCCTACATCGTAGCCTGAATTCTTATTATTACAACGCTCAGAAGGGTCAGTCCATTCTCACAGAACAGAGCGATCTAAGGTAGTTTCCAGTAGTGGCTTCCGCTTACCTTCGCTACCGGTTTGGAAATGAGAGCGCTTTGCTCATGTGCGGCACTTCTGCACATGCGCAGAACCTTCTGCGCATGCGCAGAGTGTCCCTGATGATGTGTGGGGTGGGTGGGCGGAGCCATCTAAGGTAGTTTCCAGTAGTCGTTCCACTTACCTTCGCTACCAGTTTGGAACTGTGCACTTCGCTCGCGCAGAGCGTCTGTGATGACATGCGGGCAGGTGGGCTGAGCCTCCCACCGCCACCACTACCGGTTCACGCGAACCGGGGTGAACTGGTAGAAACCCATCACTGGTAGTTTCTTTCTGGCTAATCTCTTGATCTCTGTAAACCATGTGTTTATGGAATTTGCTGCCTTCAAATGTAAAGACATCTCTGACCCGAGTGTTAAAAAGGGGTCTAGATCAATTAAATAGGGGATAGAATGGCTGCCCTGATGTTCAATGCTACTTTCTGAACATGGCATAAGTATCAACTGTGTGAGAAACAAGAGAGAGAAGACTATTGTCTTGGTGTCCATGATAGTAAGCTTCTGCAACACCTGTAGTTTGTGAGTTGTGACACAGAATCCAAAATGAGATAATAATAATAATAATAATATTTTTTTTTTGTTTACATTTATACCCCGCCCTTCTCCGAAGACTCAGGGCAGCTTACAGTGTATAAGGCAATAGTCTCATTCTATTTGTATATTTTTATTTATAGACCGTCCTTCTCCCAAAGGACTCAGGGCGGTGTACAGCCACAAATAAAATACAGAAAGAAAACAACAATACAAAACTAAAAACAACCCTTAAAAAACCAATTTAATATGGCTACTTATAGATAAAAATATTACCCTCTAAAATTTTCTAAAAAATTTAAAACCCATAAATCAATTTGATAATATAAAATTTAAGCGAGTCCAGCAAGATGAAATAAGTAGGTTTTAAGTTTGCGGCGGAAGGTCCTAAGGTCAGGTATTTGTCGGAGTCCAGGGGGAAGCTCGTTCCAAAGGGTAGGAGCCCCCACAGAGAAGGCCCTCCCCCTGGGGGCCGCCAGCCGACATTGCTTGGCTGACGGCACCCTGAGGAGCCCCTCTCTGTGAGAGCGCACCGGTCGTTGGGAGATAGACGTTGGCAGTAGACGGTCCCGTAATTATCCCGGTCCTAAGCCATGGAGCGCTTTAAAGATAGTAACTAACACCTTGAAGCGCACCTGGAAGACCACAGGCAGCCAGTGCAGTCTGTGCAGGATAGGTGTTACATGGGATGAACCTTTGGCTACATTCAGAGTACTTGTTTGTTTTGAGCATTCAAAAGGGACTTAGAAATCAGAAGGATGGGAATTCAACAAGGAGAGGGGGGGACACCTTCTTTCTGCATCATGCATGCAGTCTTACAGAATGATCAACCTAAGTTGGATGGCAGCAGAAGCATTTCCTGGGACACAAGATAATTATTCAGTGAGTATTCGACAGTGGTAGTGAGCAGTGCAGTGGCCTAGAGGTGTAGATGCTCGCTTCACACTCAGGAGGCTAAGAGTCCAATCCTAGGCAGCAGCAGATATTTCTTTATCAGGAAAACAAAGAGAAAATATCTGCTGTGAACTCTGCATAGGCATCAGGAAGGGCATCCAGATAGTAAATGCTCATCTGCATTCAATTGCCCCAACACTACCTTGATAAAAAGGGATTACAGGGTTGTAAAAAGAATGAATGCATTTGTGTGTACACACACACACACACACACACACACACAAACACACACATTAGTAGACACACACACACATACACACACACACACACACTAGTAGTAGTAGTAATAGTAGTTGTTGTTTTGGGAACTCTGATTGCTTGATTGTTTGATTATGTGCCATGAGGTCATTTTTGACTCCTAGAGATCATGTATACAGGTAGATTAAGTGTTGTAAGTGTTAAGTGTTGTACCTTGATGAACGTATCTTTTCTTTTATGTGCATATGCACCAAGACAAATTTCTTGTATGTCCAATCACACTTGGCTAATAACAACAACAACAACAACAACAACAACAACAACAACAATAATAATAAATTTCTATCTATTCTAGATCTTCTCCATAAAAAGGGACCTCTGCATGAAATTATATAGAATAGCCCTGTATTCACCTTGAGTAGGATTCAAATAGTTTTATCCAGCTAAAATTACCTTGGGCATGTCTTCTAAATTGTAGCCATTGTGGTGGGAGTCCTGCTCCTTTGAACTCTTGGTTCAGCCTTACGGTCGTAATACCACATCAACTTTCTAAGCAGGAAGCTCTTGTGTAGACGAACACATCTTAGAAATTAATTGCAGTGCATCACAAAGCTCTTTAATTTATTTAGGATTTAGTCCCGGGGAGCATCTCCTTGCAGCCTGGTAATAGCTGGATTGCTTGTCATAAATCATTGTGACTGCACAGGAAAATCCAAGGACCCGGATGGATTTGCCATCGAATTCAGAGTAGCACTTGGAAGTGTTATTTAAAGCTTTCCAACAGCTGTAGCTTGTTAGCGATCAGAAAATCTTCTAGTGAGAAAAGCAATACACCGTGCAGGGCTGTGTGCTTGAAATAACAATTGGTGCAATTCCAAAGAGCCCTTTAGGAACCTCCTCCAGGTAGAATTTAAGTTGACACTTTCCAAATCTGCAACTTGTTCAGAATGCATTAGAATTCTAGGGAGGAGAGATGAAACGTCGGGCCAGGCAGTTAAGATCCAGTCATCCTCATCTCTATGGCTTTGATGGATTTAACTAAAGCATCTTTTAGTGTGTTGGAAGAAATGTCCATCTGGGTTCAGTTCCAAGTGGGGAAAAAGACATTGGAAACATGGAGACTGCTTGGAAAGATGGTTTAATGGTGGACAGGATCACATGGTTTGAGTTCCTGAACAGAAAAGGCGATCACATGCCTTAGGGTGTTGGGTGAAGAACCAGAGAAGAAAGCAGAGCAAGATGCTGAGAGTGCCTGAGTTTATACTCTCTGTGGGGCCCCACCTTAGTGTTTCCTGTTCCTGTATAAGAAATGTATCCTGATTGGTTATCAAACTCCCAGATGGTCTAGGGGTCTTAGCTAACTTTGTAGGTTGTCTCTCAAGCTTGCCTGAGTCTTGCCATGTGGTGAGTTTCTGTTGCTAGATGGATCACATTGTGTTGCAGATGATGGCCCATTGACAAAGGTGGGGGGAATGAGTGAGCTTGGCTGAGGCCTTAATGGCCCATTGACAAAGGTGGAGGGAGGCAGGAAGCTGCTTTGTCTTTAAAACAGGTTTCTCCATTTCTCATCCAGGGAAATATAATATTCTGCCCTTTTTAATATTTTCTAAAATATTTCATTCTTCTAGGAGAGGGGTGAGTGCTAACTTCATACAAGTGCACCATTCTTCTTTTCCATATTGGTCAACCTACTCTTCTTGGGAAGGCTCACAAGAAAGATCTGAAGGAGACTGTTTTCATCTCATACATGTTTCATGTGCTTGAGGTAGGCTGATTCTTAAAAGGGCCATTCTGTCATGGCCTGCACACACCTGCCTTAACACTTTCCCAACAATTACATATGTGACTCATGGCCCTACTGAAGTGTGTTAACCAACCCAAACCTCTACACTTTCAATCCTTAGACTTGGGGCTCGCTTGTCTAGCAAATTAAGATGTTGGAGACAAATTGAGAATTGCCAAGGCACCCTAGGAATGAGTGAATTTTTGTGATGCTTCTGTATATGTTAACAGTAGGATGAGAACAAAGGAAGATGAGAAGAAGGAGGAGGAGGAGGAGAATGAGAAGGAAGAGGAAGAGGGAGGAGGAAAGAGGGTGAGGAGGAGGAAGGAGAGGAGGAGGAGAAAGAGGCAGTAGTAGTAGGAAAAGAAGAAGAGGAGGAGGAGGAGGAGGAGGGAATAGTAGTAGTAGTAGAAAAAGAAGAAGAAGGAGAAGGAGAAGGAGAAGAAGAGGAGGAGGAGGAGGAGGGAATAGTAGTAGTAGTAGAAAAAGAAGAAGAAGGAGAAGGAGAAGGAGAAGGAGAAGAAGAGGAGGAGGAGGAGGAGGAGGAGGGGAAGGGGAAGGGGAAGGGGAAGAGGAAGAAGAAGAAGAAAAAGAAGAAGAGGAGGAGGAGGAGGGGAAGGAGGAGGGAGTAGTAGTAGAAAAAGGAGGAGGAGGAGGAGGAGGAGGCAAAGTTAAAGACACCATCCAAATACTAACAGCATTTGGCCCTAGACAACTTCTATGTGCAGTTACAGTCAGTGGGTTCTCAGGGGTATAGCACAGGACAACTTTACAAGATTTCATTGTTCTTGTTCTTTTTAATGGCTACTGTATATAAACAATGAGGGGATGCGGTGGCTCAGTGGCTATATCGCTGAGCTTGTCAATCAAAAGGTTGGCAGTTCAGTGGTTCGAATCCCTAGTGTCGTGTAACAGGGTGAGCTCCCGTTACTTGTCCCAGCTTCTGCCAACCTAGCAGTTTGAAAGCAGGTAAAAAATGCAAGTAGAAAAATAGGGACCACCTTGGTGGGAAGGTAACAGCGTTCCGTGCGCCTTTGGTGTTTAGTCATGCCGGCCACATGACCACGGAGACGTCTTCAGACAGCGCTGGCTCTTCGGCTTTGAAACAGAGATGAGTACCGCTCCCTAGAGTCAGGAACGACTAGCACATATGTGCAAGGGGAACTTTTACCTATATAAACAGTGAGCAAATCCTTCACACACTAGCACTGAAGATGTTACCTAGTTGGGTAATGAAATACCTGCAAGCAAACATATCCAAGCTCAGGGACCACGAAGGTCTCTGACATTCTTATAATGTTTTGATATCTCAAGCAAGGAACTAAAAGCTCTAAAATCCTCCGATTTTTTTATTAAAAGATCTGCTTTTTTGGGGGAAAAAATGAAACAGACCCTACGGTTCCTTTTCTGTATTTTTAAAGAACATGTGGCTTCAAGGAGCACAGAAAGAAGAGAATGATTAATTAAATTCTTCTTCTTCTTCTTTTTTTGTAATAGAGCTCCATTATTATTACTTTTTTTTAAAATGGAGGGAGGGGGAAATTTATTCTCAGCAGATAACCAACAGTCAGAATAGGTCTTTTTGTAAAGATGCTTCAGTGAAGAGAACTTGTGGGTATCTGAAACAAAAGAAGGATTGAAAGAGGGGTTAAAGAAAAGCTTTCTTTCTTTTCCTCTGTTATTTCTTTTTGATTTTATTTTTGGTTCCCCTTCCCCTCGCTCTCCTCCCCCCCATCTCAGATTCTAAGCATATGGCGTGTTAATTAAACAGTCGTGATTTCCTTTCATTTCTGCTGGCAAATTGCACCCATAATGATGCCTCTATTCACGGAACAGGTACATCGTTTGCTTGAGCTCTCCCAGTATATAAGATAAGAAAGGGAGGAAGGTATTAAAAGTTCAAGCTGACGCTTTCGAGAGATATCCGAGGTGTTTGAGATGTCTCTGTTAAGGGGTTTTCCCTTGCCTTGGAGAGAAAGAGATATTAGCTGAGATAACAGAGTAAAGACCTAGAGTCTTGGTTCAAAATATTACTTCGATGAAAGTCCCCGCGTGTTTACACAATTAAGGGTCTTCAGTAGATGAATAGACTCCATCAGCTGCAAATTGGAGATGAGATGAAAGAAATGCAATCCTTCGTTAGCCCAGCTCTGATCATCTGGAGCAACAGCTATGGAAGTAGATCACTTTATCGTTGCTTTGAAAGGTACCCCTCCCTTTTTCGGTCTAGAATTTCACGGTCGATTAATCTCCGTGAAGAACTTAAGCACATTTGGCAACTGATCTTGTGCCAATTGGACGTCGTCTTCAAATTGGGCAGATCTCTCCAAAGGTGCTTTCATGGCTGAACGCTAACAGCAAACAAAATGTGAAATCGGTTGGCTCTGACATAGGTCTCAGCTGAGGAAGACCTGTTTTTCTTCTTTTCCCCAAACTCTTACATTTAATGTTTATAATTTTGGGTTCAGGCGTTAAAGTAAGCAGGTAGGATTAATTGGCTTGGAGTTTTTTGTTTTTTGTTTGCTTCTGCTTGTCCCAACATATGTTGTGTTTGATACTAAAGTAGATGTCATTTTGAGAGGGGGGGGAAAAGATTCTTCTCTCTACTGCGAACCATCCAAAATTGAGTGAAGGTAGGGGTGAGAGGGGTGAGGGGGGTCCGTTCTGGACTTTGCCTAAAGGGGACAAGGGTGGAGTGGGTTAGCTAAACCATCTCAGTTGTGTTGTGGCTCACCAGCAGCCAGTGGAGCTGGCAGCAGAGTCAGTCATTGAGAAGGTTGGGGAGGAAGTCGGGCCAGTCCTGGAGGCTGGGGAAAGCTTGGACGAGGGCTCTGCGTCGAAGGCAGAGAGGGTGCTAGACAGCAGTGAGGCAGAGGAACAGCTGGAGCCTGTTCCCAGTGTGCACATACGCAGAGCTGCCAGAAGATAAGAACAACTAAGAAAGCAGGGTCGACTTGGGAGTAAAGCCACACCTTGGAGGTGATTGGTCCCTCCTATAGGAAACAAAAAAGGAGCGAATGGGGAGTGGGCTTTTGCAGGAAACAACTCATTCATTCGATCATTTCAAGAGTGGAAAGTTCTGTTCATGACTGTAAGAGACTCTGTACCAAGTTTTGCCTTGCTCTACGTTTGGAAACTAGTTATCTGGCAGCTTTCCAAGTGAGATAAGGTTTGTGTTGATAAATATTCCTCTGAAAGACTGTTTGCCAGGCCTTGATGACTGTGAAAGAAAAGAATTCACAGTTGTGTAAATAAAAGGGGTTTTGTCGGGACCAAGACTCTGTTTCATGCTTTTTAAGGGAGCCTAGGTCAGAATAAGTTGATGTTTCTTCCCCTTTCCCTTATTTTAGAGTTAGGATCACTGGATCTTCAACCTTCTTCACAGGAAAATGAGAAGGTTTGGTGAAATCCTGAGCTTTTGATCTCTCTTTGGCTTTAATGATGAAAAAACAACAACATTACACTTCCTTGTAGCTCAACATTCCCCATTCAGATGTCCAGATACTTCCCTCAGATCCAGAATTCAGGATCACAAAGCAGAAATTTAGTTCAGGAGTGGGGAAAAAACCCTGAAGTCATCTGATCTATAATGAGATAAGGAACCTCTCCCTTTAAAGCAGAACTTGTTCATCTCTGACCAGTTTTTTCCATAGATGGCCTGGACTTGATTGGCTGACCCTTTGGTTGCAAAACTATATTGGACATCTTAACTTGTCTCTTCAAAATACAGGATTTGGAATCTGAGTGATAATAAGGATTTTAACTCGATTCTTTCCAACTTTCCCAGAAACTTCCAATGTGTTGGACCTGGAGCAGGTAAACTTAAGACTCCCAAAAATCCTTCCATCCCTTGGAGGAGAAATTTCCTGACCGAACAAAGAATCCGTAGAACAACTTGCCTCCAGAAGTTGTGAATGCTCCAACACTGGAAGTTTTTAAGGAAGATGTTGGCTAACCATTTGTCTGAAGTGGTGTAGGGTTTCCTGCCTCAGCGGCGGGTTGAACCTCCAAGGCCCTTTCCAACTCTGTTATTCTGTTCTGTTCTGTTCACATATTGATATTGTTTCCGGATTGCTTCCGGATTGCTTATTTGTACCCTATGACTATCATTAAGTGTTGTACCTTATAATTCTTGATGAACGTATCTTTTCTTTTATGTACACTGAGAGCTTATGCACCAAGATAAATTACTTATGTGTCCAATCACACTTGGCCAATAAAGAATTCTATTCTATTCTATTCTATTCTATTCTATTCTATTCTATTCTATTCTATTCTATTCTATTCTATTCTATTCTATCCTATCCTATCCTATCCTTTCTTCCCTTCCCTTCCCTTCCCTTCCCTTCCCTTCCCTTCCCTTCCCTTCCCTTCCCTTCCCTGTTCTGTTCTGTTCTGTTCTGTTCTGTTCTGTTCTATTCTATTCTATTCTATTCTATTCTATTCTATTCTATTCTATTCTATTCTATTCTTCCCTTCCCTTCCCTTCCCTTCCCTTCCCTTCCCTTCCCTTCCCTTCCCTATTCTATTCTATTCTATTCTATTCTATTCTATTCTATTCTATTCTATTCTATTCTATTCTATTCATAGGTATGAGTTGACACCTATGTGCAATTGCACAGAAGTGTGAAGAATGACCACATCTCTGCCAATCCCATTGTTGGTATCTTTCAGGCAACTTACAATGCCCACCTTTCAGCTTGCTTTTTTCCTCAGCAACCAACGCCAGTATTTCCACACGAAAGGATGGTTACTACCCTATCTTGCTTTTCCATTCTTTGTTTTTTTCCTGTGTTTAACTTGAAAATGACTTTATGGTAACTGTAAACTGCTTCAGGGTTTTCTAGACTTGACAGAAGCTGTACAGAAAACTTTAATTACACAAATGAGATTTGTTAGTGAAAAAGGCAAATCGGGCGTGATTGGAATAGTAGAAAACGTAACTGGTATACTTGTCAGTATGTTCTGATAATGGCTGGGTTTTGTTTTTTCCTGATTGTTCACATCAACAGATATTTTGTGAGTGTCAGGCATGAAAGATCAATACAATGGGTGGGACATATGTGAAGTCCCATTTAAACTGATTAATTGCTCAAGTGCCTGTGCACAGGAATCTACTCTACTAAGGGTTAGCACTATTTTGGAGCTAGGTATCGATTAATACAAGGAGGGATTGGATTTAGTTTATTTGTGACCATGTAGAGATTGTAGGCTGATTCCTCTTTTGATTCCATCCCCAGGTTTTTCTACTCCTTCTCCTATAGTGAGATCATTTACAATCATCATCATCATCATTATCATTTTTTAACAACCCCATAATCCCTTGCGAGATGGAGTCTGGGCAACTGAATGGAGCTAGCAGAGTGTTGTTTAATGGCCGGATGCCCTTCCTGTTGCCAATGCAGTTTTGTTCAGCAGATATATTCTCATTGTGCCCAGAGAGAGAAATATCAGCCTCTACCTAGGATCGAACTCACAGCCTTCTTATTGTGAGGCGAGAGCTCCACCTCTAGGCCACTGCACCATTCCTAGTGCAATCACTTACAATATGTTCTCGAATTTCAGATGTAGCCTATTGGTCCCCAATTTTGATCTAAATTACCGTGCCTATAGATTTGCTTGACCTCAATCTTTTGATATCTGATTTTATTTGACTGCTTTGTTCCGGATCAAAAACATTCAATTTCCCCCCTTGAAAATATTTTTTTCCCCTTCTCTCTTCTATCAAGAACTCAGTTTAACCAATCCCCATTAATCATCAGACAGTGGGATTTTTTTTCTCTTTCAAGAACAAATCTTACTTCAAAGTTAGTCATCAATAATTTAAGCCTGAACGCCTAGTTCCCAGTTGCTGTCCTGTAGAACAGAACGAGAGCAGTGAAATGCCTCTGCTGGGAATAATGTGTTAAATGTAAAAAAATCTGACACAACCAGCCCTTGATTTCATCCTAGAATCCTAGAGATGAAATTCTCTAGAGATGAAATTCAATGGTGAAAAAAGTAGTTCTACATTTAGGCATGAAAAACAAAATGCACAGGGACAATATAGGTGGTACCTAGCTCAATAGTAGTACCTGTGAGAGGGATCTTGGAGTCCTAGTGGACAACCATTTAGATATGAGCCAGCAGTGTGCAGCAGCTGCCAAAAAAGCCAACACCGTTCTTGGCTGCATAAACAGAGGGATAGAATCAAGATCACGTGAAGTGTTCACACCACTTTATAAGGCCTTGGTAAGGCCACACTTGGAATCCTGCATTGGATATTGGAACACTGCTATCAAACTCACTTAGCAAATTTCTCACTTAGGAACCTAAAGTCTAGGCTCCATTGTGGTCATTAAGTTGAGGACTTAATGTAGTTTCCAATCTCATGTCCATAACAGCAGCATGGCACATCTCAGTATCAGACCCGACTTCCATGTCAGCAGAAATTTTGCCTTCTTAATTTTTATCTGTCAAAAGGATGCTATTAAATCCATTGCAAGAGTTGCAGTAAAAAGCAGTTGGCAAACCCTAGAAAAATCCCAAGGGGAAGCCAAGAAGTATGGTCTTCCAGATGTTTTTGAGAGTTACCACTATAACCGTTTCTCACTGAAGGCCATGTTGTCTGGAGCAATGGGAGTTTAAATTAAGCAACATCTGGACAAACACATGTTCCCCTGTTTTATAGGGAAGCAGAGCTTTTATCAAGAAATGGTAATAAAAGAATAGCTTGGAGGATATGTATTAGAGATGGTGAAATGGGTAGCGGTTATGACTGTTGACATGATATGATTCCTTTCTTCCAGCATCGTCTAAGGGCTGATAAATCCTGATATCTGGAAAACTAGGTTGATTTGAATAACTCAATAACAGAACACCAGAGCTGGGTGGGATCTTAGAAGTCTTCTAGTCCAGAGGTCTCCAACCTTGGCAACTTTAAGCCTGGCGGACTTCAACTCTACTGCCGGCCTCTATCTCCCAGCGTCCGGTGCGTTCCCACGGAGAGGGACTCCTCAGGGTGCCGTCAGCCAAACAGTGTCGACTGGCGGCCCCCAGGGGGAAGGCCTCCTCTGTGGGGGCTCCTACCCTGTGGAATGAGCTTCCCCTCGGGCTTCGACAACTACCTGACCTTAGGACCTTTCGCCGCAAACTTAAAACCTATTTATTTCGTATGGCTGGACTGGCCTGATTTTAAATTCTAAATTTTAAATTTTAATTGAATTTTGATGGGTTTTAAATTTCTGTAATTTTATGGGGTGTAATGTTATTTTAAATTTTCTGGCAAATTTGAATCAGTTTTTTAAGGGTTGTTTTAATTATGGTGTATGTTTCTGTTTGTATTTTATTTGCCTGTTCACCGCCCTGAGTCCTTCGGGAGAAGGGCGGTATACAAATTAAAACATTATTATTATTATTATTATTATTATTATTATTATTATTATTATTATTATTATTATTATTATTATTATTATTATTATTATTATTATTATTATTATTATTATTATTATTATTATTATTATTATTATTATTATTATTATTATTATTATTATTATTATTATTATTATTATTAACTCCAAAATTCAAAGCTGGCTGAGGATTCTGGGAGTTGAAGTCCGCCAGGCTTAAAGTTGCCAAGGCTGGAGATCCCTGTTCTAATCCAACCACTGCTCAAGCAGGAAACCCTATACCCATGATGGCGAACCTATGGCATGCATTCTGGAAGTGGCACGCGGAGCCATGTCCCCCAGCACATGTGGTGTCGCCCATTCCTCTTCTGGGTTTCCAGAGCATGCATGCACACCAGCCAGCTAGTCTGCTGGTTGCTGGTGCTCATGCGCGCATGATGATCAGCTAGCCTTAACCCCCACCGCCACTGCGAGGAAAGGCCCCAAAGTTGCGCTGCCTGGGATCCATGTGGGTGGGGATCCCAGGCAGTGGGATCCCAGGCAATGGGATCAACTTCCAGTGATGGAGCACCCACAACTTCTGAAAGCAACCTGTTCCACTGGTTAATTGTTCTCACTGTTGGGAAGTTTCTTCTTAGTTCTAGGTTGCTTCTCTCCTCGATTAGTTTCCATCCATTGTTTCTTGTCCTGCTTTCAGGTGTTTTGGAAAATTTGGCTTTGTCTAATCTCCTGTTTTGGAATTTGGATGCAGAATCATCTTGCAGTCATCCCAAGAGGCAACTGGATGTCCTGGTTTTTCTTTGAAGATGTTTCACCTCTCGTCCAAGAAGCTTCTTCAGCTCTAAGCGAAGCAGGTTCAAAGAAAAACCAGGAAGTCCAGTTGCCTCTTGCAAAAGCACCTTTGGGACAACCATGACCTGGATGACTGATTACCTCCATAGACAACGTGCAGCAATGTTTTATTGACTGAAACTAAAATTTCATTTTGATATAATTACTATTTCACCGCTTGAAATGGCTGTTTCCAAAGGTTGCTTATAGAGACACATCGTTCCTGAAAACCAGATGTAAAGTCATTTTCAGATATGAAACGTGACTTTAAAGATTAAATTTCTCTCTGACCTCCACAACCCCTCCAACATATAGTAGTTGCAGGCGTTTATAAGGAACAGGATCTTGGGCTTAGTAGCTCAGGATCAGTTTCAAGTGATCTAGAATTTCCCTCCTGTGTCCCCTTTTTGTTGCATTTTCCTGCTGTGCTCAGCAATTGTGCTTTATGGGACCTTCGTACCAGCTCTTAGGTTCTTTGGCAGCTGCTGAATCTGCAAGTAATTCTTCCAGAGAGTTCAGGGTAACAAGATTTACTGAGATGAAAAGGAGAAGGCTACAAGAATTTTCAGCAACAGAACTATTTTCCATTAAGAATCAATTTGTCCCCTAATTTATTAAGACACGGTCTTTCTTTTTGTGTGTGTGTGATCCATTGAGGAGCCAGGCTTTTTTTTCACTACTCATGGAGATATTTGTGGCTGGCAGCTTACAAAACACATCTGGGGACCAAAGGGAACCTACCAGCTTTTCAAGCAGAAATAAGCAAAAAATGTTGAAGTCCTTTGATCTGGTTAACACGCTGAATGCTTTCGGACAAAGACTTTTTTTGCTATACTGTTGTTTGTTTTTGAAGCAGGGCTGGGCAAACTAGGATGGCTTGGTATTTTCATCATGGTTACAATCTTGGCTAATGCAGCCTATTTAGTAGAAGGCCCCAGAAGCAAATACAATAGTGGCCAAAATTGTGAAAACCTTTTGGGAAAAGTGTATTTTTGAGGTTTGATGGCTAATAACACTACTTTTTTTTGTTTTGGAGTTTCAAGATAATCCTATTCCATTGCTGGAATGGCCTGGGAATAGCCCAGACTTTAACCCAATTGAAAATCTATGGAGCTGGCTAATGAAACTTGTTAGTCAGAAGCGACCCAGCAATAAAACCCAGTTAATAGAAGCCATCATTCAATCTTGGATTCATATCATAACAGCTGCAGAACTAAAAGACTTGGTTCACTCCATGGGAAGATGTCGTAAGGCCTTAATTCATGCTAAAGGTTACCCAAAACTAAGTATTAACTGACATGGTGATAATTTTTGTATATCTTGTTTTTTCTATGGTGATAATTTTTGTATATCTCATTTTTTCTACGTTTCACTTTTCTTCTTTATACTGTAACTGCTATTCTAATAGCAAATAAAAGTTATTACATTACATTCTTGATTAAATTATCTTTCCATTAATATATAATTTTATGGTACTTACTCCCCACCCCAAAAAAGTGGTGTTATTAGCTAGTTTTAGAAAATACCCTTTTCTCAAAAGGTTTCCACAATTTTGGCCACTACTGTAGACATTCAATTATTTTGATTCCTTGGCTCTCCACATACTTTAGCGTGATAAAAAAAACATGCAGCTGTGAAAGAAAAGACGAAAAAGATTTGGATGCAATTTTCATCTGCAAATTGATATGCAGAGGCGGGAATTCGGGAATTGTTGCTGTAATTGTAAAAAAGAATGCATCACGTCAGAAGGGAAAGATTGCTCTGCCTGTTTGTTCAGCAGTCTGTTTCATGGCTAAGTTTGGGGTGAACATGGCTTTGATGGCCTGAAGGTGTCCTTAACCTTTGAAGAAAGGTTGAAACAGCTGCAAGTAATGGAGTGAGTGCCTCCTTGTGGATCAGACTAGGATCTTCCACCTTTCCCTGTGAACCTTTTCACCTGTCTTAAGCTTATACAGAGTGCAAACGACAATGTTTGTGTGTTTTATATCTCCAGGTCAGTGGTGAAATTCAATTTTTTTTACTACCGGTTCTGTGGGTGTGGCTTGGTGGGCGTGGCTTGGTGGGCATGGTAGGGGAAGGATACTGCAAAATATCCATTCCCACCCGACTCTTGGACCAACCAAAGGTGGTATTTACCGGTTCTCCGAACTACTCAAAATTTCCGCTACCGGGTCTCCAAACTACTCAAAATTTCTGCTATTGGTTCTCCAGAACTTGTCAGAACCTGCTGCTCCAGGTGATAGGCTGCTGGGGGTTCGCAGGGGTTCGGGAGAATCTCTAGCTAAGATTCTGTGCAGTTCGGAGAACCCCCAAATCCCACTCCTGGCTGGTCCCGCTCACTCCATGGAAAGGATATTGCAAAATCTCCATTCCCTCTCCACTCCAGGGAAAGGATACTGCAAAATCCCTATTCCCACCCCACTACTGGGGGAAGGATATTGCAAAATCCCCATTCCCACCCCACTCCTGGGGGAAGGATATTGCAAAATCCCCATTCCCACCCCACACTGGGGCCAATCAGAGGTGGTATTTGCCGGTTCTCCGAACTGCTCAAAATTTCCACTACCGGTTCTCCAGAACCTGTCAGAACCTGCTGAATTTCACCCCTGCTTATTTTGTTTTAACCCACAGAAGTGATACTTTTTTGGGGGAGGAGGGAAATGAGAAAATGGGAGGATTTATAGTGGTTTTTTTTTTCCTTCCAGGAAGGAGGGAAAAAAAAACCTTGACATATTTAGAGAAAAAAGAGCAAAGTTTGAACAAAAGCCCCAGATCAGGTGCACTGGTGGATTTGGAAAGCTGCAAGCGATCTCTTTCAAACAGGGAGAGATCAAATGAGTCTCTCAACACCTGGATTCAGACTTGGGTCAAATCTGCAGGTGTTTGTGGCTGCAGTTCTTTCCAGCTCTTCGCTGTAATTTATCCTCCCACGTTGCTGGAAGGGAAGGAACAAAGAGAAAATTGGACACACTACTTAACCTGTTCTAGCCGTGGCAATGAGTTTTCAATCTTCAGATCTCTCATCCTTTTCCCCTTCTCTCTATTAAAAGTGTCGTTGCTTTGAAAAGTCTTCCAAATCCATTCCCTCTCTTGCTTTCCTCTCAAATTTGACATATTTTTTTTTTATTAATTGCATGCACCTTCTTTATGCCAAAACATGAGACAGGTTACAAAGCTCATTCAATCTCATTGTACCCACGTTGTGCCTTGACAATAAATATTTTTTTATTTTTTATTTTGTCACAACAGTATACACAAACAAATGTCATAGATAAAACAGCATATCTTTTCTTGAAGAAAAGAAAAATATAATTAAAATATGCATCAACTATATTAATTGGATATAATGAAGGGAACAGTAGAACAGGAACGGTAGGCACTTTTGTGCTCTTATGCACGCCCCTTATAGTCCTCTTAGGAATGGGGTGAGGTCAATAGTAGACAGCTTTTGATTGAAGATTTTGGAATTTTGGGTAGAGACTATGGAGTCAGGTAATGAGTTCCAAGCATTAACAACTCTGTTACAGAAGTCATATTTTCTGCAATCAAGTTTGAAACGGTTGACATTTAGCTTGAATCTATTTTTTGCTCTTGTAATATTACGATTGAAGCTGAAGTAGTCTTTTATAGGAAGGATATTGCAATAGATGATTTTGTGTGTTAAACACAGGTCATGTCGAATTCGACGGAGTTGTAAGTTTTCTAATCCCAGGATTTCAAGTCGGTATAAGGTATTTTGTTGTTTTCGGAGGAGTGAAGAACTCTTCTAGTGAAATATTTCTGGACTCGTTCTATTGTGTTTATGTCAGAGATGTGGTATGGGTTCCAGACGGATGAGCTGTATTCAAGAATAGGTCTGGCAAATGTTTTGTATGCTCTAGTTAGTAGTGTAGAGTTTTTTGAAAAGAAGCTGCGTAAAATTAGATTTTAAAAATTAAAATTAGATTATTTGATTTGATTTGACAGTGTTAAATAGGTTTAGTGTTTGAAGTTGCAATGGCATTGAAAAGAAGTAACTTACTACCATTTTTCACCCTTAACCACTGTTGCACCCGCTCAGTGATGGGATTCAAATAATTTAACAACCGGTTCTCTGCCCTAAGACCAGCTGGATAGGTGTGGCTATGTGTGACCATGTGGGTGTGGCCAACTCAACGTCACTCACGATGATGGGCTCTTTGCCTTAGCTGTTACAATGTAATAAGGGTTAACCAGAGAGGCAGTTTCTGTAAGCAGGGCAATAAAGATTAGGCTAGAAATACCACCAGAATGTTTCCTTCCTGCCTTCCTTACAGGATTAGCCCTGTAAAGTGGGGAAAAAAACCAGAATAAGATTTCTTCCAACAACCGGTTCTCCAAACTGCTTAGAAAGTTAACAACCGGTTCTCCCGAATAGATGCGAACTGGCTGAATCCTACCACTGCACCCGCCCCATGGTCACTGGATCGAAATTCAAGGTTTGGCAACTGACTCATATTTATGACAGTTGAAGTGTCCCAGGATCTTGTGATCACCTTTTGTGACCTTCTGACAAGCAAATCCATTAGGGAAGCCAGATTCATTTAAGAACAGTGCTACTAACTTAACTGGAGTGATTCACTTAACAACCGTGGCAAGAAAGGTCGTGAAATAGGACAAAATTCACTTAATATCTCACTTAGCAGTAGAAATGTTGGACACAATTGTTTTCTTAGGTCATCTAATTTTCACCGGCATCATGTGGTCTTTTGCTTTGAATTGGCCTCTGGATGCCATGTTGGTGGTGGTATGAACCTGGGCAGGTTTTCCTTCTGGGTTTGCAAAACCATGGTTTTGTATGAGCCACGGTTTTGCATGAGCCATGGTGGCACAGTGGTTAGAATGCAGTATTGCAGGCGACTTCTGCTGACTGCTGGCTGCCTGCAATTTGACAGTTCAAATCTCACCAGACTCAAGGTTGACTCAGCCTTCCATCCTTCCGAGGTGGGTAAAATGAGGACCCAAATTGTTGGGGGAAACATGTTGACTCTGTAAGCAGTAAAGCACTGTGAAGTGGTATTAGTCTAAGTGCTATTACTATTCCTTCCTTCCTTCCTTCCTTCCTTCCTTCCTTCCTTCCTTCCTTCCTTCCTTCCTTCCTTCCTTCCTTCCTTTCTTTATGTGCAGGCTAATTCTGCCCACTGCCAGAAGTTCGATTCTTACCGGCTCAAGGTTGATTCAGCCTTCCATCCTTCCAAGGTGGATAAAATGAGGACCCAGACTGTTGGGGGCAAAATGCTGACTCTGTAAACCGCTTAGAGAGGGCTGTAAAGCACTGTGAAGCGGTATATAAGTCTAAATGCTATTGCTATTGCTCTATCTATATCTATCTATCTATCTATCTATCTATCTATCATCTATCTATCTATCTATCTATCTATCCATCCATCCATCCTCGAGGCCACTGAGCCTTGGTGGCACAGTAGTGCAGTACTGCAGGCTGCTACTGCTGACTGCTGGCTGCCTGCAATTTGGCAGTTCAAAAATCACCAGGCTCAAGGTTGACTCAGCCTTCCATCCTTCTGAGGTGGGTAAAATGAGGTCCCAGATTTTTGGGGGCAATAGGCTGACTCTGTAAACTGCTTAGAGAAGGCTGTAAAGCACTGGGAAGCAGTATATAAGTCTAAGTGCTATTGATATTGCTATTCTGTCTGAATTTTCAGGGAGTTGTAAATTAAGGAGTTAACGCCATGATTGTGCTGAGCTGAGTTGTTTGGTGTGAAGCAAACTAATCTAATTTGAATTTCCCAAACCAGTGCGCAAACTGAATGCAGAAATATTTTGATTTCACACTGCAATTGATTCTTGGAATGCAGATCACCTGTGCAGAATTGGAGAGGCAAATATTAGACCCTAGTTCATCAGTTTGTTTCTGAAAATAACATACAATATATATTACATTGGGGAAAACTCTTTCACGTATACGGGTATTAAGCAACTATTCATAGAAAGCTAGGCATGTGGGAAAATACATATGGATTTTCAAACTGACTTAAATATGAGCATTACTTAAGCGAGTTCTCTATTTATCACTGTTGGGACTGGAATTTCTGCGGCTAAGCAACGCGGTTGTTAAGTAAGTCATGTCCAACCTTACAAGCTTTTTTTTTTTGCCATGTTTGTTAAGTGAACCTCTGCCGTTGTACAGTAATTCACACAGTTTTTAAGCGAACCTGGCTTCCTCCATAGCCTTTGCATGTTGGAGGCCAGCTGGGAAGGCCATAAGTCACTTTTTAAAGTGCTGTTGTAACTTTGCAAAGTCACTAAATGAGCCCCGGTGGCGCGGTGGTGAGAGTGCAGTACCGCAGGCTACTTCTGCTGACTGCCGGCTGCCTGAAATTTGCCAGTTCAAATCTCACCAGCCTCAAGGTTGACTCAGCCTTCCATCCTTCCATAAAATGAGGACCCAAATTGTAATTGTTGGGGCCAATATGCTGACTCTGTAAACTGCTTAGAGAGGGCTGTAAAGCACTGTAAAGCGGTATATAAGTCTAAGTGCTAGTGCTATTGACACTTTTGAACTTTGGGGTTGGAGAAGGCTCCTGAAAAATATCATAGATTTGCCAAGAAAACAAATGGCTCACTGAACGAATCAAACCAGAGTTTTCCCTTGAGGCAAAAATCACGAGGCTCAAATTACTCTCAATCCCATTATGCAGAGGCATCACATGTCTTTGAAAAAGGTCTAATATTGGGGAAGGTGGACAGAAAGAGGAGACCCATAAAAGAGAATATTTGTAGCTCAGGGTTGAGGACAACAAAGAGGAGAGGACATAAAATGAGGACCCAAATTGTTGGGGGCAAGATGCTGACTCTGTAAACCTCTTAGAGAGGGCTGTAAAGCACTGTGAAGCAGTATATAAGTCTAAGTGCTGTTGTCCTTCCTTCCTTCCTTCCTCCCTCCCTCCCTCCCTCTGCCCACAGCTAGCAGTTAAATCATGAGTGGCTCAAAGTTGACTCAGCCTTCCATCCTTCTGAGGTGGGTAAAATGAGGACCCAGGTTGTTGGGGGCAAGAGGCTGATTCTGTAAACCGCTTAGAGAGGGCTGTAAAACACTGTAAAGCAATATGTAAGTCTAAGTGCTATTGCTAAGTGGGAAGGAAGGAAGGAAGGAAGGAAGGAAGGAAGGAAGGAAGGAAGGAAGGAAGGGCTGTGGTGGCGCAGTGTTTACAATTCAGCATTGCAGGCTAACTCTGCCAACTGCCAGCAGTTCGATCCTGAATGGCTCAAGGTTGACTCAGGCTTCCATCCTTCCAAGGTGGGTAAAATGAGGACCCAGATTGTTGGGGGCAAGAGGCTGACTCTGTAAACCACTTAGAGAGAGCTGTAAAACACTGTAAAGCAGTATGTAAGTCTAAGTCCTATTGCTATTGCTAAACAAATGGCCCTAAACTGGGGACTCTGCACTGGGTGAAAAATAAATTTAGGATTGGGAAAAATGAGACAATGAGGGAGCTAAGGGTGAGAAATTAAATTCACAAGCCACAGACTTCCCCACTAATCCAATAACCCTTAACTAGCCCGTTCATGCAACTGTCATTTGTGTTTTGGTGATCAATTATGTCCCAAAAACAAAATAGTTTCTTTCAACGTTCCCAATTTTTTTTTCTGTTTTCTTAAATCTCCTCTGAGTCAGACAGTGATGTAGCAACCAACCGTGTGCCTTTAGCAATCGTCAACTGTCACACGTCTTTGAACGGTGTTCGAACTCCGGACACAAATGGCAACGTTTGTGTGATTCACATCCAGATGGAATTTCAGCTGTATCAAAGGTTTTCTTGCCCCCCCTCCCAGTTTTTACAGGATTTTTTTTCCCCCTCTTTCAATTCCTACTCCCGAATCTCATCATCAAGCTGCAGTCACTTTGGGAAACACTGATACAATTTCCCACCAATTTATCCCTGACAAGGAAGCCTTTTAAAAATGGAGTTGCCTTCCTTTTTTTTTTTGCTCAGAGTCATGGTAAACACAATTACCCTCATTAAACTCGGTTTCTGTTTTACAACAGAAAAATTAGATGACAATCATCAAGTGGTTGGAAAGTACTTGTGTAATTAGATCTCTATTCACAATCTGCGGGGTGAATTCCACTGAACGGGACATTCTGGGATGATTTAAGCAAGCAATCCAATCCTAATCTCACCCAATCCTAGCGCCAGAGTTGGGGAGATGGGAAAAAAAATGGGGGAACTCTTAATGAAAAGCTATTATCCTCGATCTGAGCTATGATCGCTCCGTACTCAGGATATAAAATCGCCTGTCGGCTGCGTGGCAATTGATCGTCAGAGCTCTCTTTTGGGAGACGATTTCATGGTGTAATTTTTAATTCAGGCTGATGTAATGGCACGGAAATGGATGGCTGCTCTGCAGAGGCAGAACTGAGGAGGCATTGATTTAAAACATGCTGACGATACCAGTTTGGGAGGGTCACATCTGGAATAACACCTGGATTTCAAAAGAAGCAGCCAGAACACTTGGATTTATTTTTTTTCTCTCCAAGAAGAAGTTGAATCTAGAAAAGCGGGAGCCATCCTCCTTGAAGCTTCTTTAGAGAAAGCATAACCAATCATCTCCCAGGCCTTACTATCAGGGGTGGGCTTCAAAAATTTCAGCAAGGGGTTCTCTGCCCGGTTGCTGGGTGGGCGTGACCTTGGTGGGCATGGCCTAGTCGGCCTCCTGCACCATGGCGGCGGGGGAAGGGTATGACAAATTTTTGCCCTCCCCGGGCTGCGGAGGTTTTCCTCGAGCCTCCGCGAGGGTGAAAAATGGCCTCCTCAGGCTGCGGAGACCTTCTGGAGGTCGGAAACGGGCCCGTTTCCAGTCTTCCTGAACTTCCAGTAGGCCCATTTTTTGCCCTCCCTGAACCTCCGCACATGCCCTGAACTAACCTGTATCCAAAACGGGCTGTGTGGCAACTTCTGGGAAGGGTGAGGGTGGCAGCTAGGAGTGGGATTAGAGGGTTCTCCAACTAGAGGTTCTCCCAAACCCCTGTGAACCCCCAGCAGCAACTAGTTAGGTCACCTTGACTGAGTTTAGAAAAAAAGAATCACTTGTAAAGCTGATTGGATTGGACTGAGGATAACACTCAGAGCTGTAGACTAGACTGAGAAAATGGAAAAACCATCTCAGAAGGTAGCAAGGCTAATGAACCTAAACACTTTGGCTAAGAACACTACATGGTCCCGTCCATCTAATCTCCAGGAATCACCAAGGGGTCTTTACTTTTTAATCTGTGCATCTGTGCATTTCATCTGTCCCATAGGCGTCTGGTTGGCCACAGCGGCAGCAGAGAGCTGGACAAAATGAGCCACCAGATGACAACCTTGCGATGGACAAAATGTCAGGTGCAAGGAATCAGCACCATTTGTAAGGTTGCAGTATAGAAGATTTATTCAAGATTGTACACAAGAATCTGATCTACTAAAGTTCACCACTAAATTGGTGCCAGATAATAGAATTCAGGAGGGTTTGGACTTGGAATACGCAAGGGTGCTAAGCTAATGATATGCTTAACTCTACCCTCCATTTTTTTCCTCTTACACAACACTAATGATGCAAAATGGATAGAGTAAAGATTTTAATTTTTTGCCTTGGCTTGTGGGGGGAATTTCAGGAGTGATTTTATTTTTGGAACTGTGTGCAATCTAGGCTTAAGGTGTGTGCCTGGATGGATGGATGGATGGATAGATGGATAAACGGATGGATGCTTTGGCTGACTGTTTTGTAATCCCCCATAAGTCTGTATTGATTTAGTGGTGTACAGGTAGTGTATATACGCACACCTTGACTTGTCTTTGAGCTCGGAATGGCAGGAAATCATTCTGCCATTTTTGATTTTGAATGAATGTTTGACGAATGTGTTGGAAGCAAAATGAATCCCCTCCCTCACTAGAAGCCCTCAGGTGGATCCAGTAAGCCTGCTCTTGAGATTAAAAACAAGAATATCAGCAGTTTTTTCCCCCTGTCTTTTTTGTTGGCATTTTACATCTAATCAACCAGGCCCCCGGACACCACTGCACTGGTATTTGAGATGCTAATTCTTAGCCAGTGCAACCCAACCCTGTAATGAATGCAGAAAAAAAACATTTTACAGCATTTAAAATTTTCACGTGGGGTGGCCGAGTAATTAAACACCAGAAGGTCACCTTGGCTGCTTAGTTGGACATATGGAAAGCTGGTTAAAGGAACTTCAGTGTAAATATGCAAAAAAAATATATGCAATCATAGCAATAAACATCTCCATTTTGACTTCCATGTCATTCGGTTCTCCCCAGATGCTAAAATATATCGATTGCATTATTATGCTTGCTTATTTGGTTTTACTTGCTCGGAACGAACACCGAATGGAGCCATCGGGAGCTGTGTGGAAATCGACGTGAGGTATTTTTTAAGAGTACAACTGTCCAAAAGAAACAGGGGGTGGGGAGGAGATCTAATTACTTCCTAGCAGAGGTGAGCTTCAGCAGATTTTGACCAGTTCTGGAGAACCGGTAGCAGAAATTTTGAGTAGTTCGGAAAACCGGTAGTAAAAATTCTGACTGGCCCTGCCCCCATCTATTCTCTGCCTCCCGAGTCCCAGCTGATTGGAAGTAAATGGGGGTTTTGCAGTAACCTTCCCCTGGCGTGGGGAGGGAATGGGGATTTTGCAATATCCTTCCCCTGGAGTAGGGAGGGAATGGAGATTTTACAGTAGCCTTTCCCTGCCACGCCCACCAAGCCACGCCACGCCCACCAAGCCACGCCACGCCATGCCACGCCCACCAAGCCAGCCCACAGAACCGGTAGTAAAAATTTTTGAAACACACCACTGCTTCCTAGCCAGCAACCACTTTGCGCTTGGAAAATATGAAAGGAACGGCTAATATTCAGTCTGATTTTCTCATAATCGGCAACCTGCAAAAAAAGGAGGTAGCTAAGCCTACTCCTTGTTTATTATCACTCAGTGGGTGTGTAACTTCACAAGCATTCCCTTTGTGAGTAAACAGCAAAAACAACACCGAAAAATACCAGGGAAGTAAAAAAAAAAAGCCAACATCAACAACAAAAATAATAAGGAATATACTGTATGTAAAAAGATTTCAGAGAAATCTAATTATAAAGGTAATTCCTACAGATATTTTAAAAATAAGTTTCCTTAAGGAATGGACATTGTCCTATTTTCTAAAAAAAAGGTCTGTGTTCTCCCTTGTGTGAATGTATAAAATTATTCCATGTAAAGTTTCAGGCATGAAGAATCAGGACCGTATTTTAAGTTCCATTTAAGCCAGTGGTGGGATTCAGCCAGTTTGCACCACTTCGGGAGAACTGGTTGTTAACTTTGTGAGCAATTTGGCAAACTGGTTATTGGAAGAAATCATTAAGGCAGAGTACTAGTTGTTAAATTACTTGAATACCACCACTGACTTAAGCTGATCTATTGCTCATGCCAGAATCCAGTCAGTGAATGGCCAGCACTAAATTGCCCTAGATAAGAGTCCTTGGAATACAAGAGGGACTCCGATCGCTTGTGAGAATGTAATGATTCCAGGCTAATTTCTCTCTTGACTCCATCCTCTGCCTCTGCCTGTCCTTCTCCTACATCAAGTATGTGATGACCTGTAGGGCTGAGTTCATATATTATACTAAGCCATAATGAAATTTTTTTTTTTTTTTTGGATTGGATAGTTGTGCCATCATTACTAGAAATTACATGATATGGGTTAAAACAGAATTCTATCTAGACATCAGGAGGAAATTCTTGGCTGTATGATTCTATTAGAGGTTGCTATATGGCAGGGGTGTCAAACTCAAGGTCTGTTGTGACTCGTCCTCCCTCCTCTCCTCAGCTGGCCTGTCTCCAACCGGGCCTGTTATCAGACTCTGAGTCTGATAATGAAGATGAATGGCCTGTCATGCCTCCAGCCCCCGGCCCTGGCCCCATGGCCGGAGAGGATGCCAGGAGTGAACAAACAAGCCCGATAAACCTCACTCATACGGCGTGTGTTCCTTTGGCTCAGCTGTCAGAGGAAGCCAGCCAGGTGCTGGAATTACTTGGCCCTACTCCCTCTGACCTCTCCCTTTCCCAGAAGCTGCCAGCAGATCCAGCTGAAGAGAATTCAAAGTGGGAGGACCCTCGCTTCCGGAGATCTGAAAGGCGACGCCAGCAGAAGGAAGGGTGGGGCAGGCCTGGATAAATGCTGAGTCATGGAGCCACACCCTACAGCCTATATAAAGGACCTGCTTTTGCCATTCCAACCTTGAGTCAAGCAAAGTCTTATCGAGTTTGCTGATACCGGACCCTATCGCTGAAGTCACAACTTGGACTCCTGCCTGCTCTGATAAACCTCGAAGGAACTTGGCAAGCTGCAGAGGCTTCGTTGCCAAATTGGTTACGGACTTCCTTGACTCGTGCGTTGGAGTGAGGGGTGGGACATGACAAGGCCTGTGGGCTGGATCCAGGCCCGTGATGTGGTCAGATACAGCCCGTGGGGCTGTCCTGGAAAATGTAAGGGGCCATCCCACATTGCTTTGGTCCGGTCTACCCAATGCAAAGAGGAAATATGACAACAGTTTCTTGAGTGGTGTCAAGCTAGCCCTGCCCACCCATCTGGCCATGCCTACCCAGCCTGGCCACCCAAGGTCAGCCACAGCCCTGATACGGCCCTCAATGATATTGAATTTGACACCTCTCTATATAGAACGTGAATTCTCCTTCATGCCAACATTTCAAACAGAAGCTGGATGGACATCTTTCAGAGAAGTTCTAGTGGAACCTACACTGAGAAGAAGGTGGACTAGATGTCTTTCAAGGTTTCTCAACTCTATAATTCTACACCAGCGGTCCCCAGGCTACCACATGCTGGTTCTAATGAAGAGAGGTTTTTCCGCGGATTGAAGAAGGTGTGGTTTCAAGTGCTGCCTTCATCTCATGGATGGGGCTTTGCTTGTTTGCATGGCCAGATTGCTGGTGTGCCACAGATCAGTGTTGGTTCATGGACTGAGGGTTGGAGATCCCTGTTCTACTCAAATCAAATCCAAACCCTGCTATATAGAATAGAATAGAATAGAATTTTTTATTGGCCAAGTGTGATTGGACACACAAGGAATTTGTCTTGGTGCATACGCTCTCAGTGTACATAAAAGAAAAGATACCTTCATCAAGGTACAACATTTACAACACAATTGATGGACAATATATCAATATAAATCATAAGGATTGCCAGCAACAAAGTTACAGTCATACAGTCCTAAGTGGGAGGAGATGGGTGATGGGAACGATGAGAAGATTAATAGTAGTGCAGATTTAGTAAATAGTTTGACGTTGTTGAGGGAATTATTTGTTTAGCAGAGTGATGGCCTTTGGGAAAAAAACTGTTCTTGTGTCTAGTTGTTCAGGTGTGCAGTGCTCTATAGCGTCGTTTTGAGGGTAGGAGTTGAAACAGTTTATGTCCTGGATGTGAGGGATCTGTAAATATTTTCACGGCCCTCTTCCTGATTCGTGTAGTATACAGGTCCTCAATGGAAGGCAGGTTGGTAGCAATTATTTTTTTCTGCAGTTCTAATTATCCTCTGAAGTCTGTGTATATACAGTTTAGGAAAACTTAGAAACTCTCCACAAAAACCCAGAGACAATTCTCAGTGCTTGTCATCTGCGCTAGGTGGCTCAGGGGCTAAAACACTGAGCTTGTCGGTCAGAAAGGTTGGCAGTTCGGCGGTTTGAATCCCTAGTACAGGTCTCCTCTGCGTGAGCAAGGGGGTTGGACTAGATGACCTCCAAGGTCCCTTCCAACTCTTGTTACTGTAAATCTGGGCTTAGATGCCTAAATGCCAGCTTGATCTTAGAACTCCTGACTTCCCTCCTTTCTCTAGCACCCAGCAACATCCCAAACATCACTGAGGCTGCCGAGAGACAAAGAGAGAGAGAGAGAGAGAGAGAGACAGACAGACAGACAGACAGAGACAGACAGACAGACAGAAAAAGAGAGAGACAGAAACAGAGGGAGGGAGGGGAGAGAGAGAGAGAGAGAGAGAGGGAGGGAGGGAAGGAGGTCTAAATTTGTCACCCTGCTTTGTAAGGCCCAGTGCATTTTTCACCAAAGTGGCAGAAAATTGCTTTCCATCCATCACTGCTGATGAAAACCAGTGTCAAAACCCCCAAGAAATCTAAACGGAAAGCTGGATTTGGGCAATGGGGGCGGAGGGGAGGAAGAGAAAGTGAGAGTGAAAACGTAGCAATGGCAGCAACAAATGCTTTGACACATCTTGCTGATGGCAGGGGTTCCCCCCCCTCTTTTTTTCTTCTTTTAACCGCCAAGTGAATCACTTTCCAGAGACAATGACTTGTTTACCGTTCAAGGAAACCTGAGCTGAAGATATTTTACAATTGGACTGGAGCAAATTTGCCAGAGGTTTCATTCTCTTCCTTTCCCCTCCTAGCCACAGAGTGCAGCGGAGTGATGAGCAAGGCAAGTAAATTAATCCGAGTCGAAGAAGCCAAGAGTACGGAGAAGGATGATCTCAGTTTTGGCTTCGTAGTTGTTCCTGTCTTCATTACAAGCATGAGAGGCAATCTTCCAGGGTAAAAGATCAGGGCATCCTTCAGATGTCAATGGATTACAATGGTTGGAAACTAACCAAGGAGAGAAGAAACCTAGGACTAAGGAGAAATTTCTTAATGGGGAGAGCAATTAACCAATGGAATAGCTTGCCTCCAGAAGCTGTGGGGGATCCATCACTGAAGATTTCCAAAAAAGAGACTGGACAACCATTTGTCTGAAATGATATAGGGTCTCCTGCTCAAGCAGAGTAGACCTCCTGTTGTGACCTAGGCCCAAGTAGTTATTACCAGACACAATCAGTCCTAAACAAATATATTATATTAGAACAGCTGAGAATGAAGTAATCCAAATTAAGTCCAAAACAAAATCCTTCAGAAAAAGTCCTTCGGCTTTATCACAAACCTTTGTCTTCTTTGGCACCCTGCCAAAGGCTTTTCTCGGCAAGAACCCCACGAAGTTCAGAAACAGGGGACAAGAAACAATTGTAGCAATGTTGCTTTCCTACAAAGAGCCCAAGAGCCGTTGCTGCTCTTTTAAGTCTTATGCGAGGGGCCAATCATCTCCTGGCCTTACTCCTGAGTCATCCTTTTTCCTTTAGCTGCTCTTGCCTTCTGGCAGCTCTTTGCATGCGTGCACTAGGAACAAGCTCCTCCTGTTCCTCTGCTCTCTGCTGTCCACCTCTGGAGGCTCTGGAGTCCGCGCATTGCTCCCAGATGGCCCTGGCCCCATCTCTGCCTCCTACGCAGAACCATCGTCTGGGCCTTTCCCAGAGTCCAGGACTGGCCCATTGTCCTCCCCAGCCTCCTCACTGTCCAGCTTCGCTGCCAGCTCCGCAGCAATGGCATTTGGACACTTTGCCGGGAAACAACGTTGATAGCTTTGTCTTGTCGCATTTGTTTTGTATCGGTGTCTTCTGAACTTTTGCCAAGAAAGGCCTTTGGCAGTTTGCCTAATTGGACCAAGGTTGGTGATAGGACTGAGGAATTTGTGTTGGGAGGAATTTGCTTTAATTTAGTTGAACTACGCTGAGAATGAGTTAATTCTGAGCTATTCTAATAAAGTTTGTTTGTTTTTACACTGACTGAGTTTCCTACTATCTACTTGGGCCTGGGTCACAACAGTCATCCGACTTCAAATGGGATGTCTTAGCCTTCTCTGTTTGTTTGGATCAGTGGTGGATTGCTCCCGGTTCGGACCAGTTTGCAAGAACCGGTAGTAAAACAAGCGGGAGGCTCCTGGTGATTGGCTGAAAGTCATCCAGCTAGCTTTCATACCTAAAGCAAGATTAGAACTCACCCTCTCCTGGTGATTGGCCCAAGCCAGCTTTCATGCCTAAGGTGGAACTAGAACTCACCATCTCCTGGTGATTGGCCCAAAGTCACCCAGCTGTTTTCATGCCTAAGGTGGAACTAGAACTCACCAACTCCTGGTGATTGGCCCAAAGTCACCCAGCTGTTTTCATGCCTAAGGCGGAACTAGAACTCACCATCTCCTGGTGATTGGCTCAAAGTCACCCAGCCAGCTTTCACGCCCAAGGCGGGACTAGAACTCAAAGTCTTCTGGTGATTGGCCCAAAGTCATTGACTTGACTTTAATGCCCAAGATGGGATTAGAACTCACAGTCTCCTGCTTTTTTAGCCTGGTACCTTAAGCGTGAGATCAAAGTGGCTCTCTAATCATCTTTGCATCTATCACTCCACAGAAAAACAATGGCCGTCTTTAAAATCCCAGACCTTCTCCATTTCTTTCCTCTTCAGGAATGACATACAATTTGCTGATAACTTCTGTGGGAGGTGGTGGGATGCATTCAGAGGAGATTACCACTTAAAAAACGCTTTTTTATCGTTTTAAAAAAAAGAAGTTAACAGTCTAAAAAAACTAAGTGTTAACATCCCTGGATTCCAGCAGCATTTTCTGCAGAGACTCGAAAAAAACGTGTGAAAAATAAAACCATATGGCGGCGACTGAGACCGGCGGTGACCCATTTGAGGCAGGATTTCAAAAGTCCTGCAGCCCACTCTTTCCTCTGCAACCCTTCCCACCCACCACCTCTTGCTTTTCAGAACTGATCTTTTCGCAGGCTGGGAATATCAAGTAGAGTCTGCCTATTTTTTTTTTTAACATGTTGTGTTTCCTGAAATAGTGTCCAAAGAAGCACTTGCATGAAAGGGGAAGCTTTGCATTCTTTTTCCTAGAAGGAAAAAAAAAGAGAAATAGGATTTTAAAAAAAGGAAAACCAGACTTGGTTTTCTCTTAATTAAGTTACGTCCTTCAAAATCTTTAGAGTTATGGGCTGGAAAAGAAGACGGTTTGAAGCAGTGGTGAAATCCAATTTTTTTTACTACTGGTTCAGTGGGCATGGCTTGGTGGGTATGGTGTGGCTTGGTGGGCATGGCTTGGTGGACATGGCAGGGGAAGGATACTGCAAAATCTCCATTCCCTCCCCACTCTGGGGCCAGCCAGAGATGGCATTTGCCAGTTCTCCGAACTACTCAAAATTTTTGCTACAGGTTCTCCAGAACCTGTTAGAACCTGCTGGATTTCACCCCTGGTTTGAAGCGTCTTAATGCAAAGCAGGGTGAGATCTGTGACACAATTTGCATCCCTTCAAACCCTCAACCTGCTCTTAAGTGCTCCTTTACACCTAACGGACTCCTCGCATTGGCTTCTTTTCAGCTGTGCCTGAAAAACGACTAGCCTTGTGGTGCAACCAAAACAATCTGGAACTGAACACACTCAAAACCGTAGAAATGGTGGTAGACTTTAGGAGAAACCCTTCCATACTTCCACCTCTCACAATACTAGACAACACAGTATCAACAGTAGAAACCTTCAAATTTCTAGGTTCTATCATATCGCAAGATCTAAAATGGACAGCTAACATCAAAAACATCATTAAAAAAGGACAACAAAGAATGTTCTTTCTGCGCCAACTCAGTAAGCTCAAACTGCCCAAGGAGCTGCTGATTCAGTTCTACAGAGGAATTATTGAGTCTGTCATTTGCACCTCTATAACTGTCTGGTTCGGTTCTGCAACCCAACAAGAAAAACACAGACTTCAGAGGATAATTAGAACTGCAGAAAAAATAATTGCTACCAACCTGCCTTCCATTGAGGACCTGTATACTGCACGAATCAAGAAGAGGGCCGTGAAAATATTTGCAGATCCCTCGCATCCTGGACATAAACTGTTTCAACTCCTACCCTCAAAACGACGCTATAGAGCACTGCACACCAGAACAACTAGACACAAGAACAGTTTTTTCCCGAAGGCCATCACTCTGCTAAACAAATAATTCCCTCAACACTGTCAGACTATTTACTGAATCTGCACTACTATTAATCTTCTCATAGTTCCCATCACCAATCTCTTTCCACTTATGACTGTATGACTATAACTTGTTGCTGGCAATCCTTATGATTTATATTGATATATTGACCATCAATTGTGTTGTAAATGTTGTACCTTGATGAAGGTATCTTTTCTTTTATGTACACTGAGAGCATATGCACCAAGACAAATTCCTTGTGTGTCCAATCACACTTGGCCAATAAAATTCTATTCTATTCTATTCTATTCTATTCTATTCTATTC
The DNA here is from genome assembly GCF_028640845.1 of Ahaetulla prasina. Classification (NCBI taxonomy): domain Eukaryota; kingdom Metazoa; phylum Chordata; class Lepidosauria; order Squamata; family Colubridae; genus Ahaetulla; species Ahaetulla prasina. The sequence continues at coordinate 18,089,408 of NC_080551.1, forward strand.
TATTCTATTCTATTCTATTCTATTCTATTCTATTCTGTTCTGTTCTGTTCTATTCTATTCTATTCTATTCTATTCTATTCTAAAACGACATAAATGGCACTCTATTCAGGCCGTCTCTTCTCCAAACGGGGGGAAAAGAAAAAAAGATTTTGAAATCCTTGGGTCTTTTCTTTAATGTATTTTTGTTATTCCTGGCGAGCCGAGTGACATTCACGCGCACGTTTTGGCTCTCTAGGACAGCTCGGTCTCTGGGGCCTCGAGATTTTTGCAAGGAGCATTGTCTGTCTTTTTGAGCTTCTCTCAAACAGAAGGCTCCTGCTAAGGCCAGCGGAGTAGAACTCACCATCCACAAAAACGGTCCACGGCTCACAGATTGTGATTGATCGAAGACAGATTGACAGAGGCGGGATGCAGCTCCGGAGGGCAGGAGGCCATTCCAACCGAGAATTGGCCCAGCTGAACCTAGAATGGTAGGTAGGAAGTAACAGAATAATAGGGCTAGAAGGGATCTTGGAGGTCTTCTAGTCCAAACCCCTGCTCAAGCAAGGAGACCCTATTACACGTGATGGCGAACCTATGACATGTGTGCCCGAAGTGGCATACAGAGCCATGTTGCCTGGCACATGCAATGTCACCCGTTCCTCTTCTGGGTTTTTGGTGCATATGTGCGCGTGATGATCAGCTGGCCTTTGTGCATGAGGCACTGCTGGAAACGAAGAGCTGGCCTTCTCTTTTCCGGCATGTGCATGCGCACCGGTCAGCTGATCATCACATGTGCATGCATGCCAGTAACCGGAAGACTAGCTGGCCGCTGTGTATGCGCACACCGGAAACCAGAAGTTCATTTTCCGGCACGCGGATGCCCCCTGGGCAGCTCCTCTTCTGGATTGCGCCCCTGATGAGCGCGCCCACACACTCCCTTTTCGGCACTCGGTACTGAAAAGGTTTGCCGTCACTGCCCTATACCATTCGAATCCAAACTCTTCTTAAAAACCTCAAATGATGGGACACCCATAATTTCTGGAGATAAGCCAGGTACCAAATAGATTAGCACCTGTTTTGGAATACTGCTTGAATTATCTCTATGGAGATTCTCCGTCATCCAGGTCATGGTTGTCTCAAAGGTGCTTTTCCAAAAAGCAACTGGCCTTTCTTGGGGTTTTTTTTTTCCTTCGAAAATGTTTTGCTTCTCCTCCAAGAAGCTGGACTGAAGAAGCTTCTTGGATGAGAAGCAAAACATTTTGAAAGAAGAAACCAAGAAAGGCCAGTTGCCTTTTGGAAGAAGAAAACACTTTTGGGACATGCTTGGAGTTATGTTTTCCTAACCAGGGTCCTTGTACCTACCAGCCCGAGTTGTTTTCTGTAGAAGGATTTTGATCTGATTTGATCTGCAAAAAAACAAAAATAATTGCTACCACCCTGCCTTCCACTGAGGACCTGTATACTGCACTAGTCAAAAAGAGGGCTGTGAAAATATCTACAGACCTCCACATCCTGGACATAAATTGTTTCAACTCCTACCTTCAAAACGATGCTATAGAGCACTGCACACCAGAACAACGAGACACAAGAACAATTTTTCCCCGAACATCATCACTCTGCTTAACAACTAATTCCCACAACACTGTCAAATAATTTACTATGACTGTATTACTATTATTCTTCTCTTCCTTACTAGTATCTATCTCTTCCCACTTATTACTATAATCATGTTGCTTGTATCTTTCAATTTATATTGTTTTTATTTGTTTCCTAGTACAATTTGATAGCTTATTAGTACCCTTGACTATTACTAAGTGTTGTAATCTTTTTATTCTGATGAATGTATTCTCCTTATGTACCCTGAGAGCACATGCACCAAAGACAAATTCCTTGTGTGTCCAATCACACTTGGCCAATAAAGAGTTCTATTCTATTCTATTCTATTCTATTCTATTCTGTTCTGTTCTGTTCTGTTCTGTTCTGTTCTGTTCTGTTCTGTTCTGTTCTGTTCTATTCTACTCTACCCTACCCTACCCTACCCTACCTACCCTACCCTACCCTACCCTACCCTACCCTACCCTACCCTACCCTACCCTATTCTATTCTATTCTATTCTATTCTATTCTATTCTATTCTATTCTATTCTATTCTATTCTATTCTATTCTATTCTAATTTTTTAAGAATCATTTTCTTGTTTCTCATTCTTTTGATCCAAAGAATTTTAGGGTCTTATAACTTTGGCGCTGGCTGCCAGTTGTTTTCTGAATGCAATTCAAAGTGCTGATTTTAATCTATAAGGCTTGGCAGCGAAGGATCCCTGCCTTCCAGGGAGAATCAGTGCATCCAAGGGCAGTCATTCTAAAGAATGTTGTTAAGAATTTCCTTCCAATGAGATGCTTGGGAAGTGTGTGTGTGTGTGTGTGTGTGTGTGTGTGTGTGTGTGTGTGAAACAGGGGAGACTTTGTCTCCTGCCCTGTGCCTCTGCCATTGATGGAAAAGCTGTCTGTCTTCAAAGCGCTGAATAGCACAAGGTCCTGGAAGGTAATCAAAGCCAAACTTTTTCAATGGACCTTCACTGTTGAAAGATTGGTTGCAAAGCTGGATAACGACCGAGGGATTTTGGCAAATCCTTTTACTGCTTTTATTTTATTTTTTCGTTTCTAACCTGCCAGGAGCCTTGTCGATTCATTTACCATATTTAGGGACATTTGGACTACCAACTCCAAACAATGGACAATAGCTTGAACTTTTCTATAATCATGGCATGATCCAAGTGGGGAAACAAAGCTCATCTAACAGTAAGCTCTTCGGACATTTAGAAAGAACAACAAAATAATACATTCATATGGAGCTCAGGTAGCGTTCATGAATCTCGGTCCTTGAAACACTTAGAATCCTATGAATTTGGGTTGGTTCCATCAGCATTGGAGGTGCTGGATGAGAGAAGATCTGTGGAAAGCCATAGATAAAAGTTCAGATGTATATCCTATTTTTTATCAAACGATCTCCAAATCTTACACAAATCCAGCTGGAGCCAAATGATCCTTCTGGCAGCGAGTGTGGGTGTGGAGATGCAGCCTTCCTGCAGCTGCTCCTTTGTTGGTTGATGGACAAAACGAGGTTGACTTCCAGATTGATTGTGCCTCCTGGGTGTTGTGGCCCGCCAGTGGCCAGCAGAGCTGGTGGCAGACTCAGACTGTGAAGAGGTTGGGGAGGAACATGGGCCAGTCCTGGAGTCTGGGGAAGGCTCTAATGAGTGTTCTGCATCAGAGGCAGAGATGGGGCCAGGGCCATCCGATAGTTATCAGCTGCCTTCGGAGTCAGATATCAGTAGGGCAGAAGAACAGCTGGAGCCTGTTCCCAGTGCATGCATGCACAGAGATGCCAGGAGAAGGGAACAGCTAAGGAACAAGGGTTGACTCAGGAGTAAAACCGCAGGTGGATGTTGAATGGCCCTCCCATAGGGAATAAAGAGGAGCGAAAGGGGAGTGGAGTTTGCAGGAGACAATTAGTTTGCTTAATTGGTTCGTGACTCTCAGAGACTCCTTGCCAAGTTTTGAAGATATCGGCCTGGCAGCTCTCCAAACCAGATAAGGTCTGTGAATTCTCCCTTGAAAGACTTTGCTGGGTGTGAATGAGAGGTAACTTAACTTAATAAAAAGGGTGTTTTTTTGTCAGGACAAGGAGTTTGCTCCATGCTCTTGGGAAGCCTAGGTCAGAACATTGGGAGATGATAGGGTAGATCTTCCCCATGTACCTTGATCTCCTAGTCAATGAATGAAACGTAAGTGACCTCCTTCTATTTTGCAACCTCAAGGCCATGGCTGATCTTAGGAGAGGATGTTGAAACAGTGGTCATTTTCCCACTAAGACTTTGCATTATCTTCTAGACTAGAGTCACCCCATGCTTGTTGCGCCAAAGCAACCATAATGAAGAGAAGCTTTATATCATTTCTAAAGATACCATCAATCACTGACAGGGGGAATGACCCGTTAGAGGTCAAGACTTGTCAGTGAAATGTGATGCAACCCAAGAATAGCGTGAAAAACATTTTCTGCAGAGCTGGAAATTAGAACGCAGTGTCTCTCTTGGTGGCTTCTGACTTCTGAAGAGACGAGACGCCTTTGACCAGATTCCAGATGGACTTACTAAGGCATGTAATTCAAGGTCAGATGTTCATCCCTCGGCAAGCAGAAACAAGACTTACAGGCAGAAGACAGAAGGAACTCTGCAGCATGCCAGGCAAAATAGAAGACTGTTTTTAATGGAATGATAAGGCCTCTGAGTTCGGAAGGGGGAAAAAAAATCATTTTTGCTTGCTAAACTAACCACCCACCACCTTCTTATTGATAAATTGAAAACAACTTATTGCTCAATACATTTCTGGGAATTATTTTTTTTTTTAAAGCGAGAAATGATCTTCACAGTTGTAAAGCTTTCCTATTAAAGTATTTTTGCATAGTTTACTTTTAAAAACTTTTCTGAGGCAATGAACATTTTTTTTAGATTGAAATGAAACTTCGATACAGAATTAAAAATGGAGAGAAGACCAGAAGTTAGGATGTTGAATTTTTCATTACATGGTAATAGAACACAAACTACAAACTGAGTGGACACGACCTTGTAGATGACCCTTACTCTGTCAAGGACCTTGGAGTACTCGTATCAAATGATCTAAGTGTCAAAGCCCACTGTAACAACATTGCCAAAAAGGCATTAAGGGTTGTAAACCTAATCTTGTGTAGCTTCTTTTCCGGTAATATTACACTACTAACCAGAGCATACAAAACATTTGCTAGACCAATTCTCGAATACAGCTCATCTGTCCAGAAGCCGCACTGCATATCGGACATTAATACAACTGAACGTGTCCAGAAATATTTCACAGGAAGAGTCCTCCACTCCTCCACTCGCAACAAAATACCTTATGCCACCAGACTTGAAATTTTGGGCTTAGAAAATTTAGAACTATGCCGCCTTCGGTATGACCTAAGCATAGCTCATAAAATCATCTGCTACAATGTCCTACCTGTCAATGACTACTTCAGCTTCAACCACAACAATACACGAGCGCACAATAGATACAAACTTAAAGTGAACCGCTCCAAACTTGATTGCAGAAAATATGACTTCAGTAACAGAATGGTCAATGCTTGGAATGCACTGCCTGACTCTGTGGTTTCTTCCCCAAACCCCCAAAACTTTAAGCTTAAACTGTCTACTGTTGACCTCACCCCATTCCTAAGAGATATGTAAGGGGCGTGCATAAGAGCACCAGCATACCTACCGACCCTGTCCTAATGTTCCCTTTTATTCATATCCATTTCATGTATTCAATTCATGCTTATACTTATATATACTATCTAATACATACTCGACAAATAAATAAATAAAAATATTAATAAATAAATATTTAAATATGTTAATAGCATGTTTTCTGTCCTTTTCTCTTTGCCCTCTGCTCTCAAATTGGGACTTTTTCTTATCATTCCAGGTTAATGCAGAAAAAAGAAATATTTATTGGAACATTAATGTAGCTCTCTCCTTAAATAGATTGCTCTAAAAACATAAAAAATGGAAAACCCAATAAAAGAAAGACAATATTAACATGTAGGCCAAATGAGTGTACTAAATATTACATAATCATTGGCTTGTGAGAAGCGGGTTTGTTTGTTTTTTTGCTTTAAATTAATGGAATTGAGGCATATTGAAATATTTCTGAATATAGACTGGACCTTCTCTGCAGTGTAAAGAGATATGTAGAATCAGTGGTGGGGCTGAAACCGGTTTAACAACCGGTGCAGCATTCAAAATATAGCAGTTTGAAGCTCAGCTGCTTACCTTCTAAGGCAGCCCCAGTAAGTAGAACAGCAGAGGCACGGAAATCAGTGAATCAGCTGTGCCAGAAAAAAGGAAATATAGGACAGGATAGGGCGGGTGCAGGTGGGCGGGGCCAGCTGAGGGTCAGAACTACCGGTTTGCCCGAACCGGTCCGAACCGGCAGCAGCAGCCCACCACTGTATAGAATGTAAAATACAGAATTTAGTTCTAGGATTTCTGATTTATATGACCATTATATTAATGGTCACGGCTACTGCTTAGGAGTATTTATTTTGGGTGTGTGTGTTTTTTTATCGTTTTCACGCTTTTAAACTCTTTTAATTGTTTTAAAATTTTAGGCCTGTAAGCCGCCCAGAGTCACTTGAGTTGGCTGCCCCTAGAAATTGAATATTTGAAGGAATGAAGAAATAAATAAAATTGGGTTTCCCCCCCCCCCTTTCTGAGACCAAAAAATGTGTGACATTTCTCCCTGAAAAATGTGTTTTTCTTTCTTGATGCTCTCAAGAAAGCATCAAGAAAATATACACACACACACACACACACACACACACACACACACACACACACACACATATATATAAATATATATATAAATCTCTGACACTTTGTGGGGAATCACCCTTTTCTCTCTCCCCTGCCCAGGACTTTTAATACTCTTGGCGCTTCAGACCTTTGGTCTGATGAGTGAGACTAGAAAATTGGCATCACTTAGATTGCAGCTGTTCTTTAAAGGCGAACAAGAGGCCTGAAAAAAAAAACACCTTAAAAGAACCTTTGGGAAGTTTTCCTTCCCTTCCCTTTTGAACAGCTGCCTTTCTCCCAGCTTTAGTTGTCGCAACGGGAGAGGCCCAGTGGGGGAGCAAAGGTCTGCTTTCCCATTTATCAAAATAATCATATTTTTTTTTAAAAAAAGTATACATTTATAGACTCCGTTACCCCGAAGCTCCAAACAGATGTGTGTGTGAGAGAGAGAGGCTCTGTGATCAGATGGCTTGAGGTTTATGGCTGAGTGTTAAAACAGCCATCCTAGCAAGGCTGGATGGATGGAGGCCTACTGTTCATTTAAGCAGCTGAAGAGTGGGGAGAGATTATTTTACATTTTTCACTCTCTTGGCTGTTTTTTTTTAATTTCACAATTGTGTGCTTCCTCTTTTTTCTTCTTCCCTGTTTTCTTCCCTCCTGTTTTGCCAAGAGGGGTTGAAATCCAGCAGGTTCTGACAGGTTCTGGAGAACCAGTAGCAGAAATTTTCAGTAGTTTAGAGAACCGGTAGCGGAAATTTTGAGTCGTTTGGAGAACCGGTAGCAGAAATTTTGAGTAGTTCGGAGAACCGGTACTGGAAATTTTGAGTAGTTCGGAGAAGCGATACTGGAAATTTTGAGTTGTTTGGAGAACTGGTAGTGGAAATTTTGAGTAGTTCCAAGAACCGGTACTGGAAATTTTGAGTAGTTTGGAGAACCGGTACTGGAAATTTTGAGTAGTTCGGAGAATCAGTACTGGAAATTTTGAGTAGTTCGGAGAATCAGTACTGGAAATTTTGAGTAGTTCGGAGAACCAGCAAATACCACCTCTGGCTGGCCCCAGAATGGGCCAAGATTTGGGTGGGAATGGAGATTTTGCAATACCCTTCCCCCAGGAATGGGGAGGGAATGGAGATTTTGCAGTATCCTTCCCCTGGAGTGGGGAGGGAATGGGGGTTTTGCAGTATCCTTCCCCTGCCACACCCACCAAGCCACGCCCACCAAGCCATGCCCCCAGAACTGGTAGTAAAAAAAATTGGATTTCACTCCTGGGGGAAAGCAATGTCAAGTACCAACACACTTCTCCCAAACTCCTCCCCCCCCCAAAAAAAATAAAGATAGTCCCCGATTTATGACTACAATTGGAAACAGAATTTCCATTGCTAAGCAAGGTGATTAAGTGAGTCACACTTAACAGAATAACAGAGTTGGAAGGAACCCCTAGAGAGCAACCAGGATGATTAGGGGACTGGAGGCTAAAACATACGAAGAATGGTTGCAGGAACTGGGCATGGCCAGTCTAGTGAAGAGAAGGACCAGGGGAGACATGATAGCAGTTTTCCAGTATTGAGGGGCTGCCACAGAGAGGAGGGGGTCAAATTATTTTCCAAAGCACCTGAAGGCCAGACAAGGCATAATGGAAACTAAACAAGGAGAGTTTCAACAATCAACCAATGGAACAGCTGGCCTTGAGAAGTTGTGGGAGCTTCATCACTGGAAGCTTTCAAGAAGAGACTGGACTGCCATATGTCAGAAATGGTGTAGGGTCTCCTGCTTGGACAAGGAGTTGGATTAGATGACCTACAAGGTCCCTTCCAACTCTCTGTTAATCTGACCTTGGAGGTCTTCTAGCCCAACCCCCAGCTCAAGCAGGAGACCCTAGTAAAGCCTCCAATAATGGAGCATCCACAACTCTTGAAGGCGGGTTAGGGTTAGGGTTAGGGTTTAAGGTTAGGGTTAGGGTTAGGGTTGTCTCTCATGAAACTTTGGATCCAAATTGGGACAAATTGAAGTCTTGAGATTAACTTGTTTTCTTTCTACAGCTCTGAGAACAGAGATATTTTTTAAGGCAACATCCCAGTTCAAAATATTTCTGCATTCTTCAATTTGGCGCCCTGCATATGTTGGACTTCAGTTCCTAGAATTATCAGAAGACATCAGCCAAGGGAAGGTAGCCCATTTGCCCACTTAAATAATACTATTAATTATCTATTTGATAAAATGCACAGATTTCATCAACTCTGACAGCTAGAAGCCCTCCTCAGCTGGGTAATTCTAGATGAGACATAAATGGGTCATCCGGAGGAGTTAAAATACGCACTTCTAATTTTCCTTTTTCTCTTGAATTTGACGAGACCCGATTTGAAAACGAGGAAATGAATTCAGTTGCAGGAGACCTTCTAAGATAGGGTGTTCCCACAAGTTTCTATCCCCAGATAGAGGAGAACAAGGCATAATTTCATGCAAATCAGATTTTTGTGTCAAGTGGTTGGTTTTTGTTTTTTTTTGCTCCCCTACTTAAAATGGAGGAATGTGGAGATGATGAATCAGAACAAAGATTTCTTTGGCACCCCACGTGTGGCACAGTCATTTTAAAGACGGGAAGCGAACGAGGGTGAAAGTCTGAGGCTGGCAAATGGCACTGCCAGTGATCCGAGCGATATTTCTTGAGGCGATCAGGGCTCTTTCCTTGAATATCAATAAGCTTCAAGAAAGAGTTGAGATTTTCTATTAGAAGCAACCGCAACGGCGGCAGCGGCGAAGACTGATTGTGTCCAAATGGAAAACGCTCCTCGGGATTAAATCTAGGCAGGCTAAAGAAGAGAAGGAAAGGAAAGGAAAAAAAACAACCTTGCGCTCACAGAGGGGGGGGAAAAATGTACTGGGAAATGTGTTTCATTTATTCAAGTTTCTCAGTGAACGGCAGATAATGTTAGTCTTTCCAATAAGGGCAACGTGTTTCTCAAGAAGGCTGGGATTGTGGCTCATTAATTTAGAGAGCTGGCGCCTTGCGGTAGTAACGGAGCCGGGCTTCAGCGTGTGAGCTGTTGGAATCCAACCATCATGTGGTCCTTTATGCAAATAGTGTTCTACTTGTTAATGAATTCAGGGTACGCACCGATCTCTGCTTGGCAGAAGGTTTGAACTGGATGGGACCTTTCTACCCTCTCCGTGAAGTCGTTGGGCGTGGCCCTACACAACATTTCTACCTCCTAGAATTAGCAGCCTTGCGGCCCTCAAAATATCGGGATGGTTAAAGCTCTCTTTAAGGAACCGAATACCCGAGCGACCACATATTAAATGTAATTTAGAATTCTCTCAGTTACAAGGGCGGTTTTGTTCTCTTGGTCTCTTTAACTTTCAAAGGTCAGTTGCCTTAATATCTGAACGACTTAAAACATTTCGAAATGAAAAAGGAGAAAAATCTGATCGTCCTGCAGATTTCCTTCCCGTTGAAGGCAACAAGACTGCTTCACGTTGATGAGATAAGGGTGGTTTTCTCCATTGGTTTGACTCAGGCTACCCACATGGGGGAAATTATATGACGGAGTCATACGTTTAGGTGACCTTTGGAAAAACACCTCTTTTAATGCATAATGCTCCTCTACGGCTTTCGCAGATGGCATTCTGATTTGGTTGGACTGAACGAAATTGGACAGCTTTTGAAGTTCAGTTGCTGTAATTGTTTAGAAATCAAACTTCTGGCTATTGAACTATCTCTTTTTATGTTGTCATGCCATTCCTTCCTTCCTTCCTTCCTTCTTTCCTTCCTTCCTTCCTTCCTTCCTTCCTTCCTTCCTTCCTTCCTTCCTTCCTTCCTTCCTTCCTTCCGTCCGTCTTCCTTTCTCTCTCCTTCTCTTCTCTCTCTCTCCCTCCCTCCTTTCCTTCCTTCCTTCCTTCCTTCCTTCCTTCCTTCCTTCCTTCCTTGTCTTCCCTTCTCTCCCCTCCTCCTCTTCTCCCTCCCTCCCTCTTTCCTCCCTCCTTCCCTCCTTCCTTTTCTCTTTCTTGTATAGATGCTTATCACGCACATGCTATGCTCTCTTTCTTTACTGTTAGACACATAACCTGCAATTTTAGGCTTAGACAGACGTGATAATTGCTAAATAGTTTATAAGGTGGGGGGATGTCGATTAGCATTGTGGTGTGGGGAAGGGGACAATTGCCAAGAGTCCACATTTTGATCATGTGACCATGGGGATGCTGCAATGGTCATAAATGTGAAAACTGGTCGTGAGTCACTTGGTTCAGTGTGTTGTAACTTTGAACCATCACTAAACTTTGACTTACAACAATTGACTCATACCCGTGTTTCCCCGAAAATAAGACCCTGTTTTATATTTTTTTGAACCCCGAAATAAGCGCTTGGCCTTATTTTCAGGGAGGTCTTATTATTTTGGGGTGCATGGAGCAAGATGGGGCTTCTCTTGCTGTCTTACCTGATTTCCAGCTCTGCATTTAAATATTTTCGGGGGGAGGCTTATTTTAGCGCATGCACTCAAAAGCCCGATTGGGCTTATTGTCAGGGGATATTTTATTTTCGGGGAAACAGGGTATATATGATCATTGCAATGTCCTGGGGTCATGGGATCAGCTTTTGTGATCTTCTGATAAGCAAAGCCAATGGGGAAGTCAGATTCACTTAACAACCCGGGTGTTCACTTAACAATTTATGAAGTTGGTCGGGACGCCAATGCTTGCTGGTGTTGCAAATTGAGGATTGAGGCTTAAAAATTGTGCAATTAAATAGTTCAACCCAGTAGGTCATAAGCCATTTTTTTTACAGTGCTGTTCTAATCCTTGATTTATAACTATTCATGAAGTGACCATTGGAAGTTACAACGGCACTGAAGAAAAGGACTTGATGACCGATCTTCACTCTTATGACTGTTGCAGCTTCCCCAGTCATGTGATCAAAATTTGGGTGCTTGGCAATTGGCGTGTAGCTATGACAGTTGCACTGTCCTGGGATCATGTGATCACCATCTGTAATCTTCCCAGTGAATGGGGAAGCCAGATTCATTTAATGATCCCGTGATTTTTTTTAAAAAAATTTGAATTTATATACCGCCCTTCTCCGAAGACTCAGGGCGGCTTACACTGTGTTAAGCAATAGTCTTCATCCATTTGTATATTATATACAAAGTCAGCTTATTGCCCCAACAATCTGGGTCCTCATTTTACCTACCTTATAAAGGATGGAAGGCTGAGTCAACCTTGGGCCTGGTGGGACTTGAACTTGCAGTAATTGCAAGCAGCTGTGTTAATAACAGACAGACTTAGTCTGCTGAGCCACCAGAGGCCCACTTAACAACTAAATCAGAGGTCAGCAACCCTGGAGCCACATGTGGCTCTTTCATCCCTTTGCTGTGGCTCTCTGTTGCTGGTCGGCTCCACAGCTCCACAGTCGATAGGGCTTTTGGTTAGGACAGGTAGAGGAAAAAGGACACCGTGCTAAGAGACTCTTTGGTGGGGGAACCAACTTCCAGTCATCAGAGGAAAAAGGACTCCATGCTAGGAGGATACTCTATGATGCGGGAACCAGACTTCCAGTCAGCAGAGGAAAAAGGGTGCCGTGCTAGGAGGAGACTCTATGGTGGGGAACTGGACTTCTGGTCGGCTCCAGAGTTGAACGGGGGCTTCCAGTTACGACCTTTGTGGCTCTTCTTTTTTTTTTGTTTACATTTATATCCCGCCCTTCTCCGAAGACTCAGGGAGGCTTACAGTGTGTAAGGCAATAGTCTCTTCGAATATTTAAGGTTGCTGACCCCTGAACTAAAGAGACTCTCTTAACAACTGTGGCAAAAAATTCATACCATGGAGCAAGACTCACTTAAAACTGCCTTGCTTAGCAACGGGAATGTTGACCTCAACTGTGGTCATAAATCGAGGGGTAGCTGTATACAAGTCCTGTATCGTGTAGTAAAGGGATACTTGATTATTGTTTCTGAATGGAGTTGCTATTGATGTCTTGAAGCTGGGACCCCGTTTGTATACTCACACCATCCTACTGGATTTAACTATTTAATTGCACAGTTTCAAAGCCTCCATCCTCCATTTGATACAGCAGCAGCCATTGGCGTCCTGACCGACTTCATAAAAGTGGTTACTTATTAATGAGTTTCTCTATGGCATGAAAATCACGAAGGCAGAAACGTTAAAAAGTCACGTTCATTGTTAATCTAAGCACAAAGGACTTTAGCAGAAATCTTTACAGTCCAGCGTTTTAGGTCTGGTGAATAATTTATCACTTCTGCCACTTTTAACAGGCTGGGGATGGCATTGCTTTGAACGGAACATTTTGTACATCTGAGCATCTCACATAAATCCGTATCATTAAAAACTTTCCTTCCTATCAAGAACAGAAAGAGGAAAGAACCAACCAGTACTCAATTTGACCTTCAGCTGTCTTTTATTTCATTTTAGCAACAGGGCTGCCGTTTTCAGAGGGTTACAATGCGAATGGAGAAATGAAAGGAGAAGACAGCTGCGCCTGGAGCGGAATCAAATGCAGTTGAGAGAAACCACCTAGTTAATTTGTCTTTTTCTGGCCCAGGAGGACTCCCTGGGTCTTTTCTAGATTGCTGAGATCCAGCAAGTGAGGGTTCTTGTCGTGTCCCACTCCTCCTCTGATGGCCGGGTCGGGGAAGTCCGTATCAAGTGTGCCTCTGCAGCTTTGCCAAAGTTCTGTCAGAGTTCTTAGGGCAGGCAGGAGACCAGGATGTGACCTCAGCAATCCAATTTAGACTTTGCCTGACTCAAAGAATGCCAGAAAACAGATCCTTTATATAGGCCATGGGGTGTGGCTCCATGACTCAGCACTTATCCAGGCCTGCCCCTCCCTTCCTTTTGCTGACGTCGCCTCTCCACTCTCCGGAAGCGTGGGTCCCTCCAGCCTCCAGCTGCCGGTAATTCCAGCTTGTGACTGGCTTCACACTCCCCAGGCTCACATGCTGTGGGGGAGGGGCCCAGCTGCTCCGTTTGTCCGGGCATGGTGCAAGGACTGGGGGATGGAGGCATGTCAGGCCATTCATCTTGCTCGGTCTGTCCGGGCATGGTGCCAGGACTGGGGGCTGGAGGCATGCCAGGACATTCTTCTGCACTATCAGCGTCTGGCAGGAGACGAGAGGGGCCCGGCTGCGGAGAAGGGGGGGCGAGCGAGGCACAACAGTTCTCCTGTTCTCTTCCGATGTTGCTATAGCCTTTCTGCATTAGCCAATTTAACCAGGGTTCTCCATGCAGCAGTGGTTAGCAGTGGTGGGATTCAGCCAGTTCCAGCGAACCAGTAGTTAAATTGCTGGCTGCTCCCGCCCAGCCCGCCCCTTCCAGGAGTCTCCACGCACCCCATTTTTGCTCCCAGGAGGCTGCAGGGAGGCCTCCAAAATGGGGCACTGGGTGGGTGGATGTGACACACATCCCCATGGCCCATTTTTGCTCCCAGGAGGTTGCAGGGAGGCCTACTAGGCCCAAAACAGGGTGTAGAGGGGCGACATGTTCCTCCCCCATGGCCCATTTTTGTTCTCAAGGGGGTGCAGGAGATTGAGTGCTGCCTGTCAACCACCCTGGCCACGCCCACCCTGGCCACACCCACCCAGCTGGTCATTAGGACAGAGAACTGGTTGTTAAATTATTTGAATCCCACCACCGGTTGTTAGGCAACGATTTGAAGGACACTCATGGAAGGCATAGCAGATGCTTGCGTGAAGGCAACATTTGTGTGTGTGGTCTAGTGGTGCTGTCCTAAGATTGAGGAGATCTCTGTCCAAACCCACCTTTTATTTGGAAAAACTCACTATTATTATTATTATCATTATTTCACAGGAATATTTTGGGAAAATATTGAGAAGAATTAATGTTTTACTGCATGTTGTCTCCAGTTCTTTGAGTTGGGATCTACGTCTGATGAATAAATAAAGTCAAAAAAGGCCACAGAACCTAAGGTGTTGCATTAAACATTTCTTCTCAACTTCTTCTTTGCTCTTCAGTGTTTTTAGATTGTTTTTTTTTCTAGTTTTCTTTTCCTTCCTTCCATGTTTTGTTACCTTTTTTCTGTTGCTATTGCATTTGAATCTTCTCAGCATTTTGGGTCTTTGCATGACCCATTGGCTCATTTCGATCTCCCTCCCCCGCAAAATATCTGGAGAATAATTAATGGGGCGTGCATAAGAGCACAAAAGTGCCTACCATTCCTGTCCTATTGTTCCCCTCATTATATCAAATTAACATAGCTGTTGCATACTATTACTTATATATATATATATATATTTCTTTTATGATGTGTTGGGTTTTTTTTTATGTCGATGTTTGTGTATACTGTTGTGACAAAATAAAATAAATTAAAAAATTATTTGTATGCAGAAACAGTTAGTATAGCATGTCATGGAAATAGGACAGTTAAGTAAGTTACATTTAATGGTAACCCCCAAACTGAAGATACCCCTGAGTTTTTTCAGGCTTGATTCTAAAAAACATTCTGAACTTGAAAAAAATTATTTTCGAGATCTGTTATTTTATATATTTTTTGCCCCCCCCTCTTTTTTTTTTATTTCTCAATGAGCACCAGGAATGGCAGTGCAGTGAAATGAATGGGACAATCAGTTCAGAGGCTCAGCTTGTGTTCTTTGTTGAAAGTGAAGTAGAGTGGGGTGTTTTTTCCCCAGGCACAATGATTTAAAAGAAAAGAAAGTATTGGCAAACTCCCAAATCCCCAAAGTTTTCTTCTGAAAGCCATTTAAAGAAGTCACTTACATCTTAGCTTACACTGCATTCCCAAGACCCTGGTTTTCCTTGATCTAACTGTCCTAGGCTGTTCTAATGTGTCTTCTGTATATATATATATATATATATATATATATATATATATATATATCAAGCAATAGTCTTCATTCATTTGTATATTATATAAATGTCAACTTATTGCCCCCAACAATCTGGGTCCTCATTTTACCTACCTTATAAAGGATGGAAGGCTGAGTCATCCTTGGGCCTGGTGGGACTTGAACCTGCAGTAATTGCAAGCAGCTGTGTTAATAACAGACTGTCTTAGCAGTCTGAGCTACCAGAGGCCCATTAATCTAAGGGCAGATGAGGAGTTTTTCAGGGGCTCCAGAAAAGCAATATGACTATTCTTAAAACTTCAAAGTTATTTCTCCATATGCAATATGGATAACCTTCCCTCCCTCCCATTCTACCTTTACTTCCTCCCTCCCTCCCTCCCTTCCTCCCTCCCTTCCTACCTTTCCCCTATCTTTCCTTCCTTCTTTCCTTCCTTCCTTCCTTCCTCCCTCCCTTCCTTCCTTCCTTCCTTCCTTCCTTCCTCCCTTCCTTCCATCTTCCCTCCTCCCTTCTTCTCCTCTTCTCCCTCCCTCCCTCTCTCCCTCCCTCCCTCCCTCCCTCCCTTCCCTCCTTCCTAAAAATTAGTCACAGGCTTAACACTATAGCTATCGTGAAGCTTTACTTCAGATATTTGATCTGGGATTGATTTGACCAGATCTCAAAAAAAAAAAAAAAATCAGCTTGCCAAAATCAGATTGAAAAACTGACCCAAATCAGATGAATTCAAATGGTTTTGTAGCTGATTTGGAAAATCAAATCTATCTGACTTAATTTCCCCCCCCACCCCCGCTGTTGGTTCAAACGGTCAGATCAGACGGAATCAACATTTTTAAATTAGTTTGAAACTCGTTGGCATAGCCTAATGGACATCACTTAATCTTTCAGTCTTGGTTTTTCATTGAATTTGCCTTAAAAAGGTGTTTGCAAAGGTCCCACATCAGAAATGTAAAATCTATGAGAACTCAGGGGTGTTGTTAGATGCCACTTGACAGATCGCTATTTGCATCAGTAGCTCTGCTTTAAGACTGGGCTATTTTTACACGAACCTCTTTTAAGATGCTGCTTGAGCTCCTTCCGCCATTTTAAATGCATTGTTTCATTGAGTTAATGGATTGTTGTCAGTGAATAAAGAAACACTATAAATCCTGGATGCAAGCAAATCAGATTTCAAAGGAAGGCAGTATGCTCTCAGCATGATCAAAGATACCGAAAATCAGCATGGCTTGGCGCCAAATAAAGATAAGGTTGAAACCTGCATATTTTTTTTGTTGTTTACATTTATACCCCGCCCTTCTCCGAAGACTCAGGGCGGCTTACAGTGTATAAGGCAATTTATATTTAACCCATGTGTTCCAAGGGATCATCATTCCCTCTTCATTTTGGGGAACACATTGGCTTTTTTATTTAAATCCCAGCAATTATTTTCAAATACACCACTGTGCTGATTTGGGGGTACCTCTATTCTTTATTTAATATGTTTGGGCATACTCAATTTGGAGGCTAAAACATATAAAGAACGGGAACTGGGTATGTCTAGTTTAAAGAAAAGAAGGATTAGGGGAGACATGATAGCAGTGGTCCAATATCTCAGGGGCTGCCCCAAAGAAGAGGGAGTCAAGCTATTCTCCAAAGTAGGGGTCTCCAACCTTGGTCCCTTTAAGACTTGTGGACTTCAACTCCCAGAGTCTCTCAGCCAGCAAAACTGGCTGAGGAACTCTGGGAGTTGAAGTGCACAAGTCTTAAAGGGACCAAGGTTGGAGACCCCTGCTCCAAAGCACCTGAGGGCAGGACAAGAAGCAATGGGTGGAAATTAATCAAGGAGAAAAGCAATTTAGGACTAAGGGGAAACAATTTCTGACAATTAGAACAATTAATCGGTGAAAGCTGTGAGTACTTCATCACGGGATGATGTTAAGAAGAGCCTGGACAATCATTGCCTGGAATAATATAGGGTTTCTGCCTGAGCAGGGGGTTGGACTAGAAGACCTCCAAGGTCCCTTCCAACTCTGTTATTCTGTTCTGAGATATAAACTCGCAGCCAACTCAACTCCATTTTCTTTTTACCACCTCATATTTTTGGAGTTACGATCATCAGTACGGGCTGAGTAACAGCTATAACGCCCTAACTGTAACTTTGTTGCTTGTATCCTTACGATTTATATTGATTGTTTCCTAGTATGATTTGATTGCTTATTTGTACCCTATGACTATCATCAAGTGTTGTACCTTATGATTCTTGATGAACATTATCTTTTATGTACACTGAGAGCATGTGCACCAAAACAAATTCCTTGTGTGTCCAATCACACTTAGCCAATGAAGAATTCTATTCTATTCTATTCTATTCTATTCTATTCTATTCTATTCTATTCTATTCTATTCTATTCTATTCTATTCTATTCTATTCTATTCTATTCTATTCTATTCCATATTTTCTCTATTCTATTCTATTCTATTCTATTCTATTCTATTCTATTCTATTCTATTCTATTCTATTCTATTCTATTCTATAATTCTATTGTATGGTATTGTAGTATTGTATTGTATTGTATTGTATTGTATTGTATTGTATTGTATTGTATTGTATTCCGTTCCGTTCCGTTCCGTTCCGTTCCGTTCCGTTCCGTTCCGTTCCGTTCCGTTCCATTCCATTCCATTCCATTCTATTCTATTCTATTCTATTCTATTCTATTCTATTCTATTCTATTCTATTCTATTCTATTCTCAGTCCATTTGGCACTTGTCCTATTAATTAGAGTGCACAGCAACAGTACATATTGTTGTTGTAGTTTGTAATCCTTTGGTTCTGGTTCTGAATTTGCAATCAATGGCTCGGGCTGCAACTGAGCCCTTGTTTCCTCTTCTGCTTGTATATCTAGTCAAGAACAAATCGTTTGAGTTTCTGCAGTTATAAAAAGAAAGTGCACTTTTCAAAGCCCGCGTCTTTCTCTCCCCCTCCCCAATTCTCTCGCCACATTTAGCAGAGCTCATCAATAGTTTCTTCACCATAAAAATCTACGACTCCCCATGTTGTGAGTTTCTGCATTAGGGAGGTCCATGCCTGTGCAAAGAGCACGCTTGATAACATATCACCTATTTGCAATTCCTTTCTCCTCTCTTTCTCTCTCTCTCTCTCCCATCCCATTTACCGGCCTGCTGCAAACAATGCGAAATTGCTTTATAATGGCTTCCTTGCTCTGCCAGCTGCTTTACCCTTTGTGGAAGTGTCTGAGGCCACTCATATTTCCATTCCTCTCTGCAGAGCCAAAGCCCAGTTCAACAAACCATGGTTGTGTCTTATATTTCCTCTTTCTCTTTGGGTGCCATGTGCACCCGCAATGGCATATCAATCCGGATCAAGTGGCTTGCTCTGAATGGAATGCCAAATGTTGCTCACTACCCCAAGGATTAGCTTTAAAATCGTGGGACTGAATGCTTTGATTGTCATGGCATTAAAACAGCTATTACAGGGATATATGATCATGTCCGTGGTAAAATCTGAACCGGTTTACTACCGGTTCACTGGGTGCGCATGCGAGCTGGGTGCGCACATGTGCAGTGCGCACCATGCACTAAATGCAAGGTGTGCGTGTGTGCGATGCAAGCCAAAAAGAGGCATGGGGTAAGTAGAATAGTGTGCGGGTGTGTGTGTAATCCGCTGTGGTGCCCGGTTTTTTTTACTGCTAAAAGCATTTTTTTTACAACCTCTTCGGTGGAATAGGTTGTAAAAAAATGCTTTTAAAAGTAAAAAAAAGGCTTTGATGATCAGGCAGCTCATCTGTGATCGTCAGAGCCTTTTTTTTTTTTTTTACTTTTAAAAGCATTTTTTAACAACCTATTTGACCGGTACAGAATACTAAAAACAAGGACAAATAGGCTGAAAAAACAGCTTCTATCCCAGGGCAATAAGCACATTGAATTCTACGCTATAGTGCAATATCGGGTTTTCAATTTCAACTATATAGAATGTAAAGGATGCATGTTTGTGTTTTTATTTTTATAATTATAATGTACACTGAAGACGGCATTTAATTTCCTTGTACCATGTGCAATGACAATAAAGTAAACTAAAGTAACTAAGCTAACTAAAACCTGTAACTCCACCCAGTGGTGAGTTGCTCCTGGTTCGGACCAGTTCTATAGAACCGGTAGTAAAACCGGTGGGAGGCTCCGCCCACTGACCCGAACGTCATCAAAAGCAATCTGCGCATGTGCAAAAGAGTGTGTGCATGTGAGCGGAGCAAGCGTGTGCGCGCAGGCATGATCTGAATCGGTAGTAAAGGTAAGTAGACCCCCACCCCTGACTCCAACCCTACCACCAGCAGCTCACCTTCCAAAGACCCTGAACTGAGGTAACCGCCCCATCACAAGGCCCCATCACAACCTCCCCAACCCACAAGCTCAGAGAACGAACCTTCACCCTCATTTATAGTGACCAGACGTCCCGCTTTTGGCGGGACAGTCCCGCTTTTGAATAATTTGTCCCGCGTCCCGCGGCAATTCCAAAAAAGTCTCGATTTTTTGTTTGTTTCACTCCCATTCTGAAAATGGGAGGCAGCAACGAAGAGGAGGAGGCGGAGAAGGGGGAGTGGTGGAGAAGGGGGCGCGAGAGGGAGGAGAGATGCCGCTTGACTTCACCCGAGAGGAAGAGAAGAGCGGAGAGGAGAGCCGAGGAGAGCCGAGCCTGCCTGGAAGAGTGGAGAAGCAGCAGCTGCTCCTCCTCCTTCAGGCAGGTGGCAAGACTCAGCGTGCATGCACAGCCCCCCCTCCCCCCACCCCCACCCCACCATCAATGGTGTCCCGCTTTGCCATCGCTGAAATCTGGTCACTTTACCCTCATTCTATCTGAACTCTCCAAGACTGGTTTTTAATAACAGAAACCTGTGCTGTTGTGGAAGTTGTCCATTAAGTACATCTGGAGGCTGCTGTTGCCATCTTCCACATAATCATATTAACAAAATAGATGAGATTGTCCACAGATACTAGATCAGGCTATTAGCAAAACAGGGAACAGATGGAAACTATTATCTCCTCCAAAGAGACAGCGCTTCGAGTTCTTTTATCTTCATGTAAAACAGATGGGGGGAAAAGCAGTACAAGAAATTTAGACATTATTGTTCTAAATAAAGGTACTCGGCAGTCAGTAGAATTCTTTTCATAATGGCTTTGTAGTTTTGCTACAACAAATAATAGTTATCTAAAGTATTTGCATCCTGGGAAATATTTTCTGGAGTGTTTTGCTTTGTCAGCCAAGAGAATACTGACAAGACACGTAGAGTGAAGAGGTAAAATCTTGAGTAAGTAGCTCAGACAGATGATTAAGAGAAAGGATCTTAGTTTTAATTATCTCTTATAAAATAAAATCCCTCCAAGTTTTAAAAAAAATTATCAAGCCAATTAAATCATCACGGATACAAATGTTTACATATGAGAACGTTAAAAAAAATTAACATTCTTTGTCTGCAGTGATTTATTTATTTTTTTTGGCTTCCTGAGAACTTTTCCACCCAGCTCATTCCTCATTCTGCGGCCTCTAGTAACTTCTGAGGGCCAAAGAAATGAGGCCTTTAAACTCTGGTGCTGGAGAAGACTCCTGCAAGTCCCTTGGACTGCAAGGCAATCAAACCGGTCAGTCCTGGAGGAGGTCAACCCTGACTGCTCTTTAGAAGGCCAGATCCTGAAGATGAAACTCAAATACTTTGGCCACCTAATAAGGAAGGACTCCCTGGAGAAGAGCCTAATGCTGGGAACGATGGAGGGCAAAAGAAGAACGGGACGACAGAGAACGAGGTGGCTGGATGGAGTCACTGAAGCAGTCGGCGTGAGCTTAAATGGACTCCAGAGGATGGTAGAGGACAGGAAGGCCTGGAGGAACATTGTCCAAGGGAGTCATGATGGGTCAGACACTACTTCGCAACTAACAACAACAACAATATAGATTTCACCTTGTTACCAGAGATCAGGGATATCCCTGTTGTTAACGAAGATTGTGGGCCATTAAACTGGGTAGCTGATTTTGAATGTTGGTGATGTAAGGCATTTGAGGGCTTTTTAACTCACACAATTTGATCTTGTCCAAACAAAGTTCCCTTCTGATTCCAAGTGACAGCATATATTAAGAGAGTTCTGGGGGGGGATTAATGTAATATAGAATTTCCTAATTAGAGGAGAACTTGGGGCTCTTTGTCTTTTTGCCTGGGGCTTGAAAAAAAGAAAATTGCATATAAAAGGAAAGAAAGGTATTCTTCTGATATTATGAGTTCAAAATACGTCTTTTGTGGCCACTCTGGAAATGTCTCCTGAGATTAAAAGTGAGAAAATGCAGCAATATGTTTCCGTATGCTGTGGACTGGATAAGTTTAAGGACTGAATTAATCTTGTATATAGATTTCTTCTTCATTATTTTCTTTTCTTTATGTTCAGATTACTTGCCCTCCATCTTTGGAGGCTGTTTTTTTAAAAAAACACTGCATAATCAATGATATACTTTCTATTGTTATACTTCAGGAAGTTTTTAAAATTATGGAATGACCTCTGAAAATTCTCTGTAAAGTTTCATTAATGCTCTGCATTGTTCCCGGGTTACAAATCAGTCTCTTCGACTTCAACAAACATGTGGAAGATCAAATACGTCACTTTTTAATTCAGAACCAGCAATCAAGACCATACAGGAACATTTTCGATATGAATTGCTAAACAGTTCTACTGTGCAACCTGATCTTTTTCTCCATCCAAAACAGTGTTTAAGCATTTAATTAACTGCCACCCAGATTACTAAAAGCCCATGGGTGTAAGCCATTTGTTAAGACTTTAAGCCGTCGTTTAATATGTTAATTGATATTGCAAGGAATATCTCCAGGTATCTACCTAAATACCAATTATCTGGCTCAACTTTCTTGGCAAATTTGGGTTTGTTAGCAAGAATCTAATTATACTAGTTTACTGTTGATAGAATTATATAAGGAGTGGATTTTTCTCTTACATCAGTGTTAGATTTCAATAAGTGATCCTTAGCAGTCTGTCGCTATTCAATTAACAAGTAATAACTTCCTTAATGAAAGTAATTGGAATGCTTATATGAATCAGGCACTTTACCAGAAGTGGGGGAAAAAAATTGTTGAGAGTACTTTTCAAATGCACCGGTTTTGTTGACTTGACTGAAATAAAATTGCAAAGCGCAATAGAGATAAGGATTAGATTTTAAACAGATGATGCCTGCTAAAAATGATATAACCTAATGTATATTTGTCATTGTTTTTCGGCTTTGTTTCTGTGTTTGGATGCGGTGGAAGATTTTGGGACTCTAAAAGAAATGTTGAGACTCTAGAAAGAGTGCAAGGAAGAGCAACAAAGATGATTAGCAGGCTGGAGGTTACAATATATGATGGATGGTTGAAGGAACTGGGTATGTTTAGCCTAATGAAGAGAAGGACTAGGGGTGACCTGATAGCAGTCTTCCAATATTTGAGGGGCTGTCGCAGAGAAGAGGAGGTCGACCTATACTCCAAAGCAGAGCTGGGTTTCAGCAGGTTCTGACCAGTTCTGGAGAACCGGTAGCAGAAATTTTAGTAGTTCGGAGAACCGGTAAATACGACCTCTGACTGGCCCCGCCCACATCTATTCTCTGCCTCCCGAGTCTCAGCTGATTGGGAGGAAATGGGGATTTTGCAGTAACCTTCCCCTGGGGTGGGGAGGGAATGGAGATTTTACAGATTTCCCCTGCCACGCCCACCAAGCCATGCCATGCCACGCCCACCAAGCCATGCCCACAAAACCGGTAATAAATTTTTTTTGAAACCCACCACTGCTCCAAAACACCTGAGTGCAGGACAAGAAATACTTCTGGTTCATATCACACTTGTGTTAGAAGGACTGGGGCACTTCCAGGTTGAAAGAATTAGCCAGAAACATCACCATTGCCCAGGGGATGCTCAACTGGGGCGTACTTTCATGTCACTAACAGGAGCTGGAGCAAAGGATGGGAGCTCAACCCTGCTCCATGGTAACAGGTGGATCTCGAACATGAGCTTGCTCCTTGTCAATCCAGCATCCTATCCACACGAGCCACCATGCTCCTTGAAACATTCTGTTAATATAGCCTTATGATAAAGTAGAGCTATTTATTTATTTATTTGAATCTGTCAAACAAAAATGAGAACAAGAGAATAAAAATACAATGACAGGGACGATAGGCACATTAGTGCACTTATGCACACCCCTTCTACTGACCGCTTAAGTATGAAGTAAGGTCCACGGAAGTCAATTCGTGACTGAAACTGTGAAAATTTGTAGCTGAGACAATTGAATCAGGTAGGGCATTCCAGACTTTGACAACTCTATTACAGAAATCACATTTTTTACAGTCAAGTTTAGAATGATTTACATTGAGTTTAAAGTGGTTGTTCATGCGTGTATTATTGCGATTAAAATAGAAAAAGTCATTTACAGGTAAAACATTACTACCTATAATTTTGAATGCAATACCTAGGTCTGACTGTAAGCGACGCAGTTCTAAATTATCCAAACTCTGAATTTCGAGCTTAGTAGCATAAGAAATTCTATTGTGTACAGAAGAGTACAAGATTTTTCTCACGAAGTACTTCTGAACCCAGAAGCTAGCTCAACTGTTTGTATTTCCTGACCGGTCTACTTGATAAGGCTTACAGAATTTCCTCCATTGGGTGACTTCTGTGGGATAGTCTATTTTTCTCACCCCAGCACTCCACCACCTGTTGGCAGCAGAATCAGACAGTTAGAAAGTTGGGGAGGAACTTGGGCCAGTCCTGGGGACTGGGGAAAGCTCGGATGAGGGCTCTGAATCGGAGGCAGAGAGGGGGCCAAGACCATCTGATAATTATGTGCTGCCTCCAGAGCCTCTGGAGTCTGACATCAGCGAGGCAGAAGAACAGCGTGAACCTGTTCCCAGCGTGCGCATGTGCAGAGCTGCCAGAAGACAAGAACAATTAAGAAAACAGGGTCAACTTGGAAGTAAGGCTTGGAGATGATTGGCCCCTCCCATTAGACATAAAAGAGGAGCAAACGGGACGTGAGCTTTTGCAGGAAGCAATTAGTTCACCTGGTCGGTTCAAGCTTTGAAAAGTTCTGTTTGACTCAGTGTCAAGTTTGGCCTTGCCCAGTGTTTGGCGATTATTTCTCTGGCAGCGTTCCAAGGGAGATAAGGTGGGTGTTTATAAACATTCCCCTGAAAGACTGTGTGTGAAGCCTTGTGTACTTTGAATGACAATAATTCACAGCCGTGTAAATAAAAGAGGTTTTACCGGGACTAAGATTGTGCTTTATAGTTTCTAAGGAAGCCTAAGTCAGAACACTACCCATTTTCCTCTTACTACATGGGTACCAGCCTTGGTTTTATGGCTATAAGTAGAAATCAATCCACTGTATTCCTATTACAATATTTGGTCCTGTTTTGGGTGGAGGAAATTGGCAATCTACGTGCTCAGCTGAGTGACCGCGTACAATGTGGCCTCCGGCTGCATGGAAATCAGTCATTTGAAACTATTATCATGTGTGAAATAAAACTAAATTTAGTGAGCATCTCAGGAAAGGGAACAATAGCTATTAAAGACTTCTTTCTTAAAGAATAGCTTTCTTGTTAAAGTGGAATTAAACAGGCAGTTGGTCACAGTGGCCGAAATGCCTGCCGTTAATTTAAGTGAAGTGACTAATTTATTCCATTCGGATGAGTTGCCTGGTGGACTGCAATCTTTTCTTAAATTTTTTTCAGTTACTTGAATATTGTGTCACAGTAACATGATGGAATGTAATAGCTTTCGTTGTCCATTATACCTCTTGCCTATGGAGTAATGAGTCCCTTAGTACTCACTGAGTGAAAAGGTCTCAGTGGTCCATTTGTGGGCTGCTGGCATTAGTTGTAGGGATAAATACAAACACACGCACACAAAAACACTCTCTCTCTCACAGACTTGGCTTGAAACATAGTTATCATTAAAGGTAAAGGTAAAGGTTCCCCTCGCACTTACGTGCTAGTCGTTCCTGACTCTAGGGGGCGATGCTCATCTCCATTTCAAAGCCAAAGAGCCAGCGTTGTCTGAAGACGTCTCCGTGGTCATGTGGCCAACATGACAAAACGGCAAAGGCGCACGGAACACTGTTCCCTTCCCACCAAAGGTGGTCCCTACTTTTCTACTTGCATTTTTTTACGTGCTTTCAAACTGCTAGGTTGGCAGAAGCTGGGAGAAGGAATGGGAGCTCACCCCATTACACGGCACTAGGGATTCGAACCGCTGAACTGCTGACCTTTCAATCGACAAGCTCAGCTGTCTTAGCCCCTGAGCCACCGCGTCCCTGGTTAGTTACCATTACACTAAACTATTATTACACTAAACTATTTAGAATCTTACAAATGCCCCCAAAGAGGTAACATGGGGTATGAAATTAATATGAAAGCCTAATGGAAGAATACCCATCAGAACCATGGGAGAAAGAGAAAGAAAGAAGGAAGGAAGGAAGGAAGGAAGGAAGGAAAGAAAGAAAGAAAGAAAGAAAGAAAGAAAGAAAGAAAGAAAGAAAGGACTCCAAGACCCATTTCTGGAGCAACATCCTGATCATAATTATTGAAAATTCTGTATTCTATATATTCTATATTCTACCATTGGAGGCAGAAACCTGACCAATAAAATATTGATTTGTTCAATTTCTGCAGCCGCCCAACTCAACCAAGTGAACCAGAACCTTCACATAAGCTTGATGTAAAAAACTCACAAGCATTTCCCCTCTTCTACTAACCACTTTACCTGAAAAACATGTAGCCCTCCACTCATAATTACCTGTATTTTCCAAGTTTTAAGAGACCTTACCATCAATTCTGGGCTAGAAAACTCTGTATTTTAACCAGGAATGATAAGATTTGTGTCTGGTTTTTCAATGCTTGATTCTTTGGTATCTAAAATGCTAAAATCCATTCCTTTGGTTCTCTTACAAGAATAGTGGCATGCAAAACTTCAGGTTAACACTAGATGGCAACAACAAGTAATCTTTTTTATACTTTGCTGCCATCAAGTTGTCCACTTTTATTATTATTATTTTTTTTGCAAATCCCGTCTCGTAGTTCTCCTAGCTGCGAAAGGGCACACAATTGAAGACAGTACCTGGAGAAAAATGAAACTGAATTGAAATTCGAAATGAACCAATCAACCACAGTTACAGTAACTAACGAGACGACTCTTTGTGCATTTAGCACTTTGTCCTTCTATTGTAGGACTAACATGTTCAAATATGCTCACCAAATTTTGGAGGTTAGAGATCCGAGGCCTTGCGAAACGATCTGTAACCACAAGAGTCTCTGTTCTTAAGAAAAGCTAGGAGTGTGTGACCCAGAAGTATCTCTTCTCTTCAGGTTAAGTGGGTCAGACCCCCCATTAACTTGCCTAAATGAGGGAAAGGCTAGCCGGGGACTCCTTTGGAGAAAGAATAGTGTATATAAAGATCTTCAAGACATCATTTGTGAAACATTTACTGCAGTTCCTGGTCTTTGAGGAAGGCTGTGTGTTTAGCAGAGAGGATAATGAAAGTGTCTTGCACTCTGAAATCTGTGTGCTCCAGGGATGGGAAAGCAAACAAAAGGGGGAAAAAAAAGTTTTGCTTGCCGTTTTTTGGCACTTGGGTAAGGTCAGCTTTTGACAAGGCGTCTCAGTAGAACCACATTAGCCTCCTGACCTTCAGCTTCAATAACTTTTTTTTTTAATAATTATCTGAGCACAGAGAAAGCCTTAAGGCATTTATTCCATGGACTTGTGCAGGCCAGGACCCCGGCATGTCCATAATAATGTGTTTTGCTCAAGGGTGTACAAAAGAAAATACATCCATAAATAAAAACAGAAAGAACTGGGAGGTTGCATGTTGGTATTAAGTTTTGGTTACCTACCTGCATTTTTTTAACCTTTTGGGATGAGTGGGTGGGTGAAAAAATGGTATCCTTGCATTGGATATCCTCTGAAGGGAGGTGTTGGTTGTTCAGAAGAATTGGATCTAGCTACCAGCTGAACAAAACACCCTGCCAACAAAAGTGTGTATAGTCAAGGCTATGGTTTTCCCAGTTGCAATCGATGGCTGTGAAAGTTGTGTTGGACCATAAGGAAGGCTGAGCGCCAAAGAATTGAGGCCTTTGAACTCTGCTGCTGGAGAAGACTCTTGTGAGTCCCTTGGACTGCAAGGCGATCAAACTGGTCAGTCCTGGAGGAGGGCAACCCTGACTGCTCTTTAGAAGGCCAGATCCTGAAGAGGAAATTCAGATACTTTGGCCACCTAATGAGAAGGAAGGACTCACTGGAGAAGAACCTAATGCTGGGAAAGATTGAAGGCAAAAAAAGAAGGGGACAACAGAGAACAAGATGGCTGGATGGAGTCAATGAAGCAGTCAGTGTGAGCTTCAATGGACTTCAGGGGATGGTAGAGAACAGGAAAGCCTGGAGGAATGTTCTGCATGGGGTCGCGATGGGTCGGACATCATTTTGCAACTAACAACAACAAATAGCAATAGCGCTTAGATTTATAAACTGCTTTACAGTGCTTTACGGTCCTCTTTAAGTGGTTTACAGAGTCAATCTCTTGCCCCCAACAATTTGGGTCCTCATTTTACCCACCTCAGAAGGATGGAAGGCTGAGTCAGCCTTGACCCTGATGAGATTCTAACTGCCAAATTGCAGTCAGCCAGCAGGCAGCAAAAGTAGCCTGCAGCACTGCACTCTAACCACTGAGTAAGCTTAAATGGTCTCCAGAGGATGGTAGAGGACAGAAAGGCCTGGAGGAACGTTGTCCATGGGAGTCGCATTGTGTCAGACATGACTTCGCAACTAACACCACCAGCACCAACTGAAGGCTTGTTTCTGAATGGTCGCAATTAAATCCTATATGAATCCAGATAAGGCCTTTAGCAACTCCTTAGATTAGCAAGCAGGTCACTTTTAACAACTGTAAACAGCAGTTGTGTGCAAGGAGTATGTGGCTCAGTTCTCCTGTGGAGATGGGGCTGTCGGGCATTGGAAGAGTGAATACCCTGAAAAATGTGGGCCCCCGATATCCAGGTAAGGACATTGCAAGTAGTCTTCTAGACCAGTGTGAAGTCTGCAGGTATATACATATCCCTGCATGTCTGGTGCTATTTATGCATCAAGTATGAACAGTGAAAAGACACAGAGGTAAATGCAATTGCCAATGCCAATGCTCTAGAATAGGGGTCTCCAACCTTGGCAACTTTAAGACTTGTGGACTTCAACTCCTAGAGTTCCTCAGTCAGTTTTGCTGGCTGAGGAACTCTGGGAGTTGAAATCCACAAATCTTAAAGTTGCCAAGACTGGTGACCCCTGCTCTAGAACAGGGGTGTCAAACTTGATTTTATTTGAGGGCTGCATCAGCATGGGCATATACTCTATCCTCTACCCTATACTCTAATACTCTACCCTCAAAATGACGCTACAGAGCACTGCACACCAGAGCAACTAGACACAAGAACAGTTTCTTCCCAAATGCCATCACTCTGCTAAACAAATAATTCCCTCAACACTGTCAAACTATTCACTAAGTCTGCACTACTATTAATCTTCTCATGGTTCCCATCACCCAGCTCCTTCCACTTATGACTGTATGACTGTAACTTTGTTGCTTGTATCCGTAGGATTTATATTGATATTGTTTCCTGATTGCTTATTTGTATCCTATGACTATCATTAAGGATGTTTGGGATGAGGGCAGAAATCCGGCAAGATGACCTCCTGAGACCTATGGAACCACGTGTTTATTTTTGGAAGGAATGTAGGGTCTAAACGGAGAATGACTCTGTTAGGGTGAAAAATGCATAAGTGCTTCCTGACTGATAGAGCAGCCATTTCGGAGATCCTGCGGGCGGAGGTTATGGCTATGAGAAAAGCTACTTTAAAGGTTAAGAGCTTGAGGCTGGAGGAGCTCAAGGGTTCGAAAGGGGATGAAGTAAGCATCTGAAGGACCAGGATTAGATCCCAGGTTGGATACCTGTGGACCGGAGGGGGACGCAGATTGTGTACCTTATGATTCTTGATGACTGTTTCTTTTCTTTTATGTACACTGAGAGCATGTGCACCAAGACAAATTCCTTGTGTGTCCAATCACACTTGGCCAATAAAGAATTCTATTCTATTCTATTCTATTCTATTCTATTCTATTCTATTCTATTCTATTCTATTCTATTCTATTCTATTCTATGGGCTCCCGAGCTCCGTTTTTGGCTGCAATGGCCTCCTGAAACCTTCTGCCAGCGAAAATGCCATTTTTGCTGGCAGGGGCACCGTGGGCCGGTCCTTTGCTGCTTCCAGGGTGGCTCTGTGGGCCACATCTAAGCACCCCGTGGGCCAGATCCGGGCCCCCAGGCCTTGAGTTTGACTGAATAGAAAGACTCCAAAGATTAACACACTAGCATTGTATTATTATTATTGGTTATGCATTAATATTATATGACATGCTGGCTAGGATGGGTTAATCGATAGAAGACACTATTTGTAGTCAGAGCTGTAACTGTAGGATCCTTGGTGCTCTCTGAGCTTAGTGGTTTTCTTGCAGATGTTTCACTACTAATCTAGATTAGTGGTCCCCAACCTTTCCGGTTTTGTGAATGGGCAGTGGGGGTGGGGGTGGGGCAGAGAGGAAATGATTCTATTTGCACAAGTGGTGGGCATGCCTGTGAGTGCCTGGCGCTTGCGCAAATGGAGCTGCATGCTCCCCTGTCATTTGTGCGGCCCGGTTCCAAACAGGCTGCGGCCCAGTACCAGGCCAACGTCCAGAGGTTGGGGGGGGACGCCTGATCTAGGTGACTTCATTAGTGCTAGGGTTAGGGTTCAACTAGCACGGATGACGTTACCTAGATTGGTATTGAAACGTCTGCAAGACAAGCACCAAAACTCAGAGAGCATCAAGGTCCCCATAAGATGGATTTTTAAAGAAGTTTTCCATTACCCACAATTACTCACAGCAGCAGATGGCTTAGCTCCTGGAGAACACTTCTCCTGCTCATTATGGGAATGATGGTGCATGGATATCCAGATTCCATTGCTGTCCATATTCCACCAAGCTCTGTTGTGGCCTGTCAGCCTCCGGCCCCTCCAGCAGCTGAATCAGAGGAGGAGGAGGAGGAGGAGGCGGGGGCGTGGGAATCAAGGTCAGCATCAAGGCAACCTGAGAGCTCCAAGGGGGAAGAGGGAATGGAGCTGTCAGAGAGAGAGAGAGAGAGAGACAGAGGCGGAGCCTGGGCCGTCCATCAGTCCTCAGATGGAGAGTCAACAGCCCCCAGGTCTGGAGGTGGCTGATGAGGAAGAGGAGGAACAGCTGGGTCCAGTGCCTGACGTGCGAATGCACAGAAGGCAGAGGAGAGGAGAGGAGTGGAAATCCGTGGGCTGGTCCTTGGGATGGAAGAGCCACCGCTGCTAGCGAAGCTCTGGGGGCAGGCAACTGTGGCAGACAACTATTCATCTCCGTGTCGGACGGATTTGTTAGCTTGTGTGAAAGAGAAAACTTTTTGCTGGGGCTGCTGGCACTCCTAATAAAGGAATCATTGCTTCAACTACTAGGGTTTGTTGCGTTTGGGGACAGAAGAGGCTCTTGAATGATGGTTTCCACTATTTCCATCTGTGCAATCAAGTGAGATGTGAGATGCGTGCTCCTTTTGAAGAGTTTATTTCATCTTTACATGCGGTGTTAAAAACCCAAAGGACGTCTTTTATTTACACATCCACAAGTACAAGTTTTATAAGATATCTATATACACGTTAACGTACTCTATAGCTTGTATAGAGCAGTTTTTCTTTCCTTTTTTTTTTCCTCTCCGGGTTACTGTTTCTTTTTTTTACTTTTTTTTTAAATCACCTGTACCATTTAAAAAAAGATACAATCTGCATTTACCTTTGCACAAACGGATAAAGCATGTGTTTATTTATTTTTTTTAAGGAGGAAAAAAAAAAACCCAACACAAATTATAAATTAACAGAATAAAGACTATGTCGAATGTTAGAGGGTTTTTTTTTTTTTTTCCCCAACAGAAATACTGAGATGACTCACGTTACCCACAAACGAGGCAGCACAATGTTACAGAAAAGTTATTCGGGTTCACATAACATTTATGTTTCAGTTTTACACAAGTATGTATTACTCATTAATGATTGTAAAGTGACGTCAATTACATTTTTTTGCGGTTTGATTTCTTTTCTTTTCTTTCTTTTTTTTTATAAAAAAAATTAAAAGGTATTAGTTGCAAGACTGAAGATATTTTATTTTATTTTTTTAGAAAAATTACTTGTGGCATTTTGGGAGACAAGTAATGCTTGACCTACAGATTGGAAAATGAGTTTAACTGTCTATATCCTTGATGGCAAACCTATGGCACATGTGCCAGAGGTACACGCAAAGCCCTCGCTGTGGGCACGTGCGCCGTCACCAGCTGGTGTTTGCGAGTGCTGGAAAATGGCCGGAAAATGGCAAAAAATGGCCAAAAACAGCCAAGAAACAGGCAGGTTTGGGGCCTTTTTCTGGCCCCAAAACAGCTGAAAAACAGCCTGAAAAATGGCCAAAACCAGCCAAAAAACAGGCATGCGCGCGCCAGCCAGCTGGACTTCGGGTTTCCGGTGCTCCGGCGCATGCACATGCACACACAGGCATGGACATTCCAATTTGGGCACTCGTTGCCGAAAAGGTTCGCCATCACTGGTCTATATCAGGGGTCTCCAACCTTGGCAACTTTAAGACTTGCGGATTTCAACTTCCAAAGTTCAGTCAACTCTGGGAGTTGAAGTTCACAAGTCTTAAAAGTTGCCAAAGTTGGAGACCCCTGGTCTATATGAAAGAACCATCAATTTGAAAACTTCCTTTTTTTAACTTATGGCAGAAACGGACGTTTTGTATTTGACCTGTAAACTTTTTAGAGATTGGTCACGGAGGCTTCAGCAACCAAATGGTGGAACATCCAACACAAATCAAGATCCTCATCTGAGTCGACAATCAGCGATAAGCGCACACACACTGTAGCCTGGGCAACTTTGGGTGGCTTGTATTCTCCTACAAATCTTCTACGATTTCCCATTGTTGCAGTTTGATTCTTAAGCAATTCAGGGTTGGATGTTTAGCACAGCGAGGTTTCTTGGCTTATAGATTAGTTTTTTCATGGATAATGAACGGTTCCGCGGAAAATATTTAATCCCTTCCTTCTCTGCTTTTTTCCCTTTCATGTTTTTGGACACTGCAGAGAGAACTTAAAAGCACTCAGGGGTTTACGATGTACTATTACAGAGAACACTTGACAGGATTTTTTTTTTTTTTTTTAGTAGTGAGCGATTTAGGAAAAAAAAAATCATTCTTGTGAATAAGGCACAAAATGCACAGATCTGAGTAAAGTCACACACAGAATATTTACAATAGTGTTGTGGTTGGCATGGCTTCGAAGAAACCATAAGCTAAAAAGATGGGCTGTGCTTCTGTTGAATTTTGATGGATGGATCCTGCTAAGACATTGGGGGGTGGGTGGGATGGTTATATTATGGGGATAATCATGTCACATTTATCTCCCTGACTTAGGAACGTAGCGTATATTGGGTGTGTTCACATAACATCCAAAGCCAACACCTGTTATAACAGTGAGAACATTGCTTGAACCTTCTGGTTCTTACCACAAGTGTTGGAAGGGTACGTTTTCAAAACTTGGGAGGAAATCACAAAGCTTCATACAGAAGGAGACAACTAAGATGTTACTAACTACAACTTCTAGTATCCCTCACCATTCACTGTTGGCATGCTTCCTACAGACGTTGGGACTTGTCGTTTAGCAATATCTGGAGAGCTACCAACTGCTTTTTGCAGCTTCAAGTGACCCTCTCTCAAACTTGTGTCCTCCCATTGTGCTGGGAGTTGTGGGTTGTACTCACAACTTCCAGCAATTCTAAATCAACCAAGTTGGTCTATCGAGACTTGCAGTCCCAACTTATCCGGAGGACCAGAGTAGGG
The DNA here is from genome assembly GCF_028640845.1 of Ahaetulla prasina. NCBI lineage: Eukaryota > Metazoa > Chordata > Lepidosauria > Squamata > Colubridae > Ahaetulla > Ahaetulla prasina. The sequence continues at coordinate 18,122,581 of NC_080551.1, forward strand.
AATGTCAGCTTAGTGTTGTAGGAACATACTCAATAAGTTCAACGGAGCTCTTTAACAATGAGAAGAATCTCCTGACAATGATGTAAGCAGTGGTCAGAGAAGCCCAATGGCAAATGTACCTTCTCACCTCACATTAGGCTTGACATGTTGTTGGACTCATAAAAGACAATAATGGGGTTTCTCCTTGACTTCCCATGAGCTTAAGACAGATGGTGGAAGGACACTGCAGGAAGCTACGGAGCAACTCTTTCATTTGAAAAAAGAAACACCCAGAAATCTGGGGTATTTTCTTGCATGGGAATATCCTCTTTTTCTTTCATGAAGATGTGTTTGAAATTTGGGGAAATTAAGAACCTCTACACTGGATGGCTTCAGCCCTTGATGTTTTGAAGGATAGTGGTTGGGTCAATGGGTAACCCATTAAAACAACAGTTGGAAATTAGAGATCTAGCTTTAGAGCAGCCTAGCTTTGGATATCTATGTTTGGCTTGTTTCACATTGTACCTTAATTGTGTCCTAGGTCACAATCAAGACAGGTAGTCCTCAACTTGCAACAGGTTGTTTTAGTGACCGTTTGACGTTACAAGGGCACTGAAAAAAGTGACTTACGATCATTTTTCACCCTTAGAACTGCTGCAGCATTGATCACGTGATCAAAATTCAGACAACTTGTCAACTGGCATCTATTTATGACCGTTGGAGTGTCCTGGGGAGTCATGTGACCCACTTTTCTGACCAGCAAACTCAATGGGAAAGCCAAGGTCGACTCGACAACCGTGTCACTAACTTAAACAATTGCAGTGATTCACTTAACAGCGGCGGCCAGAAAAAGGGGGCAAAAGTCACTTAACAAATGTCTCACTTCGCGGCAGAAATTTTGGGCTCCACGGTGGTCGTAAGTCGAGGACTACCTGTATCGGCCAAGCATGACCTCTGCAGTGCATCTTTCCAAGGCCAGAGTCCCAGAGTGGAAGCTTCCGGCAGGTCCTCGTCCTGCCACAAATGTAAACAGTTCTATCCAGACAACAACAATGGAATTTGAGCACCTCCCTAACGATTCTAGGCTCCCTCGCACCCTTGCATGCAACCCCCTCTCACCTCCTTCTCCCCTTTCATCTGTGCCGTTAAAACAAACTGCCATCCTTTGGAGGCAGAAATAAAAATGCTACTGTCGGACCAAGAGGCTGAAGTTCAGCTCGCTGCTTCCTTAATCAACAGACGTATCTCGAGACATTTTTTTTTTCCTTCCAGATATTTGTGCAAGAGGCAAGGCAAATGCATACATAGTTTTTTTTTTTAAACGTTCACATTTTGTGGGAAGACTACACAGTATGGCAGTCTAAAAACAACCCCCCCTTTTTTATTCTTACTTTAATTATTATTATTATTATTAATTTCAAGTATTTTTTGTTGTTGTTGTTGTCGTCGTTCGCAGATCTGCTTTCTCCCTAAAGTACTCTAAAGTAGCTCTTTCGAAGTGGCCACGGAGTCCCATCCTTTTGTGTGTGTGTGTGTGTGTGTGTGTGTGTGTGTGCTACGTCTCTCCTCCACTCCCAACACAAGAGATGCAGTGGCCAGCCCTTCCTCTCTCTTTAACGCATGGGGCAAGCGGAGTCTTGCTGCGGGCCAGACCAAACCAGCCGACGGAGCAAAAAGAACCTGTTTGCCCCCCAAATTCGGTCCCACCCCCCACAATGCCCTCCGTGACAAGCGAGTCGGAGTCTTTCTTTCCATCTGTCCTGCACCATCGCCCCCAAGGTCTGGATGGCTTGATTAGGCAAAGTTTTAGTAACTGTATTTGTTCAGTGGTCTGACCGAAGGCGTCTGTGGGGCAAAAGAAGGAGGTTTAGGTGGCACATCTGGCTTAAGTGAGGGCATCCTCTTTATCCCTGTCCGAGGAAGCGTTCCGTTGCTTGTGTAACTGCTTTGCCTAGACAAGGAAGGCTGTAGATGGACGCTGACCGGTGTCCCTTGGATGTAGTCCATCTTTGTGCCTCCGGTCGGAGTCATATATCCTCCCCGGTTAACGCTAGGCTGCCTGGAAAGCAGCATCCCGTTTGGGGAGTTTAAGTTTTTAGGAAGAGCTGATATAGAATGCCTCTGGGAAGAATTCTTGTGGTAGCCCCTTTGCCTTTCCAAAGAGGTCATTGGTGCCGCCGGCGCGTTGGGGACGTCGACCCGTTTGGTCGGGCTATTTCGTGGCAAGGTGGAAGGAGGAGAGTACAAAGACGCTTCCCGGTTAGGGACTTTGGGGGGGACCTCCGTCACGTTGCCCATGGAATCCAACATTAAAGTCTGGTGAGCCACCTGAAGGTCAGCCATGATGGCTTTGGAGTTGCTGGGGGCCTCGTTTAAATGTTTCAGGAAGTCATTCAAGGTGTTTCTGGAATCCACAGATCGTCTGTGGTCTCTTTTACCCGAGGACTTAGTCAGTGGGTGGTCCACATTGGGCATCTTTTTGTCTGCTTTGTGCGCATTAGAATTGGAGAAGGACATGTTGTAATCGTGGGTGGCATTGGGAAGGACAATAGCGCTGGGGATGTGTCCGTGACTTAAAGGAGAATGGGGTGGAGGACTGGAGGGGAAAAACTGAGGACTCTTCAAGGGGGCTTCTTTCCTTGAAGAGCTGAGGTTGTTCTGGGCCTTCTCCATCTGGCTCTTCATCCCTTGTAAGGTCTTTTGCTGAAGCACAGGAGTCGATTCTGGAGTCGGAAGAGCTGCCAGTTCTGGTGGTTGGGCTCTGTGGTCCACCATCAACATGGACTTCGTGTCCGCCGTCTGGGGCAGCTCTTTGCGACTTGTCAGCAAGTTGGAATAAAGTTTGGGCGAATCGATGTTCTGCTGATACTCCTTCACCGGGCTATCGAAGAGGCCGTTCAGCTTGGCAAAACTCCCGCTGGAATCCGTGCAGGATTGAGCCGACTCCGCGTCTTTATGAATCTTCCTGGATTTTCTCACAAAAACGTCTCGGTAACAGTAAACAGCCACGCCGGCAATAAACGCTCCCAGAAGGAAAGCCGCAAAGACACAGGTGATCAGGACGTTCATGTGCACCATTTGGTTGGAATCGCCCGACTGGACTTCCCACCTCACACCTATGACAAGCACACACACACACACACACACACACACACACACACACAAACAAACATGATGAACAGGTTAGAGGGATGATCAAATCACGAGACAAAAGTTTTGCTATTTCGGGTTGCATCCCTAAAGGGCACCTAACCAAAACTTGGTATCTTGAACGCAACACCCCTTTGAGAAGCATCAAGGAATTATATCACTCTTGACAAGGAAGTGATCCACAAGGAGCATCCCAAGTGCATTCTAATGGCCTATATGTGTTATGAAACACCTGTGTGAATCCTTATTGCTTAACATCTCTCTTTTCTTTCTCAGTCCAGTCACCCCAGGTCCCTATTAAACATAAACTGGACAGGATCTAGCACAGCTTCCCTGTCTTCGTGTTTATGGTTGAATGAACTGAAATGAATGGACCTGATATTCCTGAAACGGTGTCCAAGATATAAAGCGGCCTTTATAAGTGCCAAATAAAACATGTTTAAACTAATTTTTGGAAGTCAAATCATGATTATTCCTAGATTTATTATACTCTTGTATGTGGTGGATTTTTCTTGGGGTGGGAGTTGTACATAGACGTTGCAACGTTATATTGTACAGCCCACGAAAGCCGTGAGTACATGCAATGAATAGCAAAGTGCAGCTGCACTTACGGTTTGTAAGAACGACCTTATTGTTCCTACCCCCTCCTGGTCAGCCTTCTAAATTTTGGAGATAATGCGCCTGATCTTTCAGTGAGGTTATCACCTTTGCACATTGGGCCTACTTTGGTGTCTCCACTTCTTCAGGAGTCCTGCGCTAAGCATATCAGTTGGGCAGTGAGATCAGCCAAAGGGCACAATATATAGAGTAATGGCATAGATTGGCATTTCATTCTGAGCGGGAATGTGGCCATTCAACATTCTTTCTGAGCTTCTTCTTCTTTGACGGTGTGCAAAAACTGACGGTGGACATGACCCAATCCATGTCCAAAGCAGGAAAGTCAATAGACCAGGGGTGGGCTCCTGGGGGTTTGGGCGATCCTTTAGCCAAGGATCGCTGGGGGTTCAACGAACCCCCAAATGCCAACCCTGGATGACCATGCCCACCCCTCCCCTTCCCTCCCCGGAGTCTCCACGCAGACCGTTCATCATTCCAGATAAGTGCAGGGGCCACGCGGAAGGTCGGGGAGGGCAAAAAACGGGGCTACCGGAGGTCAGGAAACGGGCCTGTTTCTGGCCTCCAAAGGGCCCCGGGGGAAGCAATTTTCGCCCTTCCGGAGGCTCGAGGAAAGCCTCAGGAGTTTGGGGAGGGTGAAAAACATCCCCCACATAGTGCAGGTGGCCAACTAGGCTACGCCCACCATGGCCACACCCACCAAGCAGCGGGGCAGTGAGCCCGTTGCTAAAGGATCTAAAGCCCACCCCTGCAATAGACTGAGTTACTCTTTGCTGAGAATACTTGTATTAAGAAGTATTTCTGCTCTTTGATTGCTTCTGTCCGGATTTCATATCCATTATAGGCACTTCTCTGAAGTTAAGGAGATGTGAGCTAGCTCTTACCTAGTTATAAACGCCCAACAGGATTGAGTTAATATCCTTACATCCTTACTGTGAAGGACATTAAACCAGCAGCAGCTGTTTCCCATCCTTTTTTCTATCTGGTGGCTGGTTTTCGCTGCTCTTAGTTCTCTAATTAAAAGAGCACGATGGCTCAAGTGGTTGAACACTGGGCAGGAGGTTAGCTAGGCAGTGTTCGAGACCCGAGAGCTGCTATGGGGTGAGCTTGAGCTCTCGTCCTTCACTCCAGCTCCTGCTGGGGATGTGAAAGGAACTTCCAACTGGGCATTCCCGGGGCAACGGTGAAGTCACCGGCTAAACCTTTCAACCCAGAAGCGCTTCTCACACGAGCGCAGCAATGTCCTCTAACTTTCTGCAAGGCAACTATCACCAGGGAGAACTTCTGCCGAAGTAGAGAATCAAAGCACAGTTGTGAAGGTGCCTCACCAATGGCTCCAGTTCTTAGTTGACAGGAGCACGGAGCAAAAAATTGAAGGCTGATGTGAAGATCTCCTTCCACAAATATATTCCTATAGAATTCCTTCTATTCCTATAGAATTTTTCAGAAGTAGGCTTGGGCAAGCATAGACTTCGCTCTGCTTTTGGATACAAGATGTGACTTCTACCTCTGGGTTGATCAGCTTGGAGAATGCGACATTCTGCCAATCTGTTCTCCTTCTGTCCCCAAGTCTCCTTTTAAGAGTCACAGATAGTAGCTTGTATGTTATTAACTTTAACAATTTCTGCTGGAAAATTGAGGTTAGAAGGTGTTACTCTGGCAGACTACAATTAATAACTCATGGAAGGATTTTTCTCTCAATTCCCTGCCTGACTCATAAATCAGAAATCAAATGCAAGAGGATTATGCAAATATATATATATATATAATTTGCATTATGCATATATATATATATATGTATAATTTGTTCATTGTATCAGGTAGCACTATGGTTCTCTTCCAACTCAATGTTTTATAACCTTTTCTTAGGTTGTCTGCAGATTAAAAGAAAACAAAACAAAAAAAGAACGATTTTATATTTTTATGGTTTATGCCTGAATAAGGAACGCACATTTGGAACCTCATGCTGGTTTAGAGATGACTGATTAATGAAAGGTATTAGTTTTTTCCCCTAAAATATAGAATGCATCTAATTTAGTCTTGAAGAATAATTAAAATCCCAATTAACACACAATTACCGGAGCTTGCATATTTTTCTGACAGCAGTTTTATTATTTGTTTGTGTTAAGGCAGCCACAGAAATCATTCCGGCAAGAAAATGTTAGCTTGGAAGAATGCATCTACTTGTGTTATTCTAACACCAGGCAGAAAACTTAAAATGAAGAGGAGCATTATTCTTATTAGTAGTAGTGTGGTTATTATTTGTTAGAAGGCAAGGCTTTTGACGAGAGTTAAATGCGTTCTGGTTATTGATTTTAATGGCTTTGTGCAGAAGAAGGGGTGAGTTAAGGACAAGAGAGGCCAAAGACAAAAATGTGCCACCATATATATTGAGCGCCTGTGATTAAATCCGGATAAAGATTTCAAAGGACACTCAAGCTATAAAACACCTGAAGCAAAGGAATGTCAGAAGGCTTGAAAGGAAACCTGATACGTTCCAGGGACTATCAAAATGCAAACAAGGTTCTGATCCTTTAAACAAGGAAAAAAATAGGGACAAGTGCGCGCAAATATGCAGTATCTACTAAGAGGTATGCAAATATAAAGGCAGTTCAGGTGAGTGGATAACTGAGACCTGGGTTGAAATAGGTGCCTAGAGAAGAAACTGACTTAGTGACTTTAGACCTCTTAGAAAAACGGAGCAGATTGAGGCGGTGGTCCTATTTTGCTTTGATAGCAGTCCAGTGGCGTATCATCAAATTTCATGATTTGATGGGTCTGGGAGCAAGACAGAGAGGTCAGAAGTAATCCCGTGAAGTAATCCTGTGAGAGAAAGGATATTTGAGGCAAAGCCTGTTCTACTGCTTAGCCGTGATTCCACAATTCCTCTATTATCTAGTAAAAGATGGGTTGGGTTTTGATCAGAATGTAAAGTACTTCATCCAACATTGTTAGGTCAATTGCATCTCTCTCCCTTCCTCCCTCCCTCCCCCTCTCTCTTTCTCAACTTATTTAGAAGAGGGCTGTCCAAACTTGGAAACTTTTAAGACTTGTGGACTTCAACTCCCAGAATTTCTCAGCATAGCTGGCTGAGGCTGATTTCTCCTTAGTTCTAAGTTGCCTGTGGTGGGTTTCAATTTTTTTTACTACCGGTTCTGTGGGAGTGGCATGGCTTGGTGGGCGTGGCATGGGAAGGATACTGTAAATTCTCCATTCCCACCCCACTCCAGGGGAAGGTTACTGCACAATCCCCATTCCCACCCCACTCTAGGGGAAGAATACTGTAAAATCTCCATTCTCTCCCTACTCCAGGGGAAGGTTACTGCAAAATCCCCATTTCCTCCCGATCAGCTGGGACTCGGGAGGCAGAGACTAGATGGGGGCGGGGCCAGTCAGAGGTGGTATTTACCAGTTCTCCCAACTACTCAAAATTTCCGCTACCGGTTCTCCAGAATTGGTCAGAACCTGCTGAAACCCACCTCTGGTTTCTACCCATTGCTTCTTGTCCTGCCCTCAGGTGCTTTGGAGAATAAAGAACAGGGGTTAGCTCATATGAGTTATGAAGCCCATCTTTTGGTTGGTTCCCTCAGTTCCACATTTCACCATTTTTTTAGCTGCTTATGTCGCTCTGCCTTCGATCTAACACACTCTGCATATCCATCGAGCGAGGGAGGAGGTCCAAGTTTACGGACCGAATCTTTGAAAATGGCGGAAGGTATCAGGTTTTCTTTCAACTGCAGTAGATTCCCTGATTCGGCCTTACCCTTTGGAACCCCTGATAAAGGTTCAGAATAATCAGAAGTGTTTGGGTCATCTTGAGCTACAAATTTCCGAGAGCCAGTCACTTTAGGTTTCCAGGAACCAATCACTTTGGGCGAGATAACAGGGATGCTTCCCACTGTGGTAATGGAAGCTGAGGATAACAGCATGTCTGTGGTGGCAAACAGATTTTTATTAATGTGCATTACAGTTGTTTTTCTTGTTCTTTCCTTTTTTTAATCCCCCCCCCCCCCGCTCATCCACTGCTGGCTTTACTCAATGGCTGCAAAGTACTATTCAGAGGGAGATGTTTAATGGGAGGAAGAAGGATAGACAATCAAGCCCGATGCCGCTCTCGTGAATTCATCTCCAAATCAGATTAAAAATGAACCGATTGGCCTTATTAAGACCGCTTGAAATGAGATGGACGGGTCGTGTCAAGAGGCAAAATCTAATTTATCCATTTGGCTCACTACTGTCAGCTTCGGCTGGCACCTTCTAGGTAAGCCTTTTTCCTATCCTGACTGTTGTCCAAACAGATGTCAAGAGTCTGAATTTCTCTAGGCTCAGCATAAGCCCGCGTGGGAGCTGCCTCAAAATAGTCCAAGGCTTATAGTCTAAAAAAAAAACGTGACACCTAAAATCTATGGCATCATGTCCAAGGGAGACAATAAATTCCGTTTCCTTAGGGCGTTCATTTGTTGTGGCTCCATGTAAAAAAATAAATATATAAATAAAAAATCCAGGATAGAAGCTGGATTTGGATGCTTATCCAAATGTAAGCTAGCAAGGGATGGGGTCTTTTTATGCTCTATGCATGGTTGATCCAACACTCTTCTGCAACAGCTGAAGAAGGGGCTTTATATGGGTAGAGGATGGGTTGCAGGGATTTGCAAATGTAATTAATTTAGGCACGTTAGAACAGAAATAATTCTCTAATCTAAGATCATGTAGTGGGAAGTGAGAATAGCCTCGCAGCTGAAGCAACAGATAAGAGACATCTGAGCCCAGAGCTGAAATGGAGGAAGAAAGTAACTTTGACCCTCCACGGTTTTATTTAGGATAAAGGCAAGCTGGAGGGAGGCACGTTCAGAGTTGCGAGACCGCTACGGTAACCCTATCATAACAGTAGTTTCAATATTCATGACTTTGTGCCTGAGTTCGGCCTACCTTGGGACCAGTTCTGTGGGCAGAGGTTTTTCCTTGGACCAGAGGGGGCGTGGTTTTGCGTGCTGCCTGTATCCCATGGATGGGGCCTTGTTTGTGTGGCCCAGTTTCTGGAATGCCATGGCCTGGTGCCAGTCCAGGAACAGGGGGTTGGGGACCCTTATTGTCGGGCTAACGTGTCATGGGATTATTTTGGTCACTGAACTCAAATTAGCTATTACGGTGTTGAAACGAGACCGGTTTTGTTAAAGCCTGCACAGCTTCTTCTCTTCATAAGTGTTAAAAGTTCAAAGATATGCTTAGAATGGGATGTTTAGGGTGGATGCTTTATATATGCTTTCTGTATGGCTAATTAAATAAATTAGCAGAGCTTGTCAATCATTCCAATAGCAGTTCAGGACTAATAACCAGGACGGAATCATTGATTTCTGGGCTGGTGTGAATGCATTCTCAGTGGCTCAAAAGATCCCACCCTCTCCTCCATTTTCTCTACAATTTTTATTCTGATGATGAAGAAGGAAAAAAAAAACCAAATACATGTACAACTTCTGAAGTTATAATGCTAAGTATAATGATCAGCACAAACGCATTCTTATTACTGGAGAAATCAACGCAATTCAAACAGAGAAATACACATTTTGGAAAAATGCGTATTTGAGATAAAAGGAACTGGGAGATATAGGAAAAAATAAAGAAAGGGAGAATCAGGCAGGCATCCATATATTGAATTATGACAGGGGAGGTGGTTGGCATTCAAAAATGTATGACTGGGTGGAAGGTGGGAAGAGTAGGCGAGAAAATCTCATCCATGTTGATCAGATTTGTGGGTGAAGAAAAGAAAGACCTCAATTAATAATGAGCTGTTAAACATGCAGCTATATGAGGTGAAAAGTATTGTGTGAGCCAAAACCGACTGGCTTTATCTTGTCCATCAGTGGGAATATGATTAAAAGCAGAAAAGCAAAAATATAAATTAAAAAAAAGCGAAAGATTGCCAACTGCACCCAAAGGAACGATAGATAACGAAAAGAGAGAGAAGGGGAGGGAAAGAAAGAAAAGAAAGAAAGGAAGGAAGGAAGGAAGGAAGAAAGGAAGAAAGAAAGAAAGAAAGAAAGAAAGAAAGAAAGAAAGAAAGAAAGCTGAAAATATTCAAACTGAAGGAAAGAAAAGCTTCATTAATTGGGGGAAGGAAAAAAATGATTGGAAAAAACTAACCAGATGTTGGATCGCCAAATATTTTGTAATCTGGTGTAGTTGTAGTAGGCAAAATTTCTAAAAGAATTAAAGGAACACGTAATCAGTGAAAAGTAACCAAAAAGAAAAGCAAAAGATTTTCAAAGCCTGAGCAACGGAAAAATCGGAAAATAAAACACAATTGGCTACCCAAAAGGGAGGGAAAAACAGGGAGTAAAAAAATTAAAAAGGATTCAATATAATCATAAAGTGGCTGTGGACCTTCACGAACCAGCGTGATGGTTGGGGGGGGGAAAAAAAGAGGGTCGGTCGAAGAAATCCACCACCCAAGATCAAACAGCTTTCAAGTTTAAAGGGAGGGCAAGTGCTCAGTGCCATTAAATAAGGATCTTCCACACCATCGTGTGGCTCACAAACCAAACCATGCTGCATTCTCAAGCGGACGTCCAAGGTGGAGGGGCTTACCGTGGCAATCCCCCAGGTGGGCAGTGTTGCCGTACTCCACGTCTTGCTCATACCCTCCAATGCTGTGGTTGTATGAAACAAACAAAGACAACCTGCAATTAACAGCATTAGTTGGGGAAACCAAGGAGGACTGCAACATCATCAACATCATCATCGAAACAAGAACTGCAACATGATATGTCTGTATATGTCTATGGATTTGCAGATAATTCTCTATTTACAAAGTTGACCATTCAAAGTTGGGAAAGGCCCTGAAAATGGAGACTCATGACCATTTTTCACACTTATGACTGTACTAGCCACACAGTTTATGGATGTGCTAGTCGTTCCCGACTCTAGGGGGCGGTGCTCATCTCTGTTTCAAAGCCGAAGAGCCAGCACTGTCCGAAGACGTCTCCGTTGTCATGTGGCCGGCATGACTCAATGCCAAAGGCGCACAGAATGCTGTGACCTTCCCACCCAAGGTGGTCCCTATTTTTCTACTTGCATTTTTTATGTGCTTTCGAACTGCTAGGTTGGCAGAAGATGGAACAATAATGGGAGCTCACCCCGTTACGCGGCACTAGGGATTTGAACCGCTGAACTGCCGACCTTTCGATCGACAAGCTCAGCGTCTTACCCACTAAGCCACTACATCCCTGATTTTAGTATAGTCGGACCATGTATAACTGACAGATGGGATTTTATCATGGATTTTATCTGTTATTTATTATTTGATTCTAGAATTTTTAATTGTATATTTATTGAGTGTTTTTATTTGTTCTGGTCTCTGGTCTACGGATGTAACACAATTCTATTCTGTTCTAACCATAGTAGCCTCCTCATAGTCATGTGATCAAAGACCATTGGCAATGCACTCATATGGATGATGGTTGCTGTATCATGGGGTCACTCTTTAGTGCAGGGTCTCCAACCTTGGAAACTTTAAGACTTGCGGACTTCAACTCCCAGAATTCCTCAGCCAGCAAAGCTGAATTCTGGGAGTTGAAGTCCGCAAGTCTTAAAGTTGCCAAGGTTGGAGACCTCTGCTTTAGCGACCTTCTGCCAAGCCAAGTCAACAGGGAAGCCAAATTCACTTAACAACCGTGTTACTAACTTAACAACAGAAATGATTCGCTTAAAAACGGTGGCAAGAAAGGTTGTAGAATGGTGCAAAATTCACTTAACAACGGTCTCAATTAGCAACAGAAATTTTGGGCTCAATTGCAGCCATAGGTTGAGTACGTATGTACATACGTATGTATTTATTTATTTACTGTATGAATGTGTGGGTGGGCACTGGACTCAAGAAAGGATGTGTTAGACAAATAATGAAGGGGAGGCCTCATTTCTAATAGCATATCAATAATCTAATGGTTTCATGGGTAGAGTTCTTGGATCAAGATTCATACTGTGTTGAGTGGTCTTCTTGACTATGATCCATGCGGAGATGAGTGGTTGCCTCCTATGTTTCCTAAGATGCGTACTGAAACACGTAACGGACTCGGTGGCTCAGGGGCTAGGACGTTGAGCTTGTCGATTGAAAGGTTGGCAGCTCGGCGGTTCGAATCCCTAGTGCTGCCGTGTAATGGGGTGAGCTCCCGTTACTTGTCCCAGCTTCTGCCAACCTAGCAGTTTCGAAAGCACGTAAAAATGCAAGTAGAAAAAATAGGGACCACCTTTGGTGGGAAGGTAACAGCATTCCGTGCGCCTTTGGCATTGAGTCATGCAGGCCACATGACCACGGAGACGTCTTCGGACAGCGCTGGCTCTTTGGCTTTGAAATGGAGATGAGCACCACCCCCTAGAGTCAGGAACAACTAGCACATATGTGCGAGGGGAACCTTTACCTTTACTGACACACAGTTCACAGCTAATGAATGCAGGCCAACTCTAGCAGGCCTTTGGTCTTAGCTCACAGCTGCTCTTCCTATTCTGTCGCCCTTGCCCTAAGGATTTTCTCATTAAACCATGACCCAAATTACCAACAATTAAACTATTGAACAGAGCGTCTGACCTATGAGCTATTTCCTGACCAAGCAGCACCACAAAACTTCTTTCTGTCTGCCACCACGGAAGACGGAGAACTTCCAGTCTGGAGACAAGAAGCCCTCCTCCCATCCATCATCATTTACTGTGCCACAATTATGGGATGGGAAATTAGGGAGAGAAGGTCACGGAAAGGGCAGAAATGGAGGCCCGGTTTTGGACAATGGCTGTCTTAAATGACAAGTCTGTTCTGAAGCAAATGTGAATTGAGATTGTTATTCACGTTTCCTAGATTTAAACTTCCGAAGGGTCTCTCCTCACTGTGGGTAATTGGATATTGGACCACCTAAACGTTGGAATTGCTCCCCAAAAAACTGATCTTCAGCTCACATACAAATGGCAGTTAATCTAACCGTGTGTTGCCACCTTTGTTTTTGTGAAAACTTGAATTAAAAAAGAAAAAAAACCCATAAACATTACATAAAAAGTGAACGGCATCCTGGAGGAGTCTTAAAAAGGAACAAACGGCAACAAGAATAGCCTTAAATTAGGGAATAAGAGAGTATAATCAGGCATGGATGGAACCTGCCACAGCTCCCATGAAATCTGTGCCAAGGATGGTTTTCTGTGCCACCGCTTGGGTCTTTAAATTAAAGATGATCCAGTGTAATTGAAGATAGCTCTTAAAAAAGTCTCACTCAAAGCTTTTTTTTTTTTTTAGGGTTTAAAAACTTATACTACAACATTAAAGTTTAAAGTATTTTATGGGGCAGAATGTCATTTTGATAACAGGGAGCAGTGTGGTGGCCTAGCGGTGAAAATACTCGCCTTCCACTCAGAAGGCTGAGAGTTCAATCCTAGGTAGCAGCAGATGTTTCTCTCCTAGGGCACAGAGAAAAAGTATCTGCTGTGAACTCCCCACAGGTGTTCAGGAAGGGTATCCGGCCAGTAAACTCTCAGCTCCAGCCAACTGCCCTGACTCTACCCCAAATTAGGGGATTCCAGAGTTATAAAAGGGAGTTTAATGTCATTTTGATAACCTTTTCTGTGGCGATGTAAAAACTCAAAAATAAAATTGCTCTACTTACAACATGCTTGCTCTCACTCTCCCGCAGGATCCGTGGGCCAACCAGCCACAGTAAGGGTCCCGAGAAGCAATGCAAGTCCTACAGCAAAACCAAGAAAGATATTAGTCATCCGTTGTCTTGGAGGATTGGCAGACCCAATAGCATGAGGTTGCAGAGATGCCTTACTTTTTACATGATCCATGACGCTCACAACGGCTGAGGGGAATTCTAATGATGCAGCTGGAGAACGCAATAAACAACACATGGTGCTCTTTGTCCAGTTGTAGAGAGACGACTTTTTTGTCCTCTTCACCATCCCCATTACATCTGTGGGACACAGAAATTTTAATATCTTTACTTTTTTGGATATCCACTTGTTGACGCTTATCATCTCAAGCCTACACAGACCTTGGTTACTTTGTCTTTCAATTACTTCGTTAATAGCACTTTTCCCACATGGGTTTTGAAGGCCACAGTGTTGTGGCCTGCCAGCAGAGCTGGTGGCAGATTCAGACAGTGAGGAGGTTGGGGAGGAACATGGGCCAGTCCTGGAGTCTGGGGAAGGCTCTGATGAGTGCTCTGCGTCGGAGGCAGAGATGGAGCCAGGGCCATCTGACAGTTGTCAGCTGCCTTTGGAGTCGGACATCAGTGGGGCAGAAGAACAGCTGGAGCCTGTTCCCAGTGCATGCATGCACAGAGATGCCAGGAGAAGGGAACAGCTAAGGAACAAGGGTTGACTCAGAAGTAAAGCCACAGGTGGACGGTGAATGGCCCCTCCCATAGGGAATAAAGAGGAGCGAAAGGGGAGTGGAGTTTGCAGGAGACAATTAGTTAGCCTAATTGGTTCGTGACTCTCAGAGACTTCTTGCCAAGTGTTGAAGACATCGGCCTGGCAGCTCTCCAAGTCAGATAAGGTCTGTGACTGTAAATTCTCCCTTGAAAGACTTTGCTGGATGTGAATGAGAGGAATTCACAGTAACTTAATAAAAAGGGTTTTTTGTCGGGACAAGGAGTCTGCTTCATGCTCTTGGGAAGTCTAGGTCAGAGCACAAAGTTAGTTGAAAGAAGACATATCGAAGTCTTCTGCAATTTTGTACCCTCTAGCCCAAAGGACAATGATATGTTGGGGAAGTCTGACACTTGGCATGATTGAAGTCAGAGAAACCAGGTAGAATTCCAGGATTAAAGTGATGGATGAACTCCTCTACAACTCTTCTCTTCAAGGGCCTCTGGTGGCTCAACAGACTAAAGCAGTCTGTTATTAACACAGCTGCTTGCAATTACTGCAAGTTCAAGTCCCACCAGGCCCAAGGTTGACTCAGCCTTCCATCCTTTATAAGGTAGGTAAAATGAGGACCCAGATTGTTGGGGGCAATAAAAGTTGACTTTGTATATAATTTACAAATGGATGAAGACTATTGCTTAACACAACGTAAGCCGCCCTGAGTCTTCGGAGAAGGGCGGGATATAAATTCAAATAATAATAAAAAAAAAGTTGGCTTGGTTGTAGAAGAGGAGATGCTGAAGGGACAAACAAGCACAAACCAAACTAAAGACAAACCAGTAACTCCCCACCCTTTGACGAAACCTCAACCACTAAAATGCGTTCTTCAAGAGAGCAATTTCCATTAGATAGACTGCTAGACAAGGCCAGTTGTTGTTGTGTTATGAAAAGAGAAGGCTTGGTGAAACGGCCAGAATTTCATTACCAATTATCGTCTTGATCGTAATTAATGACTTCATCGGCTTTTCTACATTAGCTTTTTCTCTGATTATTTTTTACCGGAGGATAACAAGAGGATGTTGATATACTTGCACCGTTCCGGAGTATCAGCAATATACTGGGGCATGTCCATGCATATATACATGAAAACAAAACGTGCTCACCTCAACACAAACTGTTTTTGAAATTATGTAAACCCACATTTCTTTAGCGATCGGGCTTCACTAGGACAGGAGGAGATGACAGAGGGAGTGAAATGTCACTGAAGTGGGAGGAAAGGAGGAAGGAGGCGCTTTTCAGTCAAGTGGCTAACAGCAAAAGGGACTCAAACAAGATGGACGCCCTCAAATCTTTCGCAGCCTTTCTCATAAAATAAGACCTACTTGGCGTGATTGAAAGCATCGATCTCTTCCAGTAAGATGCTGTCGTTGAGTGAAAAAGCTCTGGTCTTCACCAGGATCTTAAGCACCATTCCAGCTTCAGAGCCCACAAAGATGACAGTGTAGTTTTGATAAGGGCCAGCTGAATGATCCACGGCTATTGCGGTCAGCCGATACCTGTTGAGATCAAGACACCTCTCGTCATAACTGCGCTCTCCACCCTGACATCCGGGGTGGCTTTGGAAGGACGGTGGGATTTTATAACTGTAACAGAGTTGGAAGGGACCTTGGAGGTCATCTAGTCCAACCCCCTGCTCATGCAGGAGACCTGTACTAGGGATTCGAACCGCCGAACTGCCGAACTTTCTGATTGACAAGCTCAGCGTCATAGCCGCTGAGCCACCTTTGCGAGGATGATGGGGAGTAGATTCTATCGAGGGCAGACACCACTTTCTTTAAGGAAGGCAGCCCTCCAAAAGCTTGTGTTTTTTTTTGTAGCTTTGAAAGAGAAGCATCACAGCTTTTGCCAATGGTGTGTGAATAGGCTGCGTTTTGATAGCAGCAGCCACAACATTAATCAAATAAAGGTTGATTGTCATGGGTACAGCATATTTTGTACGCGGGAAAGAAAGAAAAAACAACATGCTTAATATCTATAAAATCCCATTCTTCGTGGCACCTGCATTAATCAGCCTTCCCCTGTTGTACAATCCAGGTGAGAAAGAGGAAGGTGAGCAGTTCGGTTTGTATGTAGGTGTTTTTAAACTTATTTATAGTTTTCCAATGAACAAAGACACATTTTAGCGACAACAATAACAAACAATAACAGACAACAACAAAAATTGGGCCTCTGTGGCTCAGACTGCTAATGCAGTCTGTTATTAACAGCAGCTGCCTGCAATTACTGCAGGTTCTAGTCCCACCAGGCCCAAGGTTGACTCAGCCTTCCATCCTTTATAAGGTAGGTAAAATGAGGACCCAGATTGTTGGGGGCAATAAGTTGACTTTGTATATAAATATACAAATAGAATGAAGACTATTGCTAACATAATGTAAGCCACCCTGGGTCTTCGGAGAAGGGCGGGATATAAATGCAAATAAAAAATAATAATAATAATAACCTGGCCATCGAAATTACACGGCTATGGATGAAACATTGTCATCGGGGCACTTGGTACCATGTCCAAGAATTTTATAAGATACATCAACAAAATTGCAGCTTCCTGCAATAACACCAGCGGAACTGCAAAAAACTGGGCTACTCGGAACATCATATATTTTAAGAAGGTCCTTGGTTGATACCTAGGACACTGGCAGCAACCAGTATCAACCATTAGCACCAGTCAATGGTATCTGTGATACGTTTTTGAATGTTCAGTTGACTGAGTTTCATGTTTAATGAATAAAGTAAAAAATAATAATAATAATAATTTGCAGCTTCCTGCAATAGCACCAGCGGAACTGCAAAAAACTGTGCTACTCAGAACACTGTAGACCTTAAGAAGATACTTGGTTGATACTTAGAGCGCTGGCAGCAACACGTATCAATCATTAGTACCAGTCAATGGTAATTGTGTTGCATTTTTGAATATTCAGTTGACTGAGTTTTATGTTTAATGAATAAAGTAAATAATAATAAACACATCAAGAAACTGGAGCTTCTATATTCCTTCAAATTTCATAAATAATATACAAGTGGGAGGAAAAAAAAATTTGAACTTTAGAAGATGGACTAATTTTTAAAATGGACTGTAAGAAGAATGGACATTAAATGTTATGGCAATTGAAGAAATATATAAGTGATAAAAATTTGAGTTCGAGAAGATGGACTGTAATTTGAGAAATGGACTTATGAAATTTGAAGGAATATACAAGTGGAAAAAAAATTGAATTTGAGAAGATGGATTAATTTTAAAAATGGACTGTAAGAAGAAGTAATATGTGAAGTTGGTATTGTTTCTTTTCTTTTCTTTTTATTATTCTTTCCTATCTTTTATTTTTATTGTGAGGATCTATAGTTTTAAATTTTTAAGGTGGGAGGTTATGTATATTTTGTATACTTTAGCTTGTGATTGTTGGTCATAATACCGGTATTTGCTCTGGGAAGTCTGGGGGAAGGGGGAGGAGGGGAAAGGGGAAAATGAATCAACAAGTGATACATGGAATGACTATTAATGTACAGTAATTTTTGAAGATATGGAATTTAAAAATTTAAAATGATATTGGGGATGCTCAACTGCCATTTCAGGAAGAAAAGGAGAGAGGAGTAGAAGGAGGGAAGAAAGTAGGTAGGAAAGTGTAGAGAAGGAGGAGGGGAATAAGAGGGTTAGATAGGGTGGAAGAAGGGAGGAGTGGAGAAGGAGGAGAGGAAGTAGTAAAGTGAAGGAGATGAAGGATGGGAAAGTAGTAGAGGGTAGAGAGGGAGGTTGTGTAGTAAGGAAGTGGCAGTCGGGCAGGCCTGAATCAGTAATAAATAAAAATTAATGATTAATAATGGATAATAGTTTGTACATAAATATGATGTTGAAAAATGGAAATAAAAAATTATTTAAAAATAAAAGAAACTGGAGCTTCCTGCAATAACACCAGCGGAACTGCAAAAAACTGTGCTACTCGGAATATCGTACATTTTAAGAAGATACTTGGTTGATACCTAGGGTGCTGGCATCACCCAGTATCAACCATCAGCACCAGTCAATGGTATTTTTGATACATTTTTAAATGTTCAGTTGACTGAGTTTCATGTAATACTACTACTACTACTACTACTACTACTACTACTACTACTACTACTACCACCCCGGATATCACGTTGTGGAAAAGAAAAAAATGTGGATTGTGGAAAAGAAAAAAGTGTGGATAGTCGACATTGCTATACCTGGTGACAGCAGAATTGATGAGAAACAACTTGAAAAAGTCACCAGATATCAAGATTTGGGAATCGAATTGCAGAGACTCTGGCATAAACCAGTGCAGGTGGTTCCAGTGGTACTCGGCACACTGGGAGCTGTGCCTAAAGACTTAGGCAAGCACTTAAAAGCAATTGCCGCTGACAAGATCACCATTGGTCAGCTGCAGAAGGCCACCTTACTGGGATCTGCTCCCATAATTCGCCGATACATCACGCAGTCCTAAACGCTTGGGAAGTGTTCTACTAGTGATCTGTGATATGAAATCCAGCATAATTATCTCGTTTGCTGTGTATACTGTCATTTTGTGTAAATAAAATAATAATAATAATACAAAACATGATGGTAGCACTGAAACCAAATAGAACTGGAGAGCAGGTGATACCAAATTGGAAAAGGGGGAAGTTGTTGATCTTTCTGCTCTCTGGATTCTCCCTGGAGAGAATTATACAACCGAGAATCCAGCACTCTGATTAACGTCCACCAATCCCTGTTTAACGAGAGGCCCTGTAAAGCTAACTGTGTCAATTTTAAAACTCAAGTAGGTCCACATGGAACATATAATTAAGATATACTAAATCTGAGCTGCAAATTGGCTTAGAAGAGTTCACACCAACTTAGGATACACTTGAAAATGGACACGTTATTTTTATTTACTTATCTGATTTTCGTCCCACCTTTGTTACGTTATAATTAATCCAAGTCTGAGAACATAACTAATACTCATCCTTCCTAATACTTTTCCAACAACAACAACCACCACCACCCTGTGAGGTGGGTTGAACTGAGAGAGACCAGTTGGACGAAAGTCACCCAACCAGCTTTCATGTCTAAGGCAGAAGTAGAACTTACAGTCCCCTGGTTTCCAGGCGAGCACCTTAACCACTATACCAAGCTAGTGTACACATCAATACATTAACTTTAAAAACTTTAAAAAGCAAAACTTTAAAATAGTAACACACGAACTTCAAAAGCACCCAGGAAATAAAACCTAGAACAGCAGAGCAAACATCTTCTAAGATAGATAGCAGAACTAACAAGCTACTCTTGCTTGCTGTGGATTGTGTCTTAATATCCGATGCTTGCTGATGTTATGTCAACTCCTTTTAATGGCAACTTGTGTGCCACTTCAGTTACTCCAAATTTGAGAAGAAAATCTCACTGTATCAATAGAAGAGAATATCTGTAGCTCAGGGTGGAACAGTGGAGTCTTCGGTGCTCTCTGACTTGGTGGTTTTCTTGCAGATGTGTGACGAAAAAATAGTCCAGTTGCAATGGTGGCACAGTGGTTAGAGTGCAGGACTGCAGGCTACTTCTGCTGCCTGCCGGCTGCCTGCAATTTGGCAGTTCGAAGCTCACCAGGCTCAAGGTGGACTCAGCCTTCCATCCTTCCGAGGTGGGTAAAATGAGGACCCATATTGCTGGGGGCAATAGGCTGACTCCGTAAACCACTTAGGTTTAACCGCTTAGCTGTAAAGCACTGTGAAGCGGTATACAAGTCTAAGTGCTATTGCTAATTCTTGCAAACAAATCTGCAAAATTCAACCGTCTGCCTCCTCTCAAGTCTGTGCAGAAGGGCTCTGAGCCTTCTGTCATTAGGGTGGGAATTGGATTCTGTTTCAGAACTGTTGCTCCTTGGCCCGCTGTCCCAGCCATGCCTCTTACCTGACTCGCGTCTTTGTGAACCACGGCTCCTCAATGACAGATGGAACAGCGGAATCCATCAAAGGATGGGACTTGATGAAAGAAAGCGTTTCATCTGGGAAATCAATGGAGGTTTTGTAAGCCTCTGCCGGGCCATGTTTTGCACAGCAGCCAGGTCTGAAAAGAAAGTAACAATTTTTCCCCCGATGGTTTTTTTTTTTTTAAAGTAAAAATATCAAACAAACAAACAAACAAAAGCTGCAGAGGAGTAACCATAAAATCAGGATCCAAAGGAAAACTACTGCTCTAGAATTATTTTTAGAAAGGATTTGAGCAAGTCGCTGGACAAATTATTTGCTGGAACTCCAAGTTCTTTCAAGGATATCGCTGCTGGATTTACACAACACGCTTAACTTAAGCATAAAGATGGCTGAGGAGTTAGCAATTTTTAGTTACTAGTATGTTGGGAGTTCAGCCATTGTCTCAACCAATTGCGTGAATCAGGCCATTGTGTGAAATCATAATACAGTTAATTTGTTGGAATTATGTTATTTGTAAGGATTTAGGGCAAAATCTGCTCCATGAAACCACAGTGATGTAAAACAGGGGTCTCCAGCCTTGGCAACTTTAAGACGTGTGGACTTCAACTCCCAGAATTCCTCAGCCAGCAAAGTTCCCAGAAATCTGGGAGTTGAAGTCCACAAGTCTTAAAGTTGCCAAGGCTGGAGACCCCTGATCTAAAGTGTTGCCTTCAACTTGTAGTTCTGCATACTGTCAGTAAGATAGCTTTCAGAACATTACCTGGTTGGGTACAAATTCCTGGAAAATTTCTTAAGAGGGAGTTCAAATTGCCAATATGGTCTCACCTTAGATCAAGGTTGAAAGGCTCCCGGATCGGACCGGATTGTGAGATCTGGTAGCAATCGTGACCGGTAGTTCGGTGATCCGGTAGCGATGGCGGAGCAAAGCTCTGCCCACCCACCTGGGGCGTCATGACTTCCTGGTTGTAACCAGGAAGTAATGTGTTTTTTGACTTCTGCGCATGCGCAGAAGGTTTTGTGCATGTGCAGGTCTGCGCACGCATGTGATGTGATGCACAGCACGTGCACTTCCGAAACAGTAAGGAAGGTAAGTAGATTTCACCCCTGCCTTAGATGATTATCTTGTGAAAAGATCTTTGAGATCTATCTCAAGATTTGCAGGCCTTCATTGACCAGAAAGAGAAGCACAGTCTCAAGACCCTTGCCTGATTTTGAATTCTCTCTCTCTTCCTCCTCTTTAGATGGAGGAATTTCCTAATACTGAGAACAATTAACAGGTGGAATGGCTTGCCTTCAGATGTTGCAGGTGGGGAAAGCCTCCATCATCGGAGGTTTTTTAAAAAAGAGATTGGAAAGCTATTTGTCTGGCATGGTATAGGGTCTCCTACTTGAGCAAGGGGTTGGACCAAGAAGATCTTCAAGCTCTCTTCCAACGCTTGTTATTCTGGGCTTCTGGTTTATTTATTTATTTATTTATTATTTATATTTTTATACCGCCCTGCTCCGAAGACTCAGGGCGGTGTACAGCCAAAATAAAACAGTAACACAACAATTAAAACAATATATCACTAAAAATCTAATTCAATTTGGCTAAAAAGTTAAAAATAATAAAATTCATCGAGCAGGGCTGGCCTAATGGGAATTTTAATGGGGTTTTATTGGGTTTTTATAATTTTTATTTTATTTTATTTCATTCCACAGGGCAGGTGCCCCCACCAAGAATGCTCTTCCCCTGGGAGCCGCCAGCCGGCATTGTTTGGCTGACGGCACCCTGCCCTCCCTGTGAGAGCGCACAGGTCGATGGGAGGCTATTGGTGGCAGTAGGCGGTCCCGTAAATATCCCGGTCCCAAGCCATGAAGCACTTTAAAGGTGATAACCAACACTTTGAACTGCACCCGGAAGACCACCGGCAACCGCTGCACTCTAGTTAAATTGTTCTGCCCATCCAAGATGTGGATCGTGAAGAGAAGGACCAGGGGAAACAGGATAGCAGTCTTCCAATATTTGAAGTGCTGCCGCAGAGAGGAAGGGGGTCAAGCTATTTTCCAAAGCACCTGAAGGCCAGACATGGAGCAATGGATGGAAACTGAACTAGGAGAGATTAGGCAGGGTGGTTGGACTAGATGACCTACAAGGTCCCTTCCAACTCTGTTAATCTGAATCTATCTGCTCAATGAACTGGAGACTAAAACATATGAAGAACGGTTGTAGGAACTGGGCCTGGCTAGTCTAGTGAAGAGAAGGACCAGGGGAGACATGATAGCAGCCATCCAATATTTGAGGGGCTGCCAAGAGAGGAAGGGGTCAAGCTATTTTCCAAAGCACCTGAAGGCCAGACAAGGAATAATGGATGGAAACTGAACAAGGAGAGATTCAACCTTCACCGAAGAAAAAAAATCTAAACATGGAAGAACTACTAATCATTGAGAAAAACATTGCAAAATATAAAATAAATAAAAAAAGGAAAGGAAACTTGGAAGCTTATGTACCCAACAAATGCCAGGACTAGCAAAACTGCTAGTCCTAGATTACCTATTGATTTAAAATAATTAAAAAAAAAATAGAAAAAACAAATGAATGTTTTATAAACTCGAGGGAAAGAATTTTCAGCACAATACAAAACATTTAAAGCATCCCTTTCTTTAATTTTGTAATTTACTGTGGAAAAGCTCAGAATGTCACTACTGTTGTAGTTAGCAGTAAGGATTGATAGCTGAGCAAAGAACCACAATTTGGATTATAAAATTCTTGCTTTCATAAAAAGTCCTTAAACATTAAAAAAAGAAAAAGAAAAAAAAAAGAAATAAGGAGAAAGTTTCTGACAGAACGACCGGTCAGAGGAACAGAAGTTGCCTTCGGAAGTTGCAGGAGCTTCATCACTGGGGGCATCAAGAAGAGACTGGACTGCCGTTTGTCAAAAATGGGGTAGGGTCTTTTGCTTGGGTGGGGGGGGGTTGGACTAGATGACCTACAAGGTCCCTTCCAACTCTGTTAAAGTCTGTTAAAGATGGGGTGTGAATTCCTATTGCTGGGCAAAACTTTTCCAGCGTTGGGTAGCTGTGACATTGTAGGATTTCCGGGTGAACTTCAAGCCGCCGAGCAAAGTTATCTGCTCAATGCAAAAGCCCCCGAGGCACCATATTTCAGTCTCTAAAGCAGCGGTTCTCAACCTGTGGGTCGGGACCCCATTGGGGGTCGAATGACTATTTGCCAGGGGTCGCCTAAGACCATCGGAAATATGGGAAGTATACTTGCGAGTCGAAGAATCGCGCTCCAATGGTTGACTCCACAAGCCAGCTACAGGCTCTTCAAATCGCTAGCCGAATTCGGCTTCAAGTGCGATGAATTAAAAAAGAGAGAAATCTTTGCTCTGATATCTCCCTCTTGAGCCAGCTGCAATCACTCCCAATCGCTAGCCTAATCTGGCTTCAGGTGTGATAAACTTAATAGGGGAGGAGTCTCCGCTTTAATGCCTCCGTCCTCAAGGCAATCGCGAGCAGTTCAGATCGCTAGCCAATACGGCTTCAGGCGCGATAAATTCAAAACGAAAATAATTTTATGGTTGGGGTCGCCACATCGTGAGGAATTGTATTAAAGGGGTCGCCACATTGTGGGGAATTGTATTAAAGGGGTCGCAGCACTATAAAGGTTGAGAACCACTGCTCTAAAGGCTGGGGAGGGGGGGTTGATGCCTCGATAAGCTGCTTTGCGATAACTGTCCAAGTGTGCAGTTCTGTGCAATCAAAACACCTCTGAATCAAATCGGGCCGGTGTAGCTTTTCTGCACAGCTTTGCACGTATGCAAATATTTTTACCTTGGCCTCGGTACTTTGTCTTCGGGTACAGCTGTCCAAACAGAGTCTGGGGTTTTCTGCTCTTTAAATCTCCCTTTGAAGGCTTTCTCAATGTCTTCCATGTTGAAAGCGCAAACTGCTGAGCCAGGGATGCTGCCAAAAATGCACAAAAGAGGCTGTCAGGAAAAAAAAAAAGCTGGGCCGTGCGGTTAGTCCTGCCAGCAGTGAATGGCAGGACTTCCCTTTATGAGGTGGGGTTTGTTCCAGTGGTGAAATCCAATTTTTTTTTACTACTGGGTCTGTGGGCCTGGGTTGATAGGCATGGCAGGGGAAGGATATTGCAAAATCTCCATTTCCACCCCACTCTTGGGAAAAGGGTATTACCAAATCTCCATTCCCACCCCACTCTGGGGCCAGCTAGAGGTGGTATTTGATGGTTCTCCGAACTGCTAAAAATTTCCGCTACTGGTTCTTTGAACTACTCAAAATTTCCACTACCAGTTTCTCCGAACTACTCAAAATTTCCGCTACTGGTTCTCCGAACTACTCAAAATTTCCGCTACCGGTTCAACGAACTGCTCAAAATTTCCACTATCGGTTCTCCGAACTACTCAAAATTTCTGCTATCGGTTCTCTGAACTGCTCAAAATTTCCGCTACTAGTTCTCCAAACTGCTCATAATTTCCGCTAACGGTTCTCTGAACTACTCAAAATTTCCACTACCGGTTCTCCAGAACCTGTCAGAACCTCCTGGATTTCACCCCTGGTTGTTCCTCTCTCACCTGTTCAGCTGTGTGGTGAAAACACCAACCACAGTCGGGACGCCGCTGATTTCAATGATATCAGTGATAGACTGCAGCACATCGAAGTAGAAAAATGAATCCCCAGGCACCGAGCAGTTGAGACGTGCTTTCAGGAATGATGTCCAGTGTTTTTCCAGCACTCTCTGAGAGCCTCCCATGTCATTTTTGCAGATGCGAGCCACCCGGGAATACACAGCCTGAAGGAGAAGAGTAAGAACGACCACAATCACAAAAAGACTTGGTTAAGACAGACTAGTCGATGGGCAGATAAAATGGAGAGCTAGGCGAAGCTTTGAGTTGGAGAGTCGGTTTAAGGAGGATTTTGCAGAATCTCTCCATTGGAGCGATTCTCCAACTTGAATCATAACGTCAAATTGGATTGTTGAGTCAGATAATGAGAAGGCTTCTCCACCTGAAAAGAAACTTGTTTTAATTTGAGACTAGTTAGGAAAAAGAAAACCGCACAAAATCCATCTCATCCCACAAAAATCCTATTTTTGAACCAAGCCAGATCAGAATTGGTTGGATTGGATTTAAACAAGACAGCCAAAAGGACCAACATGCAAGCATTTCGTATTGACTCATCAGTACCAGTGGTGAAATAATAATAATAATAATAATAATAATAAAATGGCTTGGTGGGCGTGGCATGGCTTCATGGGTGTGGCTTGGTGGGCATGGCAGGGGAAAGATACTGCAAAATCTCCATTCCCACTCCACTCCTGGGGGAAGGATATTGCAAAATCTCCATTCCTAACCCAGCCAGAATTGATATTTGCCGGTTCTCCGAACTACTCAAAATTTCCACTACCGGTTCTCCAGAACCTGTCAGAACCTGCTGGATTTCACCCCTGATCAGTATCTACTGTACATTACAATAACACGGTTAAAATCAGCCTCAAATATAAAATATAGCGAGAACATTAATTAAGCCAATTAATGAATTCAACTTGATTTGGATTTGTCTATGGAGAACTGAAGAAGTTTCTTGGATGAAAAGCAAAATGTCTTCAAAGGAAGAAAAAACAAAACCCCAAGGAAGTCCAGTTGCCTTTTGGAAAAAGCACCTTTAGGATCTGATTTGGATTGGGTCAGGAGTAATTCAGCCACCCGTTCTATCTATCACTTTGTTGATGAGATTGATTTTAGAGTGTTTATGCTGGAGGGTATCACAGCGTCCTTGGCTCTGAGTGGAATTCCAGCTGCATTCCGACAAGTTGATGGGGTCGGAGATAAACATGATATTTGTTTTAATTCTAATTCGTTGTATTTACCCCTTCTGACATAGTCAAGATTACAAAATTGCCAACAATTTTTGGAGAGGCTCTAAGGGCCACAACAAAGATTTTTTTTGATGTGTGACACACATACATACACACATATCCTTGAGATACATATGCTTTCAAGCTTCACTTATGCAACTCTGTCCTATTCTAAATCCACGGAAATAAAGTCCAGAGTCAAAGTCCAGATGGATAAACAAACACACAAATAAATAAATAAAAATGAAGGAAGCAAGGCTTGACCATATAGTAGCAACCTGGTAGCATCTAGACCAAACATCCTTGCATTCTCAAATACATTCCCAAGCGCTTTCCCAGTTTCTGAAGAGAAAAGTAAAGTTAAGGAACTATACCAATGGTTGTACTTTTTTTAAAAAAAATTCAAGACAAAGTTAAAATACAAAATTCCCCAAAAAGACAAAAAAGACAAAACAATCAAAACATTAAAATTCCTTATCCCACCAGACTTGAAATCCTAGGCTTAGAAAACTTGGAACTCCGTCGCCTTCGACAAGACCTAAGTTTAACTCACAGAATCATCTATTGTAATGTCCTTCTTGTCAAAGACTACTTCAGCTTTAATTGCAATAATACTAGAGCAACTAATAGATTTAAACTTAATGTCAACCGCTTTAATCTAGATTGCAGAAAATATGACTTCTGTAACAGAATCATCAGTGCTTGGAATACTTTACCTGACTCTGTGGTCTCTTCTCATAATACACTGAGAACCAATGCTGTAGTAATGTATCTGGTTGTTGTTTTTTTGGAGAGAAAATAATAGTGAGCCATGTCGCCTGGCATGCATGGCATAGCCTGTTCATCTTCTGGGTTTCTGGCAAGCATGCATACACAACTATCAGTTGGCCTTTTTTTGCATGTGGCAGCGTCTGAAACTAGAAGATCTTCTAACTGGTCTTCCATTTTCCTGAGTGAGCATGTGCGCTGGCCAGCTGATCATTGCATGTGCATGCGTGCCAGAAACCCAGTGGTGTGGTCCACCAGAAGCCTGCAGAGCTGGCAGCGGAGTCGGACAGTGAGGAGGATGGGGAGGTCAGTCCTGGAATCAGGGGAAGTCCTGGACGAGGGCTCTGCATCGGAGGCAGAGATGGGGCCAGGGCCATCTGGGAGCGTTGTGCGGACTCTGGAGCCTCCAGAGGCCGACATTAGAGAGGCAGAGGAACAGGAGGAGCCTGTTCTTAGTGCACGCATGCGAAGAGCTGCAGAAGGCAAGAGCAGCTGAAGCAAAAAGGACAACTCGGGAGTAAGGCCAGGAGATGATTGGCCCCTCCCATAAGGCTCAAAAGAGCAGCAACGGCTCTTGGGCTGTTTGTAGGAAAGCAACATTGCTACAATTATTTCTTTTTAGCGTCTCCTGTTTCTGAACTTCATGGGGTTCTTGCCAAGAAAAGCCTTTGGCAGGGTGCCAAAGAAGTCAAAGGTTTGTGATAAGGCCAAAGGACTTTTTCTGAAGGACTTTGTTTTGGACTTAATTTGGATGAAGCTGAGAATGAAGTAATTCTCAGCTGTTCTAATAAAATACGTTTGTTTAGGACTGATTGTGTCTGGTTATAACTACTTGGGCCTAGGTCACAACACCTGGAAGAGTAGCTGGCTGAAACCGGAAGTTCAGTAGCTGAAACCGGAAGTTCATTTTTGGGCGCGCACGTGGGACCTGGCCAGCTCTTCTTCTGGATTGCAGTCCAGACCCACGTGCACTCCCTTTTCAGCACTCAGTGCTGAAAAGATTTGCCATCACGGATCTAGGTCTTCCTGGCCTCCATGATAAGGTGGTCTCAGAATGATCAGAATGAACAAAGTTTGGGGCTTTTTAAGTTTTGACGTGTCCACATATACAGACAAGCCAGGTGAGACCCCAAGAGCGACGTGCGGAGACGGAAGATGGAGGGAAGAGGCAATAAAGGAACAGGTCATTTAACAAAGTAGCAAGAATAATGGCCTCAGAGCAAGGAGATTTACAGTACATCTCTAGCTCTGCTCAACCATGCAACTTATCTTGATTGTTCTCCACATTATATTCTGCTGGTAATTGAAAAAAAAAACTTAGTTAAGATGGAACTATTTGGGAGGCATGTTGGGGAAATAACAGACAGGATCTGTTTTGATTGTGGTCGGTTAGATTGTTATGATTATTTTATGAGGTTTTGTACTTAGTCTTGATTGCCACATTTTATTATGGTTTTTATGCCTTGCGAGGTTAACTGCCCGGAGTCTGCTCTGATGAGATTATAACAATATAAAAATAAATAGATAAGGCTGTGATGAGATGAAGAAGGAAGGTTTGTTCACGCTGCCCTGAGCTCTGAAGACGAGGGCCGTCATAAAAATGGACGATGTCCGAGACAACAAGGAAGGCAAGGGTCACGTACTTCGTTGAAGTCTCCCAACCCATAATGAAATGCAGTCAGCCAAAAGGATGTTCTAGGCCAGGGCTCAGCAACCTTAAACACTCAAAGAGCCATAAAGGTCCTAACCGGAAGCCCCCTATTCAACTCTGGAGATGACCGGAAGTCTGGTTCCCACACCATAGAGTCTCTTCCTAGCATGGCATCCTTTTCTCTCTGCTGACTGGAAGTCCAGTTCCCACACCATAGAGTCTCCTCCTAGCGCAGCATCCTTTTTTCTCTGCTGACTGGAAGTCCGGTTCCCCCACCATAGAGTCTCCTCCTAGCGCAGTGTCCTTTTTTCTCTACCTGTCCTAACTGAAAGCGCTGCCAATTGTGGAGCCAACCGGCAACAGGGAGCCGCAGCAGAGGGATGAAAGAGCCACATGTGGCTTCACAGCCGCAGGTTGCCGACCCCTGTCCTAGGCCAAACAACTTCTCTGGAGGAGGACTAACTTTTCCAAACTACAAAACAAAAGGAGCAGCGGCATGAAAGGGTGGGGACCATTTTAAAAGCTCAGTTTAAAGAGGGGGAAAAAAAATCGCCAAAAGTTGAATGCTACAATCACGTACATCTGTCTTTTTGTGTAGAGCAGGGGTGTTAAAACTTGAATTTATTGAGGTGAAATTCATCACTTGCGTCGGAGGTGCCTGCGGCAGCCAAAGCACTCTGCCAGCGAAAACATTCTCCTGACACTCCGTTTTCGGCTACAACGGCCTCCTGCAACCCTCTGCCAATGAAAATGGAGCTCCTTTTCACTGATAGAGGTATGGCAGGCTGGTCCTTCGCTGTTTCCAGGGCCACCTTGTGGGCAATATCTAAGTACCCTGAGGGCCGGATTTGGCCTGTGGGCCTTGGGTTTGATACCCCTGTTGTTAAAGGTGAAACTGCTGTAAGAACAAGGGGGGGGGTTGCTTGGGGTTTGCAGAGATTTGGGAGAACCTCTAGCTAAGTTTTTGTGCAGTTCGGAGAATCACCAAATCTCACTCCTGGCTGGCCCTACCCACCCTGCCTTGCCTCTCTCAGGAGTCCCCACGTGCCCCGTTTTGGATGCAGGTAAGTGCAGGGCGCCTGCGGAGGCTCGGGGAGGGTGAAAAACGGGCTTACAGGAAGTACCAGAAGTCTGGAAACAGGCCCGTTTCCAACCTCCAGAGGGCCTCTGGAGCCTGGGGAGGCTGTTTTCGCCCTCTGGGAGGCTCAAGGAAAGCCTCCAGAGCCCAGGGAGGGCAAAAACGTCTCCCCCCACCCGCTGTGGCGCAGGAGGCCGACTAGGTCACACCCACAATGGCCACGCCCATCCAGCAACCAGGCAGAGAACCCCTTGCAAAAAATTTTGAAGCCCACCCCTGCAACAAATGTGACTTTTGAGGGAGACAAAATGAAAAGGAGAAAGGTTACCACCCATGACTATGGGGGTTCCAATTTAAGATTTTCAACCGTAATAAAATATAACTGAGCGTGAGGTCTTGATTTTGAGAACAAAGCAGAACAACCAAAAGAGAAAAAGGGAAGAAAAAGAAAGAGGGACATTCCACAGCCTTCTTCAGCAAGCCGAAGTATGAAAATACCACCCTTGTAGAAACAAAATAAAACAAATAGAAGACGGTCCACGCCTTTGTAAGCCTCTTGTTTTCACCCTCAAGAAATCAACTCTTGAGACTCTCTGCCACTCGTCTGTAACAAGTGGCTGCGTTTATTCTTACCTTGCCTAAATTGTTATGTTCCACAGCAATCTCTCGGAAGAAGAAATAAACAAAGTTCCCGTATTCGATGGCGTGAAGGAAATGGGGCTCTGAAAGGCACAAGGGAAAGGAGAGCAGTCAAAACATTTTGCTCATGGACGTTAAAAAAACCAAACAGATGTTGAATTATTCTGATTAAATCCACTACTGGTCTTAGAAAGGATGGTAATGTTTCTTCGGTATCTTTTCTGCTGGGTTCCTTCCTTCGTTCCTTCCTTCCTTCCTTCCTTCCTTCCTTCCTTCCTTCCTTCCTTCCTTCCTTCCTTCCTTCCTCCTTTACTTCCTTCTTCTCTCCCTCTCTCCTTTCCTCCCTCCCTCCCTCCCTCCTCCTGGGGAAAACTCTAAACATAATTGATTTTAACGTCACCAACTTTAAAAGGAGAATTTTATTTCATTTACGTTATGGGATGGTGCTTGTTCATTTAGTTTACCGGTGTTTTTTCGTCTTTTTTTGTTTCTTTTTTCTACTTTAAATTGTTTATTATTTTTAAGAAACGGGAAAGAGGCAAAACTGACTTATAAGCCTTTAAATAGGCTAACTTAATATAATCTCCTTCCTTCAGCAACAATCCCTCTCTAAAGCCAGGAAAATACTGTAGTTAAAGCAGAAGGTATAGCACACACTGGCCTGCAAGGTTCTTGTTACTACGGCCTCAATAAAGTGTAGGTATAGTTTTCCTATGGAGTTAATGATGAATGATGAACGTATCTTTTCTTTTATGTACACTGAGAGCATATGCACCAAGACAAATTCCTTATGTGTCCAATCACACTTGGCCAATAAATAATTCTATTCTATTCTATTCTATTCTATTCTATTCTATTCTATTCTATTCTATTCTATTCTATTCTATTCTATTCTATTCTATTCTATTCCTATGACTATCATTAAGTGTCGTGCCTTATGATTCTTGATGAACGTATCTTTTATTTTATGTACACTGAGAACGTATGCACCAAGACAAATTCCTTGTGTGTCCAATCACACTTGGCCAATAAAAAATTCTAATCTATTCTATTCTAATTCATGATTTGGGGTACCTTGTAGGCCTGACACTACAGAGCGGATGGAAAAAGTTATATGCCTAGATTCCATCTCCATCATTTCTGGAAATGGTTGGAAAAAGTCCTTAGATGAACCTTAGTCATCTGCTGTCAGGTGATGAATAGCCTATATTTAGCTCATTGGACTAATGGAATCAGGAACCGAGAATCCAATTATTGGTTTATCTAATCTACTGCCGCTGTTTTGCTCGGTTCAGTAAAAGGACTTTCCCTGCAAATTTGGTACCCAAAAGCAATTTTTATGGGAAATGAAAGGGACTGAACCAGGCATTTGGGGGATGCAAGTCATATATTTGCGGATTAAGTGTCTGCCATTGCCTAATTAGCACGCAGAAAACGCTAGGCGTAGGATTTGCAATTTTTCATATCTCCTTGGGCAAACCATGTAGTTATGAGAGTTCTTCATTTGGAAATAGGGAACGTACAATGATAGCCCCCCCCCAATTTAGAAGGTCTCAAAAGGGAATTAAAAAAAAACTTCTGCTAGTCCAGAGGTTGTATTTAGCAGGTTCTGACCAGTTATGGAGAACCGGTAGCAGAAATTTTGAGTAGTTTGGAGAACTGGTAAATACCACCTCTGACTGGCCCCGCCTCCATCTATTCTCTGCTTCCCGAATCCCAGCTGATCGGGATGAAATGGGGATTTTGCAGTATCCTTCCCCTGCCTCGTCCACCAAGCCATGCCACGCCCACCAAGCCACACCCACAGAACCGGTAGTAAAAAAAAATTTGAATCCCACCACTGTGCTAGTCCTGATGGTTATGGCTATCCTTCAGAACCAGAGGTAGAACATTATTCTGTTGCCGGAAAATGAGCTTTCAGTATCATATTTGTCCGGTGGCTTCCCCAGAGGCCCATCAACTCTTGTGTGAACTGATCAAGCCTTCAGTTAGTTTCAGTAGGACTCTTCCTATTTGTTAGAGCCTTTCTGATGGCATAAACACAGTTGGGTTGATGCTTCAAAAGATGTGGATGCCAAGAGCTTCGCTGTGGTTATTCAAATCACTTTAGGACATCCTATCTGTTCTGGCCCAGCAGAAACAAGAAACAGACTCCTTGTCTCGAAAAAAACCCCTTTATTTACCTCTTGTGAATTAATAGCATTCAACCACCGAAAAGTCCAGCCAATAGCTCTTCAAAGAGTTAACCATAGTAACAGATCGTATTAGTTCCTTGCGTGAGCTCCCAGCTGAAAGGCTGCAAATTAAGTTCTGGCAAGCAGTCTTTGTGGCATGAAACACAATGAGCCAAAATCTTCAGAAATATGAACGGTTGTCTCCTACGACAACCACTCCCCTGTCCTTCTATTTATTCCCCAGCCAGGGAGGGGCCATTCAGCATCCACATTTGCTTTGCTTCCAGAGTCGACTCCTTGTCCTCCGTTGTTCACCTCTCCTAATTGCTCTGCACATATGTGCATCTGGAACAGGCCCCAGCTGTTCTTCCTCCTCACTCATCTCAGCCTCCAAAGGCAGCTGCCACTCTGGTGGCTGGGAAATGTCGGACGGCCCTGGCTCTATCTCTGTGTCTGACGCTGAGCATCCATCGGAGCCTTCCCCAGGCTCCTGAACTGGCCCAAGTTCATCCCCAACCTCCTCATTGTTCCTCCGCTGACAGCTGGCAGGCCACAACACCTACAAGTCAAGCTCCGGTGAAACTGTAAGACTCTTAATGCCAGCTAATGGACTGTAAAAAGCCCCTCAAGGAATTGGGCTACAGCTCCGCAGTCTTTATTACTATGGCTTCATTCATTTGCTGAGTTGATTGGTTGGAGGAGGAGAATGGCTTTATTCTTGGCCCAAATTGAAAAAAAAAAAGAATAAGTTTCCTACTTTGAATTGTACTATATTGAAAGTTTGGAGCAGAAAAGCTTAGACATAAATATTGCAGCTGGTGGATCTTTCATGTCAGTGCACCAAGACACTGGGGCTGGCAAGAAAAACGCTCAGCATCAGGCATGCTAAAATATAAAATAAAATATTGCTCTCGTGGAGAAAAATGGGCATTCCGTTGATTTACTATGTTTTGCACATTATACAAGTCTAATAGAACGATCCTGTATAGGTTTGATTAAAAGATTTATTCCTACTGAATATACAGGAGCTTTCAGATAACTGTACATACGAATTGTGGCTGCTGTCATTTCAAAATAAATTATTATTTTTTCGGTTCTAGCTCTGATGGGTTTTAATGCGATGTGTAATTTTGAAGACATTTAAATCTACAATTAACATTTTAAAAAAGGCAGCCGGGGGGGTGGGGATAAAAGAAATTACTCCCGGGGAAATTTGCTAATGTACCATAATGGATTAAGTACTTCAATTGCAGGTAGTCCTCGACTTACGACCAAAACTGAACCCAAAACTTCTGTTGTTAAGCAAGACAATTGTTAAGTGACTTTTGCCCCGTTTTACCACCTTTGTCGCCACAGTTGCTAAGCGAATCACTGCAATTGTTAAGTCAGTGATACAGTTCTTAAGTGAATCTGGCTCCCGCATCAACTATGCTTATCAGAAGGTCACAAAAGGGGATCACATGACCCACTGCAACCGTCGTAAGTACAGGCCGTTTGCCAAGCCTCTGAATTTTGATCAAGTGACCACGGGGTTGCTGCAATGGTTGTAAGTGTGAAAAACGATTGTAAGTCACCTTTTTTGGTAACTTGTAACTTCGAACAGTCACTAAACAAATGGTTGTAAGCAGAGATGGGTATTCAGCCGGTACAGACTAGTTTGCTCGAACCGGCCTGCCCAGCTGCCCCGGATCTATGCCATCCTATTTAGGCAGGTTTTTGAGGCAGGGTGTTCGAGCCCAGCTCCGGCTCAACACATGATGCTACAGGGATACGGATCATGGGAGCAGCCCCTAATCAAAGATCCAAAGGGATGACATATCCAGGACTTATTTTTGGGCTGCAGGGATCTGTGTTTGGCAAGCATGAGAAAGGAATCAGCACACTGGTGGCCGGGATAGAGGGAGATGATGGCTGAGCGTTTGAAAGAGCTGCTTTAGTTCCGGGATTTAGCAGATGACGTGGCAGCTGAGGCTGTCAGACGAGGAGGGAGAGAGCGGCCGGGCATCCAATCAATCCCATTGGGCGGGGCATGAGCAGCGCAGGATATTTAAAAAGGGGCTGAATGGCAGAAGCTCTCAGCGCTGACTTTATACAGAGAGACCTTGACTTTTCCTGAGACCCGGTTTGTAGCAGACCCAATAAACGAAGTCACTATCGGAAAGAAAACCAAGTTGGCTTGTTTCTTCTCACGGCGTCTGACACAACTGTGGCTGAGCTAGCCGAGACCGGGCACGTGCGCGGAAATTGCGACCGCCAGCAAACCGAATGCGCGGAAGGCTGGACACATGCATGTTCACATTTGCAAACCGGTAGGGAAAGTAAGTGAATACCAACCCTGGTTGTAAATTAAGAATTACCTGTAGTCAAGACTTTCTAAAGTGCTCAGTCACAGATCAGGATGTCCTATAGATGTTTCCCTAACTAGCATCTCAAAGTGGGAATTCTCCGATTTAGCAATTCTACAGAATCTAAAAGTCTTATTTGTACTCACTGGCTCCATTTCATCTGAGTAAATAAAAACAGTGGATCATTACGGGACTGACTTCCACTGAACTGTGCAACTCTTCTCATCTCCTGAGAGACGTTTGGAAGTTGTGAGTGTTTGGAAAACTACAGCTGAGCATTGAGCATTTCTGCACCAGTGGTTTATGGCACCACCCAGCCATAGCACTGGGAATAAGAAGCTGCTTGTGTTATATCGCCACAGAGATGGCTGGATAATGCAACGATTGCTAATTGCCGAAATGCTAATGACATCTGAACCCAGTTACCCAAAGCCAACCAACTTCGATCATTATAAACCTGTCTTGTTCCCACTAAATATGGTGAAAACTGGCCATCATTTGCAACAGATTTCCCCAACTTGGCACCCTACAGAAGCGTTTGAGGTCAATTCCATGGTAGGGCCAACTCTCCAAAACAGTGTTGTTTTGCTCAACCATTGCAACTTCAAGATGTGCGGACTTCAATTCCCAGAATTCCCCAACCAGCATGCCAGCAATTGGGATTGTGCTGCATTTGGATTGTTGCCCAGGCTGGGGAATTCTGGGAGTTGAAGTCCACACATCTTAACATTGCCAAGGTTGAAAAACATCATTGTAAACAGCGATCGTTTGGAAATGGGAGTTTCTGAAGTTGAAGTCCTTCAAAACTGGAAAAGGATGAGCACTTAAGAGTTGACCCACAAATCAATATTCTTACTTACTTCATCCACATCCTTTTTTTTTTTTGGCCAAATGTTTTCCAAGTTGGCTAATAATGAGGCACTACACCTCTCCACAACTTACTGTATTTTTAACCTCCAAAATCTTGCAGAAGAAGATGATGGGAGTGGTGGAAAGAGATAACATTAAAAAAATATCAAAATCTCCCTATAAAAAGTATGCAAAGGCTATGATAGTATTAGGTAAAGGTAAAGGTTCCCCTTGCACATACGTGCTAGTCGTTCCCAAATCTAGGGGGCGGTGCTCGTCTCTGTTTCAAAGCCGAAGAGCCAGCGCTGTCTGAAGACGTCTCTGTGGTCAAGTGGCCGGCATGACTCAACACCAAAGGCGCACAGAACGCTGTTATCTTCCCACCAAAGGTGGTCCCTATTTTTCTACTTGCATTTTTTACATGCTTTCGAACTGCTAGGTTGGCAGAAGCTGGGACAAGTAACAGGAGCTCACCCCATTACGTGGCATTAGGGATTCAAACTGCTGAACTGCTGACCTTTCGATCGACAAGCTCAGCGTCTTACCCACTAAGCCACCGCGTCCCTTAATTAGAGATTTACAATTCCCTAGAATCTAGAAGCAAAACTCCAAAGCGCAGGTTGCTGTTTTTTTTTTGTTTTAAAGTCACGGAATACAAATGCAAACCGAAGCACAGATCCATTCGGAGTACAATTCAAACATGGAAATGAAGAAGTGAAACTCCAGCTGTTGAAAGCCTTAGTTTCGGCAAAGAAACCACCTAAAATGCCAACATCTCTGCCTGCTGGTTGGAAGGTAACACACAGAGAGGAAATTAGAATAGCTTTTCTTGGCAGGCTGTCTGAGAGGCTGTTGATTGCTAAGTGGCCCACAAGGGGTGAGGAGAACCTAGACTTTTCGGGGGAAAAAAAAAAAGAGCAAACGTACCTTCCCATTTTATTAATCCAAAAAGCATGCTTCCAATTCAGGATGTCTGGGAGAAATGGACTAAAATTCAAATTGGGAGAAAGGTGGAAAAAAATCATCACGCTCCGGAAACATGTACTTCAACTCTCTTAATTTGTGTGTGTGGGGGGGGAAAAAAGGCTATGGGGGAGAAAAGAGGACAATTGCAGGTAGCGATTCAACTCCCAACAGAAGTACCTTTTATCCACTTGGAATCGTATTTTATTGTTCGTAAGGCTGACCCATCCCCCATGCTCCGGTAAATAACAGCGTCGCTTGCCAAGAAATCCGCGACGGTGGCAGAATAGAGTTTGCCATCTAGAAAAGGGACACACACAAAGAGCGTTCAGTTGCAATAGGGACGTCGCCTTCTTCTATTACCGCAGCGTTCTTGTCATCTTCTCCGTCGGCAGCTATTTATATCATTTCTACCTTTCACTTTCTCGCCCCCCCCACCCCTCCCACGCTGCCATTATCTCAATCACGTTATATATTTATTCATACTTTTTAATTTAAGAGTCGGAAGGCTCATCAGAGCGCTGTGAGGAAAACGCCTCGTAGGACTGAGCAACGGTTCTAGGAAATGCGAAAGCTTCATTATTACCGCAGAACCGCTTTTCACATGAACAGTTAACATAATAACATAATAACAGAGTTGGAAGGGACCTTGGAGGTCTTCTAGTCCAACCCCCTGCCCGGGCAGGAAACCCTACACCATTTCAGGCAAATGGCTATCCAACATTTTCTTAAAAATTTCCAGTGTTGGAGAATTCACAACTTCTGCAGGCAAGTTGTTCCACTTATTGATTGTTCTAACTGTCAGGAAATTTCTCCTTAGTTCTAAGTTGCTTCTCTCCTTGATTAGTTTCCACCCGTTGCTTCTTGTCCTGCCTACAGGTGCTTTGGAGAATAGCTTGACTCCCTCTTCTTTGTGGCAACCCCTGAGATATTGGAAAACTGCCATCACGTCACCCCTAGTCCTTCTTTTCATTAAACTAGACATACCGAGTTCCTGCAACCGTTCTTCATATGTTTTATCCTCCAGCCCCCTAATCATCTTTGTTGCTCTTCTCTGCACTCTTTCTATTTAATAAGTTAATAAAAAGAGTGCAGAGTAGGGGCCCATTCAAAATCTACGGGTGATTCACAGGAGATCATCTGAGTGCTGACTTCCAAAGGGTTTCACAACAGAAGGAGGGAAATGTACATTTTTTCCCCTCTCTCCACTTCATTCAGATGGCTGAAGTTAATTAAGGAAATCCGGTCAGGTCTTTTGAACAAATCTGAACTATGGGCCTTTTGGATTTCACTCTGGTTAGCAGCTCTTAGAATCGGAGTATCGAGTGAAACAAGAGTGAATGAATTAAGAACTGGCGCACTAATTCCACAAAAGGTATATTAGCATTTAAAAAAGAAAAAAGAAAATGCAGTGATGTCATAGGCCTGTTTATTTCCCCTTTTTGTATCATCTATCAGAATGGTCCTTAGAAGAAAAGATTCTCACCAGCAAAGAGAGCAACATTGGTTTGCTTGGCATCAAACGGGCATCTGGCCAAACCACTAATTTCGTCACCGTCATACTCCAAGGTACTTAGCTGAAGAAGAAATACACATTTTGGGTGTTAAGGCTATTTCAGCTTCCCTGGGTCCATGCAATAGGTCAACCAAATCAGGTATTCATACACCAACCTTCCTCAGAGTGGTACTTTCTAGATATGTGGGACTTCAACTTCCATAGCTTCTAACCTGCATGGTCAAAATCCAACACATCCAAAAAGGAACCAAACTGAAAAGGCTAGCATGCAGTTTCGTTGACCCCCTTAGATCTGATCTCATCTCTCCTACAATCCTGAAGACGTATTGCTCAAGGAACCACACAGGGGATCGGTTTTTGCATCCACAAGACTACCGTCCATAATGGAGAGATGCAGTGGTGAAATGTAAAATTTGTTACTACCGGTTCTGTGGGCGTGGCTTGGTGGTGGTGGGGTAATGTGACTGGGTGGGCGTGGCCAACTTTTTTTTTTAACTTTTAAAAGTATTTTTTCTACAACCTCTTCGGCTGAAGAAGTAAAAAAAATGCTTTTCAAAAGCTCTGATGATCAGGCAACTCAGCTGAGATGGTCAGAGCCTTTTAAAAGCATTTTTTCTACAACCTCATCTACTGAAGAGGTTGTAGAAAAATGCTTTTAAAAGGCTCTGATGCGCGATCATCAGAAGCTTTTTTTTTACTTTCAAAAGCATTTTTTCATCTGAAGAAAAAATGTTTTTAAAAGTAAAAAAACAACAACAATCCTCTGATGATTGTGTGGCTCAGCTGGGCATGCAGGTGGGTGCGGGGGGCAGGGATTTTTGCTACCGATTCTCTGAACCTCCCGCCACCATCGCTACCAGATTGGGTGATCCGGTCCGAACCGGGAGTATTTCACCCCTGGATAGATGCTTCCTTGAGGATCAATAACATTAATTAATTAGAATTACTGGGAAAGGCTTACTGTATTAAAATGTGTGGCTTATTGAAATCACCTCTTCAACCATCATACGAATGAAAAGCTTTGGACTACATTGGCTGCTGGCTCTTATGATCATTTGAAAGACTCTGCGAGCTGTGATGACCACTTATGGATGGACCAGCTGGGGACCGAAAGCCCTTCAAATCGTCAGCGGTCCAATACATATTCTAATGCATATGCAGAAGGGCAGATATGAACAACCAAGCTTTGAATTCAACAGAACTGCTTCCCCCGAATGCTCTGTTAAATCAAAATTTTATTACAGTGTGGTTAGAAAACCGGACCTAGGGAGATTTGATTTCTAATCTCCAATTAGCGGTTAGCTATGAAACTCAGTGGATGGTGAGGTGTGAGTTGAGTCACATTTCTTTTGCTCACTGGCAGGGTCGTTGTGAGAATGAAGGAGTTGGCCATGGAAAGAATGATGAAGACTTATGCTCCAATCTCTCCGGAGGCAAAATAGGATGAGAAAGACAATGGGTAAGATTGATAAGGAATCTTTGAAGTGCATCAAAGATACTCTTCGAATATTGGCAGGGGACAGTCTGACCGGTCTGGGCATTGGTTCTTACCCGATAATAACGGCACATAGGATTAAAAGCATTTGTTCCACAGACAAACACCATCTCATCGTTCCTGGGGACGAAGACTTTAATAAAGTTATGGCATTCGTCCTAAAAAAAATTAAATTAAAAGAAGAAGAAGAAGAAGAAGAAGAGAGAATGGCTCACATCGCTTATTCACTAGCAAATATTATTTTTGAACATGTGCTCAAGGAGGGGAGAAATAAGGAGCAGGACCAAAACAATCCGGGCCTAACAAAGCCCTTACAATTTCAGTGTAAATGAAAAGCTCTCTTTCTTTTTTTTATTTTTTATTAAACTTTATTAAACTTTTTTACATTAAAAGCATAAAAAAAAGGGAAAAAAAGGCTTATATCATTTAACAGCTTATTTGTGGTGTTTTTCATCTAATAATAATGCAATAATGACAAACATTAAATTATACATATTTGTGTTCTTATTTTATCTATTGATTATGTTTAGTAACTAAATATTCCTATCTTCTTTCCATCCATCCATACCACCGTTCCCATATACCATAAAATACTGATGTCTCCTTATCCTTCAGACTCAAAGTTAGTTTGTCCATTTCTGCGCAATTCATAATCTTTTGTACAATAAGTCTCTCTGTGGGCACACATGGCTGTTTCCAACATTGAGCGAAGGCCATCCTAGCAGCAGTTAATATATGTAGTATTAAATATTTTATACTCTTCACTTATTTTTTTTTAAAGATCCCCAATAAAAAAAGTGAAAAGCTCTCTTTCTATCAACCTGACGAATTCCAACTCATTTCTTAGGAATATTAATTTGGACGTTTCAATTTTGCTGTGAAAAATTAGTCTGTGCAGTGTTCCACAATGCCCCTCTTTTCTGCCTCCCCCAAATTCAGATTTTTGCAGCGATTAAAGAGATGAATTAGTTAATCAGCAGCTCTAAAACGGCATCTATCGTGACCTTGTAAAAGATTTCGGGTGGGTTAGAAGTATTTTGCTTAAAAGACAAACCTACTTTGTGTTTTCCTTTCATAGCACAGTTCTCCCGGTCCTGTTGTTTTGACCGCCACGTTAGCTTCTGTTCCGATAAAAGAAAGAATAAGACAAGTTTGTCATTGACCAAGAATGCTTGTTTTTTTTAAACAAACAAACAAAACACAAAAGGTGTATACAAGCATTTTCTAACCTTGCTTGGAACAACTTCCCCTTTTGGAATGTCATTTAAGTTTACTGTATAAACTTGATCCCTGGAAGGAAGAAAAAAAACACCATATCAGAAATCTGATTGATTGATTGATTGATTGATTTTATTTAATTTATTTGCCACCCATGTCATAGCAAGTGACTCTGGGTGGCTTCCAGCATTAAAATATTAAAAGCCTAACAAATAAATAACTTTAACAGAGTAAAAAATAGAATATCCCATTCAGATAACAGATTAACAGAGTTGGAAGGGATCTTTTAGGTCATCTAGTCCAACCCATTGTTCGAGCAGGAGACCCTACACCATTTCTGACAAATGGCAGACCAATCTTTTCTTGAAAGTCTCAAGTGATGAAGCTCCCACAACTTCCAAAGGCAACTTCTGTTCCATTGGTTGATTGTTCTCACTGTCAGAAAGTTCCTCCTCATTTCAAGGTTGAATCTCTCTTTGATTGGTTTCCATCCATTATTCCTTGTCTGGTCTTCAGGTGCTTTGGAAAATAGCTTGACCCCGCTCCTCTCTGTGGCAGCCCCTCAAATATTGGAAGACTGCTATCCTGTCTCCCCTGGTCCTTCTCTTCACTAGACTAGCCGTGCCCAATTCCTGCAACCATTCTTCGTATGTTTTAGTCTACAGTCCCCTAATCATCCTGGTTGCTCTTCTCTGCATTCTTTTCAACCGTCTCAACATCTTTTTTATAGTACGGTGACCAAAACTGGATGCAATGCTCAAGGTGTGGTTTTACTAGACCTTTATAGAGTGGTATTAGTACCTCACTCGATCTTGATTGTATCCCTCTGTTAACACAATTTAGGATTGCATTGGCTTTTTTGGCTGCCGCTGCACACTGCTGGCTCATATTTAGCTGGTTGTCCACTAAGACTCCCAAGATCCCTCTCACAGTCACTGCCATTAAACCTGGTTTCACCCAGTTTATATGTGCGCTTTTGGTTTATTTATTTTATTTATTTATTTTATTTTGTCACAACAATATATGTAGGAATCATAGAAAAGATTATATAATATATAAACATATATGAGTAAATATAAGGAGGTATAAGCATATATATAGAAAGAAGAAAAGAAAAACAATAGGACAGGAACGGTAGGCACGTTTGTGCGCTTATGCACGCCCCTTATGGTCCTCTTAGGAATGGGGTGAGGTCAATAGTAGAAAGTTTTTGGATAAAACTTTTAGGATTGTGGGAAGAGACAACAGAGTCAGGTAAAGTATTCCAAGCACTGATGATTCTGTTACAGAAGTCATATTTTCTGCAATCTAGATTAAAGCGGTTGACATTAAGTTTAAATCTATTAGTTGCTCTAGTATTATTGCAATTAAAGCTGAAGTAGTCTTTAACAGGAAGGATATTACAATAGATGATTAATATATAGATGAATTTCTTACCTAAGTGTAGGGTTTTACTTTTCCCCAGCCCCATTTTGAAAGCCATACTTTAAGTCAAGGATCAAGATCCGTTTGAACTCACATGGTCCCTCCATATCATTATTAAAAGAAGCAGACACCTGTTCTTCGTTAGGACTTGCTCATTTCCCCCAGATTTCAAAGTTTGAAGCAAGTTGGGGAGACTCGGTTGAGCTTGATTTGATATTGTGGCCTATTGCAAAACCGTCAACAATCATACGCGGGGGTCAGAAGAAATAAGGAAGGTGTAAAGAGTAATCGGCCTGTTCAATTTATGTCACGATGGGAGTAACTGTACCTATAACGTCTTGCTTTGAGGAAGGACAAGATTGTTCCTTCCTCTGATACAAAAGGCATCATAGGCTGTGATGCCTCTTTTTGGCCTTTGAGCAGGGGTGGGCTTCAAAAATATTAGCAAGGGGTTCTCTG
Source organism: Ahaetulla prasina (assembly GCF_028640845.1). Taxonomy (NCBI): domain Eukaryota; kingdom Metazoa; phylum Chordata; class Lepidosauria; order Squamata; family Colubridae; genus Ahaetulla; species Ahaetulla prasina. The sequence goes on from NC_080551.1 coordinate 18,165,082, forward strand.
CCCGGTTGCTGGGTGGGCGTGACCTAGTTGGCTTCTTGCACTGTGGGGGGCATTTTTGCCCTCCCTGGGCTCTGGAGGCTTTCCTTGAGCCTCCAGGAGGGCGAAAACCGCCTCCCCAGTCTCCGGAGGCCCTCTGAAAATGGAAACAAGCCCATTTTGGTCCTTTCCAAACTTCCAGTAGGCCCATTTTTCGCCCTCCCTGAGCCTCTTCATGCACCTTTCACTTACCTGCATCCAAAATGGGCTGCATGGGGACTCCTGGGAAGGATGGGGCGGGCGGGGCCAGCCAGGAGTGGGATTTGGGGGTTCTCCAAACTGCACAGAATCTTAGCTAGGGGTTCTCCCGAACCCCGGCGAACCCCCAGCAGCCTACCCCTGCCTTTGAGTTTCCTTCTGGTAGGTCATTTTAATCTGCTTTTGCTTCCTTCTGTCTTTATACAATCTCCATACAATCTTTACACAATCTCCACTTTCGGGAGACGGCAGCTCTCAGTCCGCAAAGTTGCATCTCAGCCTGTTGGGAGCTGAACCACGCAAAACTGAGTTTATGTACCATCCCAAAGTCAGAAGCAGGCAAAAGTCACCGTGGGCGAGAAAGCTGGATAAGCCATGTTTTGTGGCATAGCGTGTTATACAAACTGAATGAATGGTGGCTGGTTTTTCCCAAATCACAAAAGCAATCCATAGGTCAGCAGAAGTATAACCTAGTCTCTAGCTGCCAAACTTTTGTGAGGCTCATTCTGCACAAGCTCTTGTATTGATACAACCAATTTGGTATGGCCTGTGTTTAACACACAGAATCATCTATTGCAATGTCCTTCCTGTAAAAGACTACTTCAGCTTCAATCGCAATAATACAAGAGCAAACAATAGATTCAAACATAATGTCAACCGCTTCAAACTTGATTGCAGAAAATATGACTTCTGTAACAGAATCATCAGTGCTTGGAACTCATTACCTGACTATAGTCTCTACTCAAAATCCCAAAATCTTCAACCAAAAACTGTCTACTATTGACCTCACCCCATTCCTCAGAGGACTATAAGGGGCGTGCATAAGAGCACAAATGTGCCTACCGTTCCTGTCCTATTGTTTTTCTTTCATTATATCAAATTAACATAGTTATTGCATACTTTTGCTTATATACATATATTTTTCTTTTATGATGTGTTGTTGCTTTATGTCGATGTTTGTGTATACTTTTTGTGACAAAATGAAATAAAACAACAACAACAATTTGTTTGTCCAAAATCAAGTCCGTGGCGAAAAACAGAATCTGGAACTGCATGGATCACTACCAGAGTTTTCCTTCTACCCCATAAATCAACCTCTCCCTCTCTTGTCTCCAGGTGCTGAGTCCCTCTTTTCCTGAAATTATCTAGTGGATTATTTTAAGACAAAGCGTATAGATCAAATGCAAAACCAGGCAGCAGATGGAACGTGGGGGATGGGTGGGGGGGGAGCGGGGAATTTTAATTTAATCAGTGGACTGCAGGAAAATTACCTGCCAGCTATATAAAGTGTGTCTCGAATTTTCAGCATCAGTTGAAAGTCCAGCTTGTGTTGAGATTCGTTGCCTGAAGGGCGTCCTCTAAACACTGGATATTGCTTGGAATCTGCAAGTAAAAATAAGTTATGCCATCAGTCAGAATGATGGAACCGAAGGAATCAATAAGCGGCATTGATTAGCTGTATATACCGGGAGCAGAAAGGGCTTAAACTAAATTCTTCGTGCAATGTCTTGAATATCAATGAATAAAAGATGGCCAGCAAGAGCCAATGAACTTAAAATATATATATATATATAAATTAAAACTCGCACTTCCCCGCCGCCTTTTTGGCTGCAGTAGATAGAGAGAGTCCATTAAAGTCCACCTGAAACTTGGCAGCTAGCAGAAGGAAGAATTGCTGTCATCCGGCGAGGAGGACGCAAAGAAAGCGGCAATCTCGCAACACGTTCGGCTTTGCTGCTCACTTACAATGGTAGTCGACCACGTTAATAGGATCGTCATCTTCTGGAAAGCTGACAGCCCAGCATCGGGAGATCGCGAGGAGCAGTGCGTAAGCCGTGAGGAGACGAAACTTCATGGCTGCGGCGTGGGATGGATGGGGGGTGGGTGGGGGAGCAGACCACAACTGGCCAAGCGATTTACCTGCAAGAGAGGGAGGAAACCAGCCAGTTACGCCCTTTTCTGGGCCGGCAATCCCTACTCACAGTCACACATGCCTTAGTCACTTCAGGTAGCGGAAATTTTGAGCAGTTCAGAGAACTGGTAGTGGAAATTTTGAGTATTTGGAGAACCGGCAAATACCACCTCTGGCTGGCCCTAGAGTGGGGTGGGAATGGGGATTTTGCAATATCCTTCCCATGGAGTGGGGTGGGAATGGAGATTTTGCAGTATCCTTCCCCTGCCAGGCCTACCAAGCCACGCCCACAGAACCGGTAGTAAAAAAAATTTGGATTTCACCACTGAGTCACTTCCTGTCTTGACTATTGCAGCACGCTCTACATGGGGCTGCCCTTGAAGAGCATCCAGAAGCTCCACTTGGTGCAAAATGCAGCGGCCCGCACGGTTTTGTGCACACCCCAGGGTGCACATGTATCACCTCTCCTGCGGGGCCTGCATTGGCTGTCTATTTGTTTCCGGGTGATAGAGGGAGCCCCTCGTGGCTCCCATGTGACACCACTCCTGTGCAGGCTGCACTGGCTACCTGTGGTCTTTCGGGTGCACTTCAAGGTGTTGGTTACTACCTTTAAAGCGCTCCATGGCTTAGGGCCGGGCTATTTACGGGACCGCCTACTGCTACCGATTGCCTCCCACCGACCCGTGCGCTCTCACAGAGAGGGACTCCTTAGTGTGCCGTCCGCCAAGCAATGTCGGCTGGCGACCCCCAGGGGAAGGGCCTTCTCTGTGGGGGCTCCCGCCCTCTGGAATGAACTTCCCCCAGGACTCCGCCAACTTCCTGACCTTCGAACCTTTCACCGCAAGCTGAAGACATATTTATTTATTCGCATAGGACTGGCATAGAATTTTAGATTTTATTCGGTTTTTAATTTTTTAGTGGGTTTTACTGTTTTAAATATATTTTAATCTGGGCCAAATTTAATAAGTTTTTTTAATATTATTTTATCTTGTATTTATTCTATTGTTCTGTTTTATCCGGCTGTAAACCGCCCTGAGTCCTTCGGGAGAAGGGCGGTATAAAAATCTAATTAAATAAATTAATAATAATAATAATAATAATATTTTAATTTGTATACCGCCCTTCTCCCGAAGGACTCAGGGCGGTGAACAGGCAGATAAAATATAAATACACACAGTAATAAAATTGAAGGTACTGGTTGTCACCTTTAAAGCCTTTCATGGCTTGGGACCAGGTGATCTGAGGGACCGTCTCTGGCCGGTCACATCTACCCCACCCACCAGAGTAGGGAGGCAGGGAATGCTGCAGGTCCCATCCAAATCTTTTTACTACCGGTTCTGTGGGTTTGGCTTGGGCATGGTGTGACTTGGTGGGCGTGGCTTGGTGGGCATGGTAGGGGAAGGATACTGAAAAATCCCCATTCCCACCCCACTCTGGGGCCAGCCAGAGGTGGCATTTGCTGGTTTTCTGAACTACTAAAAATTTTCCCTACCGGTTCTCTGAACTACTCAAAATTTCCGCTACCGGTTCTCCAGAACCTGTCGGAACCTGCTGGATTTCACCCCTGGTCCCATCCCATTTCCCCTACCGGTTCTCTGAACTACTCAAAATTTCCGCTACCGGTTCTCCAGAACCTGTCGGAACCTGCTGGATTTCACCCCTGGTCCTATCCCTGAGGGAGATATACTTGGTGGGATCCAGAAGAATGGCCTTCTCCATGGTGGCTCCCTCTCTCTGGAACATCATTCCCCCAGAGATTAGAATGGCCCCCACTCTAATACTCATCCGGAAGGCGCTGAAGACCTGGTTCTGCCACCGGGCCTACAGAACCGAGAGCAGGATGGAGCCCATTAAATGGCTCGTGTGATCAGCTGTCGCCGAGGCGGGAGCAAAGGTGGGTTTCAGCAGGTTCTGACCAGTTCTGGAGAACCAGTAGCGGAAATTTTGAGTAGAATCGGTAGTAAAAATTCTGACTGGTTCGTTCCCCATCTATTCTCTGCCTCCCATGTCCCAGCTGATTAAGAGGAAATGGGGATATTGCAGTAACCTTCCCCTGCCATGCCCACCAAGCCACCCACCAAGCCACATCCACAGAACCAGTAGTAAACATTTTTGAAACCCACCACTGGGCGGGAGGTAGTTTTATTTTATTACATTAATTTATTTGATTTTTTAAAATTAGTTTTACTGTTTTTTTAAATGTGATTTCTATATTCTGTAAGCCGCCTTGAGCCTCCATGGACGAATAGGCGGCAATATAAATTTAATTAATTAATTGATTGATTGATTGATTGATTAATTAATTCCAGGCTCCTTAGCAAGCAAGCTTCAATTTACGTTCTTCCATTGCTGTCGAAGTCTGAGAAAATGATTTGGCTCGAAAGGGTTTTATTTTTGTATTTGCTGACAGAAAAAAAAAACAAACCCTGCTACATGACAGGCCTGATTAAAACTTTTCAGCGACACGGTGACATTTGCTAATTTATTTATTTTTTTAAACTGTGCTCGTTTCACAAATGGAATTTCTCTTCTGGAAGTAGGTGACAACCGTCAGCCTGGCTGATTCAGAAGGATGGCAAAAGAGAATATGCAGCCTTGCTGACTTGGCAGGAAGGCTGCTAACATCGGGATTAAAATATTAATTACAGTGCAGCCTCTTTTCTTTCTCCCCCTCCCGCTAATTGACGCATGGTTCTCAGTCAAGACCGTTGCCTGCAAATTAACCAGAACGCCTTCGCGAAGGGCGGGGGCGTCCGGAATCCACATCGACGTTAAGCCAATCTTTTGTGCTTTAAAGCTTGGTGGCTGCCTTTGGCAAATGGAGGACATGTGCTTGGTTTTAAGATATATTTAAGGTCCCCAAAGCTCTAACCAATAGACTAACCTCATGAAAGCGGAACACCCAAACCGAAATGACAGCCCTTGGCACTCTCTAAACTTGGCGGTTTTCTTGCAGACGTTTCATTACCCAAACTAGGTTAACGGCATCAAATGCTAATCCACACTAGCACTGATGATATTCCCTAGCTGGGTCATGCAATGTCTGCGAGGAAATCGCCAAGCTCAGAAAGCACCAAGAACCCCTCATTTCAACCCTGAGCTACATATATTCTCCTTTATTGAAATGACAATTCCTGAATAGAATGGAATAGAATAGAATAGAATAGAATAGAATAGAATAGAGGCTAGGCTAGGCTAGGCTAGGCTAGGCTAGGCTAGGATAGGGGACAGGACAGGACAGGACAGGACAGGACAAGACAGAATAGAGGATAGGATAGGATAGGATAGGGGACAGGGCAGGACAGGACAGGACAGGACAGGACAGGACAGGACAGGACAGAACAGAACAGAACAGAACAGAGGCTAGGCTAGGCTAGGCTATAGGATAGAATAGAATAGAATAGAATAGAATAGAATAGAATAGAATAGAATAGAATAGAATAGAATAGAATAGAGGCTAGGATAGGGGACAGGACAGGACAGAATAGAATAGAGGATAGGATAGGATAGGATAGGATAGGATAGGGGACAGGACAGGACAGGACAGGACAGGAGAAGACAGAATAGAGGATAGGATAGGATAGGATAGGGGACAGGGCAGGACAGGACAGGACAGGACAGGACAGAACAGAACAGAACAGAACAGAGGCTAGGCTAGGCTAGGCTATAGGATAGAATAGAATAGAATAGAATAGAATAGAATAGAATAGAATAGAGGCTAGGATAGGATAGGATAGGATAGGATAGGATAGGGGACAGAACAGGACAGAACAGAATAGAATAGAGGATAGGATAGGATAGGATAGGATAGGGGACAGGACAGGACAGGACAGGACGGAACGGAACGGAACGGAACGGAACGGAACAGAACAGAACAGAACAGAACAGAATAGAATAGAATAGAATAGAGGATAGGATAGGGGACAGGATAGGATAGGATAGAATAGAATAGAATAGAGGATAGGACAGGATAGGGGACAGGATAGGATAGAATAGAATAGAATAGAATAGAATAGAATAGAATAGAATAGAATAGAATAGAATAGAATAGAGGCTAGGCTAGGCTAGGATATAGGATGGATAGGATAGGATAGGATAGGATAGAATAGAATATAGGATAGGATAGGATAGGATAGGGGACAGGATAGGATAGGATAGGATAGGATAGAATAGAATAGAATAGAATAGAATAAGTGGAAGGGATCTTGAAGGTCTTCTAGTCCAGCCTCTTGCTCAAGCAGGAAACCCTATACCATTTCAGACAAATGGCTGCCTATTTGTTGCTTGATTTGAACTCTGATCAACTTCAAGGCTACGGAAGACCAAGTTGGACTGGATATCTGTGTAAACCAGGGTAGAACCCTTTCTGGGTAACCAGCTGTATTTGGAATGCTGAGGTCATGTCCCAGGCACTTTCCTCAAATAGCAACCATAATAGAATAAAATCACGTCTTTTGGACCACTCCAGATGCTCTCTACAATACAATCCCATTTCCGGCAGATTGGTACACATGGATATATCTACTGTCCTACTAACTACATCATTTCTGTGTTCTAAGCATGCTTAGAGAGGGTTGGTGGAGGTCAGAGGAATTCTCAGAAATAGAAATTATTTCTTTCTTCGTCAAAGAAATTTACATGGCCGTCTGACTCCCACAGAGATGGGCAGATTACAACATTAAAAACGCTAACATAAAAAACCATAAACCCCCTCAAATAATGCACCAGAGTGGTGCTGTGTTTCCATTTGTTGAAAAGAAATTAACAATTTTTTTTTAAAAAAAAAATTAAGAATGGTAAGAGTCCCGGAAAACTAATCTACTTCCATCTGATAGAGGTTTCCTTATGGCTAATTCCTAATCCTTTTAAATGAAGATGGCTGACCTTGAGTTAATCTAACAAGGAACATATTGATCCATGTGCTCTTTCTATTTGTAACCCCATCTTGATTAAAAAAAGAACAACAATGGGGAAAGGCAATGACAATGTAAAAATTAATAGCCATAAATCAGCAGATTTATCAGAAGACGAAGAAAAGTTTTCTAATCTTTGCCCGGTCCAGTTTATAGAAGATGACCAGGCTGAGCCCGAGGGGTGAAGTATGTCATCAGTTTGGAGTCTATCAGTGGAGGGTTTCTACCGGTTCGCCCCTGTTCGGGCGAACTGATAGTGGCAGGAGGCTCCGCCCACCCACCCAGACGTCATCACAGATGCTCTGCATGTGTGCAGAAGGTTCTGAGCATGCGCAGAAATGCCATGAGCGAGCAAAGCTCCGAACTGGTAGCGAAGGTAAAAGGAACACACTACTGGAGTCCATGTGCACCCATAAGAGTTATAACTCCATCCCCCTTGAATTCTGTTGACTCTTATCTGCCACCAGTTTCCCCTTGACTCTTAGTAGTTCAGTTTCTTGTTTAGAGCTGACAGGGAATACACTTGCACTCGTTTGACCAACCCTGGTTCCTGAGTTTTTGCATCTGACACCAGGGCTGAAATCCAGCAGGTTCTGACAGGTTCTGGAGAACTGGTAGCGGAAATTTTGAGCAGTTCAGAAAACCGGTAGCGGAAATTTTGAGCAGTTCAGAGAACCGGTAGCGGAAATTTTGAGCAGTTCGGCAAACCGGCAAATACCACCTCTGGCTGGCCCCAGAGTGGGGAGGGAATGGAGATTTTGCAATATCTTTCCTCCAGGAGTGGGGAGGGAATGGGGATTTTGCAGTATCCTTCCCTGGAATGGGGTGGGAATGGGGATTTTGCAGTATCCTTCCCCTGGAGTAGGGAGGGAATGGAGATTTTGCAGTATCCTTCCCCTGGTGTGGAGTGGGAATGGAGATTTTGCAGTATCCTTCCCCTGGTGTGGAGTGGGAATGGAGATTTTGCACTATCCTTCCCCTGGTGTGGAGTGGGAATGGAGATTTTGCAGTGTCTTTCCCCTGCCACGCCCACCAAGCCACACCACGCCCACCAAGCCACGCCCAGAGAACCAGTAGTAAAAAAATTTGGATTTCACCACTGCCTGACACCATCTGTCCTTAACCACAAAGCGTTCGACGTATCTCCCCAAACCAATTGCAAACCATTCCGGATTACCAAAAGACCCATGATAGTTTTCAAGTCAGGAATGATCTGCTCATTTAAAAAAAAAAAAATAGTTGCTTCATTGCCATCCCATCCTTTTAAAACGATGGTTTCTAAAAGACGAAAGATTGTGGAGACAGGCTGAGGAAGGGATAGAGAAAGGGGAAAAAAGAAAAAAAAAAGAAAAAGAAACAAGATTGCCCGCTGTTTAAAGAATCACATTGTCACATTATAACTTAGGATCCTCGTTCTAACAAAGGCTGAATTTGCAGGCTCTGACTTATAGCAAGTTGCAAATTAGGAATTCACCCAAAATTTGAGACTTGGGACATTTGAGAAGATGCTAATGATGTTCTTATATATTCATGCAGAACGGTTTTTTTTTTTTTGAGAACAAAACTTTTTTCAACTGAGAAAGGATGATTGTTTCAAACCAATTAAGTTTCTGATCACCATCCCTATGGCCTCAGAAACTACCTCTTACATACACTTTATTTTCCTTTTGGAGCTGAGTATCCAAAAAACCCTCTAGCTTACTATCATTGAAATGCAGGGGGAGCAAAGTGGTATTCGCTCATTAGTCTAGTTTTAGCATATGCAAACTTTCAAAATTATTGGGCGACATTCTCAGGTACTCAAAAAAAAAACCCCTAAAAACAAAATAGGCACATGCTGTGAAAGTTAACACATTTTAGTCATCATGAAAGTGCCTGCCTATCATTTGTTCATGTGCAATACTTTCTCCCAAATTGTTCCCTCTATAAAATATTTTACATGACAACTCACACGGTGTTGGGCCCCATCTGCTCCCTGGGGTCTGATGATGGTAATGCTCGCACAAAATATTTGGAAGGTGCCAAAAGGCATTATGAGATAATCTTAGAGAAAAGTGGTAAAAAAAAAAGTGGTAAAAGGGCCGCGGTGTGGCTCAGGCTGTAAGAAGCCTATTATTAAAACACAGCCGCCTGCAATTACTGCAGGTTCAAGTCCCACCAGGCCCAAGGTTGACTCATCCTTTATAAGGTAGGTAAAATGAGGACCCAGATTGTTGGGGGGGTAATAAGTTGACTTTGTAAATATACAAATAGAATGAGACTATTGCCTTATACACTGTAAGCCGCCCTGAGTCTTCAGAGAAGGGCGGGATATAAATGTAAATAAATAAATAAAATAAAATAAATAAATAAAATATAAGTGTAACGAGAATTGCTAACCCATCCCATCCCATCCCTTCTATATTTCTTTTTCTATATATCTTTTTCACTTTTTTTTATTTTATTTATGCTTTTTTCATTTAAAATTTGTCCTGTTTTTAATTCTGGTGGAAAAAAAATATTCAATAAAAAACATTTTTTTTTAAGAAAGAACACTAAACTGTTTTGTTCCTATGTGGAATTGATGCCATGCAGAAAAACTGCTACCATCTAGGGGGAAAAATACTATATGGTTATTTATTAGAGGCATGGTCTGTCTTTTTCTAGATTAGATTGTGAACCAAAGCGTGGCCTGTTTCACGGTATGTAGCTAATGTCCCATTAAACTGCAATTCCTAGAATTTGCTGATGGAAGATGATGCAAAATGAATCTGCAGAAAATATAATGACCACCTATAATCAATTAACTGTCCTTTGCCAACCGAAGCTGCAATGGAATTACTTTCAAATTTATATGCATTGGATTATACCTCAAGGCTACCACTTAAAACATATGTCTGGGGAAGCAGTACTTAAATGAAATTGCCAATACTTAGTGTGAAATATTTGATGTTATTTGAAAAAAAGCAAATAGTCTCTCTCTATATCTATATCTATCTATATATCTATATCTATCTATGCTCTCTCTCTCTCTCTCTCATCTCTCTCTCATTTATCTATCTATCTATCTATCTATCTATCTATCTATCTATCTATCTATCATCTATCTATCTATCTATCTATCTATCTATCTATCTATCTATCTATCTATCATCTATCTGTCTGTCTATCTATCTATCTATCTATCTATCTATCTATCTATCTATCTATCTATCTATCTATCTATCTATCTATCTCTACACACACACACTCACACTCTAAATCAGGGGTCACCAACCTTTCCGACCTCAGGGACCACTCAATTCATAATTTTAAATCCTGTGGACCACCAATATGATCTACTTAATGACCGGCTGGGTGGGCGTTGCTAGGTGGTCATGTGACTGGGTGGGCATGGCCAACTTGATGTCACTCACATCAAGGTGTGCCTCGACAGCCTCTACTCGCCCCTCCCCTCCCAGCCTCTCTTCGCCTGCCTGCCCGGGCTCCTTAGGGCCCCAACAGGAAGCAGTTGTTGGAGCTAAGCAGCCATCACGGGAAAGAGTTCGCAAAACAGCTGGCTCAGTTCAAATTGGATCTGACCGAGATGGAGGCTCAGTAGAAGCACTTCACCGAGGACTAGGAGCATAGGCTTTCCAAGCAGAGGGAAGACCTGCGGGAGTGCAAAGCCAGGTACCGGCACCTGGAGGCTCAGCAGGCTGAGATGGTCAGCCAGTTCCAGGCCATGAGGCAGTCCCGCTGGAATAAGGCCCTCTGGCTCTTCGCCACTAGCGGTGCTTCCTTTCAGCCTTCACCCAAAGCCCCGCACTAAATGGCTGAACCAGACCCAAAGTCAGAATTTCTTTCCCCCTCCAACCTGCACAAAAAGACCCCGAAAGGGGAGACTCTCTGCAGCAACACAAACATTCATCGCATGTATCTGTCCCAGGGGCCATAGTTTGAGGACCCCTGATTTAGTGCAATGTAAAAAATGCAAATAATTTTTCTGTGGACCACCAGTGGTCCATGGACCCCCGGTTGGTGACCCCTGCTCTAAACGGTACCTACAGACCCTCACAGATAAATACTTCTCTAAAAACAATTGAAACAAGATAACATCTCTTTCTGTGTATTTATTATCACTCACTTTAGTATATAGCCTTTTCAAACTGAATTCCACGCAAGAACTTGGGATCTGCCATAGGTCAAACTGCAGAAGCTTTGCAACTTCTGGTAACTTAAATATATTTCAGCCCCTCACATAGCTAGGCAAATTTAATAATAAATAAATCAAATGTAGAATGGCTGCCCATTCCAGAAGATTCTGAGCAGCTGTTTTTGTGCAAACTGAGCGATGAAACGGGTGATTGGAAAAATTAGCTGAATTCCTGTCCGTTAACCGTAAGTTCAACTAGAAGGAATAAGGTTCTCTTACTCAAAAGTAGCCCTCAGCTTTCTGAGGGAACAAAGAAAATGGGATCCATCACAAAAAAACCCACAAATCCCATTTCTCGACCCCTATCTATAACCACACTAAATCCACTTTTATTTTTTTTGCTTTATATATATATTTATATAATCACCCATCTTATAACAAGAACCCCGGACGGCCTTTAGTCTGCTAAGAAAAGCAGAACTAGGGCGAGATCTCATGATCTCGTGGAATTCAAGCACCCAATGGAAAAGGAAGCAAAAAACAAACAAACATTTTTTTCCCCTGGTTTTGTTTTGTTTTGCAACAGGCGTTGTAAAAACTTTCCCTCATCTCAGCTGTCCCCGATAAGAGCTGATTAAGTTTGGAAAATCAAGACGTGCAAGTCAAGGCTAAGTCAAGTTCTAAGGTTGAGTTCATCCCAGTCTCTAATTGATTTCTGTGGCAGCTTGCTCCGGTGAAGTCATGATGGAATTAGCTTAGATAGGGAGAGACAACTTGGCAATGAAAAGTGTGAGGGAGTTTTTAGGCATTAGAAGCTGACCTGAAAAAGATGCTTTCCCTAACTGTTAATGATGCTGCTGTAAGTTCGGGCCTACCAGTCCAGAACTGATGGGCTAGCCTCATTGCCAAGATTGATGAACAAGAAACAATTCCTGGCACTTCTCCTCTGCTCTCCCTCTCGCATCCCGTCAGCCTCCCATGATGCAGTGTCTAACATCAAACGGCTAATGAATAAATGTAAACAAAGCAGAATGACTAAACTCGAGCGAGAAGAAGCAAAGTGATCGGTACGGGACGCAGCCCTGGTGCAAGATGACAATATTTTGCAACTGCTCTCTCAACAGTCTACGGAGATTGATAGGATAGCAGCCTTCCAATATCTGAGGGGCTGCCACAGAGTGGAAGGGGGGGGGGTCAAGCTATTTTCCAAAGCACCTGAAGACCAGACAAGGAACAATGGATGGAAACTGATCAAGGAGAGATTCAACCTGGAAATGAGGAGAAATTTTCTGACAGCGTGAACAATCAACCCATGGAACAGAAGCTGCCTTTGGAAGTTGTGGGAGCTTCTTCACTGGAAGCTTTCAAGAAGAGACTGGACTGCCATCTGTCAAAAATGGTGTAGGGTCTCCTGCTTGAGCGGGGGGGGGGTTGGATTAGATGACCTATAAGGTCCCTTCCAACTCTGTTAATCTGTTAATCAACAGTCTACAGAGATTCACAATCATCCAGGTCACGGTTGTCCCAAAAGATGCTTTTCAAAAGGCTACTGGACTTCCTTGGGTTGTTTTTTTTTTCCCCCTTCAAAAGGTTTGCTTCTCATCTACGAAGCTTCTTCAGTTCTGGCAGTTCAGTCAGAACTTCTTGGGAGGAGAAGTGAAATATAGGGCCGTGGTGTGGTTATTAAACACAGCTGCCTGCAATTACTGCAGGTTCAAGCCCCACCAGGTCCAAGGTTGACTCAGCCTTCCATCCTTTATAAGGTAGGTAAAATGAGGACCCAGATTGTTGGGGGGGCAATAAGTTGACTTTGTAAATATACAAATAGAATGAGACTATTGCCTTACACACTGTAAGCCGCCCTGAGTCTTCGGAGAAGGGCGGGATATAAATGTAAACAAAAAAAAATGTTTTCAAGGGAAAACAAAAACAAAAACCAAGAAAGGCCAATTGCCTTTTGGAAAGCACTTTTGGTATCCCTTCAAGAAAGAAAGAAAGAAAGAAAGAAAGAAAGAAAGAGAGAAAGAAAGAAAGAAAGAGAAAGAGAAAGAAAGAAAGAAAAAGAGAGAGAGAGGGAGGGAGAGAAGGAGGAAGAAAGAGAGAAAGGGAGAGAAGGAGAGAGGGAGGGAGGGAGGAAGGAAGGAAGAATCTAAAAAAAATGTGTTTAGACATGGAACAATGGAATCTAGAATTTATGAGGATCCATAGACACTTATTTCAACCCACTTCTAAAGAGAACATAGATCCACCAAGCACATCTATGGCACCCGATCCAAGGAACGGAATTTTCCTAGGCAAAACGTTGAAGGAACAGCATGTGCCCCTGGAACGCTTGAAACTCCTACATTTGGTGTTTTTCTGGAGGGGCGGAGAAAGGTGGTTTGAGTTGTGAAAGCTGCCAGCAAATTACAAATAATATTTGTCTTCGAACTGCCGGCAGCCAAGAGCTGACCTTGAGAGCTACATCCAGTCTAACCCTCATTAAAGATAAAACCTGTTGCAGAAGTCAACATTTCACAAGAAGGTGAAACCGCTGTTCGTTTCCTTCTATGATCTCTGGCGATCTCTTTTACAGAACGCCCATCTTCTGCTTTCTTCTGCCTTCCAAAGTATCCAGAGCTGTCCCTCTGAAAAAAGAGACACCATTTGCCCGATGCAAGTGATACATTTTTAATTGGAGCCAGATTAGGACTTGCAACATCTTTCCCGAGGAAGCAAGAAATCATTTTTTTTTGTGTGTGTGTGTGTGTCTAATATTTGCATACACACAAAAAGTATGATTTCTTTGGTCTAACATTTTCACTTTTTAATATTTTTAATATTTTCACATGAGGGACACGGTGGCTCAGTGCCTAAGACAATGAGCTTGTCAATCGAAAGGTCAGCAGTTCAGCGGTTCGAATCCCTAGCACCACGTAATGGGGTGAGCGCCCGTTACTTGTCCCAGCTTCTGCTAACCTAGCCGTTCGAAAGCATGTAAAAAATGCAAGTAGAAAAATAGGGACCACCTTTGGTGGGAAGGTAACAGCGTTCCGTGCGCCTTTGGCGTTGAGTCATGCCGGCCACATGACCACGGAGACGTCGTCAGACAGCGCTGGCTCTTCGGCTTTGAAACGGAGATGAGCACCGCCCCCCAGAGTTGGGAACAACTAACACATATGTGCAAGGGGAACCTTTCCCGTTTTACTCCCTCATAGCGCTTTACAACACTGTCTGGGTGATTTACAATGCCAGCATTATTTATATATTGCCCCCAACAATCTGGGTCTTCATTTCACTGACCCCGGAAGGATGGAAGGCTGAGTCAACCTTGAGCCCCATCAGGATCGAACTCCAAGCTGTGGGCAGTTTGCCTGCAATGCTGCATTTTAACCATCAGGGCTCTGCAAGTTGATGTCTTGGCATGTAAGGGGAACCTTTACCTTTACTAGAATAGAATAGAACAGAATAGAATAGAATTTTATTGGCCAAGTGTGATTGGACACACAAGGAATTTGTCTTGGTGCATATGCTCTCAGTATACATAAAAGAAAAGATACGTTCATCAAGATACAACATTTACAACACAATTGATGGTCAATATATCAATATAAATCATAAGGATTGCCAGCAACAAGTTATAGTCATACAGTCATAAGTGGAAAGAGATTGGTGATGGGAACTATGAAACGATTAATAGTAGTGCAGATTCAGTAAATAGTCTGACAGTGTTGATGGGATTATTTGTTTAGCAGAGTGATGGCCTTCCGGAAAAAACTGTTCTTGTGTCTAGTTGTTCTGGTGTGCAGTGCTCTATAGCGTCGTTTTGAGGGTAGGAGTTGAAACAGTTTATGTCCAGGATACGAGTGATCTGCAAATATTTTCACGGCCCTCTTCTTGATTCGTGCAGTAATACTAATAGTTTCACTGAAGTATTTGGGCAGACAGAAAGAAAATGCACGAAGCCACTAAGATGTTTTATCCAGGTTATGCTTTATCTGGTCTGTTCATTCATCCTTGAACTAGATATAAGTAGTTCAGGGGAAATTAGGTACCAGAGAATATCCATCAAAACAAACACACAGGCACAGATTTTTGAGTGCATGGAGCAGAAAAAGAGTCCTTTCTCCAGACAATACAAGCCATTTAGAACTTTTGCATTTCCTTACGATCAAAGTCTCGTAATGGGTTTGAACTTCTGGCAGCCAATTATTCCAGGTATTTTCACACACGCTGCCCGTGAGCCCACATGTATGTGGTCTGTGGGAGTCTCAGGATTTTGCACCATTAGTGGCAATGTGCACTTCTCCAATTGGTAGTAAAAAATGCTACTGGTTCGCCGAACCAGTAGCAAAAAAAGTAAAAAAAAAAAAGTTCCAAAGATCAGCTGAGCGACGCGTTGTCATCGGTACTTTTTTTTTTTTTAAAAAAACTTTTTAAAGCATTTTAAACTATCGGTTCCAGAGAACCGGTAGTTAAAAATGCTTTAAAAAAGGTTTTAAAAAGGTTCCCAAGCTCGCACACCACTGCGGATTTCCTCCCTCCACTGTTCTACTTACCTTCCCAAGCCTCCTTCTGGCACATATTGCACATGTCTGCAGCGCACGTTTGATGTGCACTGCGCATTCACAGCCAGCGAACCAGTAGTAAACCAGTTCATATTTCACCACTGGCTAAAACATATGAAGAATGGTTTCAGGAACTGGGTATGTCTAATTTGATGAAAAGAATAGAATAGAATTTAGAATAGAATAGAATTTTATTGGCCAAGTGTGATTGGACACACAAGGAATTTGTCCTGGTGCATATGCTCTCAGTGTACACAAAAGAAAGAAAAGATACGTTCATCAAGGTACAACATTTACAACACAATTGAAGGACTAGGGGAGACATGATAGCAGGGTTCCAATATCTCAGGGGTTGCCACAAAGAAGAGGGAGTCGGGCTGTTCTCCAAAGCACCTGAGGGTAGGACAAGAAGCAATGGGTGGAAACTAATCAGGAGGGAAAGTAACTTAGAACTAAAGAGAAATTTCCTGACAGAACAATTAATCAGTGGAACAACTTGCCTGCAGAAGTTGTGAATGCTCCAACACTGGAAATTTTAAGAAGAAGATAACCATTTGTCTGGTGCAGGGTTTCCTGCCTAAGCAGGGGGTTGGACTAGAAGACCTCCAAAGTCCCTTCCAACTCTGTTATTTTATTCTAGGAATACGAGACCACCTATCTCCTGTCTACAACACAGTCCTTTCATTAGTTCCAAGTAGGCTCCATACCCGTTTGCACTACTCAGGTGACCCTGACAACACAGGTAAACCTCCAGGTGGCCTCAACAACTCTCTAAAAGAATGCAAATGACCAGCCGTCTGCAAGGACTAGAAATCCTTCCATTCCCCACCAGCCAGTCAGAGCTGAAGAAGCTTCTTGGATGAGAAGCGAAACGTCTCCAACGAAAAACCAGAAAATCCAGTTGCCTCTTGAAAAAAAGCACCTTTGCGACAACCATAACCAGGAGAGCTAAGAATCTCTCCATAGACCTCCCATCCTCTATTTCTAGCTCATGAATCCAAGGTCCAAGCAGACGTCCACTTCGCCGCCATTTATTCAGTGCCGTTGAAACTTTGAACAGCAGCTGAACAACTGGTCATAAATCAAAGACTGCAAAGAGAAATACAAATTTTATCTCGATATCCACATACAGTATAAAGGTAAAGGTAAATGTTCCCCTCGCATATATATGCTATTCGTTCCTGACTCTAGGGGGTGGAGTTCATCTCCGTTTCAAAGCTGAAGAGCCAGCATTTAGACTTATGTACCACTTCACAGGGTTTTACAGCCCTCTCTAAAAGGTTTACAGTGTTAGCATATTGCCCCCCAACAATCTGGGTCTTCATTTTACTGACCTCGGAAGGCTGAGTCAACCGTGAGCAGGTCAAGATTGAACTCCTGGTGGCTCAGCGGCTAAGACACTGAGCTTGTTGATCAGAAAGGTCAGCAGTTCAGCAGTTCGAATCCCTAGTACAGGACTCCCGCGTGAGCAGGGGGTTGGGCTAGATGACTTCCAAGGTCCCTTCCAACTCTGTTACTGAGAGAGTCAACTATGAATAAGATGTTGTCAATTGTCTAGCTCTTCTTCCTTTCCTTCTTCCGTTCTTCTGTACAGAACCATCTGTGCTCTACCATTATTATTATTATTATTATTATTATTATTATTATTATTATTATTATTATTATTATTATTATTATTATTATTATTATTATTATTATTATTTGCATTTATATCCCGCCCTTCTCCGAAGACTCAGGGCGGCTTACACTATGTCAAGCAGTAGTCTTCATCCATTTGTATATTTATATACAAAGTCAACTTATTGCCCCCAACAATCTGGGTCCTCATTTTACCTACCTTATAAAGGATGGAAGGCTGAGTCAACCTTGGGCCTGGTGGGACTTGAACTTGTAGTAATTGCAAGCAGCTGCTGTTAATAACAGACTGTCTTACCAGTCTGAGCCACAGAGGCCCCAGTATTTTATCCCTGTTTTGCAAGACCAGTTATTTTTGTTTTATGGCAAAATGTGGCTGGTAAGACCACTTAGCGGTCGCCTTAGCCAACAGAATCAAACGTGTGTTAACACAGCGCCTTCATTTGAAGAAACCTGACTAACACAACTCCTATAAATGTAGTCAAAAAATTCAAATGAACAGATGCTTTCATCTCCCGAAATTTGCTGCACGGAGATAAGAAAACGGGAGTGTGAGTTCCAGACATGCTTAGCTCCGTGTCACGGGGGTAATTAAACATAAAAAAAAAAATGCGATAGGTTGGAAGTCGCAATCGCCTTATGGCGATTGTTTTCCGAGAAAAGTGTCAGATCTTGACATTGGAACAAAGCAAAGAAGAAGAAGGGAAAAAACAAAAAAACAACAACAACCCAACTGTGTTTGCAACAGCGAGGAAGAATTGGTGCTTGTTGTAAATAAAACATGGAAAATGAGCTATTTATCCACAGTGGCTTATTTAGAACACCGCTAGGTCAATCAACGAGAAAAGCATCTGATACCATTAGCGGTGTGGTTGCTGTGATTACTGCCAATCAGAAGTGGAGCCCAGCATGGCTTTCTTTGAGTTATGAAGACTAAATCTATACAGAGTACCACCCTCCTTTTTGTCCTTGGTAGGTAGCTGGAAAGGGAAAAAGAAACATTTCCTGGATTGGCTTCAAGAAACTCTAACTCTTCTTCTCCTTCTCTTTGCTGTTCGCTGTGAGATGGAGACAATGAGCCCGCGCAATTTCCATGTACAGAAGCCAAGGGTTGGCAGGCTATTATTACTGCCACACTGACAATGAATCGGGTTTCTTCCACTACACCTAAGAGAAGCCGGGAGGTGGGGGGGGATGCGAGGTTAAATAGGCCATTATTGCAACCGCCGATGGAGATTCTCGGTCATCCGGCTCATGGTCGTCCCCAAAAATGCTTTTTCAAAAGGCAACTGGACTTCTCTGTTGTTGTTGTTTTGAAGAGGTTTCGCTTCTCATCCAAGAAGCTTCTGCAGTTCTGACTGAATGGTGCGGGAATCTGGTCGTTTCCTTGCAGTCCTCTGGTCGTTTGTACTCTCTCTGAGAGTCGTTGAGGCCACTTGAGGGTTTATCTGTGTCCTCAGGGTCACCTGAATCGGAGTGGAAATGGGTGTGGAACCTTCTTGGAACTGCTGAAAGGACTCCATTGAAACAGGACATCAGGGGTGTCACATCCCTCCCCCTCCGTTACTAAACTAAACTAAACTAAACTAAACTAAACTAAACTAAACTAAACTAAACTAAACTAAACTAAACTAAACTAAACTAAACTAAACTAAACTAAACCTCAGTTTTGACTTTTAATACTTTTAATATTGCAGCTGCCTTTCCAGGCCACCTAACAGCACCTCCAAGAATCCAGTACAGATAGTCTACTACTTATGACCAGTATTGGGACAAATATTTCCATTGCTAAGCAAGGAAGTTCCTAAGTGAGTCAGTGATTTCCGCTACCGTTTCGATGAACCGGTCCGAACCGGCTGAATGCCACCTCTGGTGAATACTCCTCATTTGTGCTTTTTGTCTGGATTACCTTGAAGGGCTAATAACAAGCTTGGGAGACTGGAAGTATTTCTCTCTACTTCTCCTTTTACTCTCCAGAAAACTAGGGAGGGTGTCTTCTGAAATGCTTCCCTTGCTCCTTCTCCTTCTGGGCCCACATCTTTTCTATGATGGTTGTCCAGTCCACAGCTCTTCCTTCTGTCTCCCAAGGCCTTTCCCGCAGACCACAACCACAGTTGGCCTATAGCTCTGTCCTCCAACTAACCCGGGGTGAAATCTACTTACCTTCCTTACTCGTTTGGAAGTGCACATGCTGTGTGTGCGCTCTTGCTTCACTCGTGCGTGTGTGTCACACGCCTGCACAGACCTTCTGAGCATGTGCAAAAAACACATTATTTCCTGGTTAAAACCAGGAAGTAATGACACCCGGCTGGGTGGGCAGAGCTTTCCTCCACCATTGCTACCGGATCGCCAAACCACCAGCCACAATCGCTACCGGATTACCAGATCCGGTCAGAACCGGGAGCATTTCACCCCTGATCTAACCTGTTAGTGGTACTCGCTTCCTAGCCTCAGTGAAATTGGACATCTATTTGTCTATGGAAGTGGGACATCGTGGCTCAGTGGCTAAGATGCTGAGCTTGTCAATCGAAAGCCTGCCAGTTCAGCAGTTCGAATCCCTAGTGCTGTGTAATGGGGTGAGTTCCCGTTACTTGTCCCAGCTTCTGCCAATCTAGCAGTTTGAAAGCAGGTAAAAAAATGCAAGTAGAAAAATAGGGATCACCTTTGGTGGGAAGGTAACAGTGTTCCATGCCCCTTTGGTGTTGAGTCATGCTGGTGTCATCCAAGTGGCAGTGGTTCCAAAGGTACTTTTCCAAAAAGGCAACTGGACTTTCTTGGGTTTTTTTCTTTGAAAATGTTTTGTTTCGCATCCAAGAAACAAAGAACTGAAGAACTGAAGAAGCTTCTTGGATGAGAAGCAAAACATTTTTAAAGAAAAAAAACCCGAAGAAAGTTCAGTTGCCTTTTGGAAAAAGCATTTTTGGGATTGGACATATGATATATTTTTGCCCAGTGGTTGAACAGAACAAGTGTCCGAATCAAAGATGACAACAAAGTCACCAAGCTGAAAACTTTATCTGTTTAGTCAGAAAGTTGAAAACTTTACATCTCTTTCATTTCTCTCTTTCTTCCTCCCATCTCTCTCTTTTCCCGTTTTCTTTTACTGAGGTTGTAGCATCCAATGAATTAACCTATAAGCATCCCAAGTTGATCCCTGCCGTCCAGGGGTGCATTTTGCATATCAAAATGGACACATTTAATTAATTGGTGCTTCAATTATAATTGAACATACTCAGGACTCCCTTTTATTTTTATAAAAAATATCGACAACTCCAAAAGGAGGGTGGGAAACAAAAAATCAGGAGGTGAAGAGCAAATAACCAATCTGTTGCTTTAACAGCAACGGTTCACGTGTTTTTTTTTTCCAGGAACCACAAAGGATTTGTGTGTTAACACCTCTTGATCTGTTTCGAAGTAGCTGAATGCATTATTCCGCCCCTCCAAGCTTTAACACCAAACTTTACTACTGAACATCACAGCTTTGATCTTAATTGGCTGCAGTTATTTGCAAGCTTTTAACTTTTCTGGGAGAATTCTGCCTTCTCTCTCTCTCTCTCTCTCTCTCTCTCTCTCTCTCCCCCTTTCTTCCCTTATAAGCAGACAGAAGGTTTGTAAATGGCGAGGATGACTTTTAATGATCCAACTACTCATGGCTTGATTAGATGCTTGGAGGGCAACTTTCAAGTCACTCCACACACACACACAAACACACACACACACACACACACACACACACACACACACACACAAAGAAGGGGGTGGGGAAATGACATCCTTGCTAATGGAAGGTGAAAAGCAAGCCACCACGCTGAACTTTCCTGAAAAAGCGACGATTTAATTGACATGAAAGTAAAATCTGAAGGGCCCCATTTTCTTCCCCTTCATCCTTTCCCTCCAACACCTCCCCTCCGCCTGGGATGAAGCGAGAATCAGCCGGCAGCTGAGAGCTCTGCTTTTGTTTCTGACACCATTTTTTTTTTAAAAAAATCCCTTCCCAGTTGAGTTTCACGCCTGGGGAACAAAGGTTCCCTTGACAGTCTGCCAGGACCTGCACTTATTCTAGGACAAAGGGCAAGATCCTATTGTTTGCTTCAGCTTGTGATTAACTCCTATGAAAGGTCTATATACTGTTAATTTAAAGTAGCTGCTTGATGGATCGCTATTTGCTCGGCCGACACTCTATGAATCCCAGATGAAGGCAGAAGATGTCTTGAGTGCTGGAGGGGTGTTTTTTTTTTCCCTTCACAAGGCTCAGCTCCCCTCAGCCCTTACCCAAAGCGATGTTCCTGAGAGCGTGCAGAGTGAAAGCACTCACAAGGGCTGCGTTGTCCCACAGGCCGAGCTGAAGCAGAAGCAAGTACGCAGGTTTTATATAGCTCGGTGAGGATTTGCAAAACAGCAACAACAAAATCTTTGCATCCGCAGATTCAATTCCCGCAACTCCGTTTCAGGGGTAATGGATGGAGGGGCTTCCACTAGAGCCCCCCTGATTGTTATTATCCATTAGAAAAGGTAAGATGGATTTAGGACAATAAGGCAATTACTGATAGGAAGACTGAGGGATCCTGACTCCTTGGTACACTCTGAGGTTGCTGGTTGTTGTTTTTTTTGTTTGTTTGTAGACGTCTCATTACCCAAACTAGGTAACATTATCAGCGCAATAGTGGCAAATATCAGAGGATTTTTCAGTGGATAATTAGAACTGCAGAAAAAATAATTGCTACCAACCTGCCTTCCATTGAGGACCTGTATACTGCACGAGTCAAAAAGAGGGCTGTGAAAATATCTACAGACCCCTTGCATCCTGGACATAAACTGTTTCAACTCCTACCCTCAAAACGACGCTATAGAGCACTGCACACCAGAACAACTAGACACAAGAACAGTTTTTTCCCAAAGGCCATCACTCTGCTAAACAAATAATTCCCTCAACATTGTCAAACTATTTACTAAATCTGCACTACTATTAATCTTCTCATCGTTCCCACCACCCATCTCCTTCCACTGATGACTGTAACTTTGTTGCTTGTATCCTTACAATTGATATTGATATTGATGGTTTTCTAGTATGATTTGATTAATTATTTGTACCCTATGACTATCACTAAGTGTTGTATCTTATGATTCTTGATGAATGTATTTTTTCTTTTTATGTACCCTGAAAGCACATGCACCAAAGTCAAATTCCTTGTGTGTCCAATCACACTTGGCCAATAAAGAATTCTATTCTATTCTATATCTTAGGTTCGGGTGTAGGATGAGGATGAAGGTTTGTTCTCAGAGCTTATGGGTTGGTTTCTGAATGTTTTATTACCAGGCTACCATGTTTTCCCCAAAATAAGACCCTGTCTTATATTTTTTTTGAACCCTGAAATAAGTGCTTGGCCTTATCTTCAGAGAGGGCTTATTTTTGGCGAGAGGGCTTATTTTAGTGCATGTGCTCAAAAGCCTGTTTGGACTTATTATCAGAGGATGTCTTATTTTAGGGGAAACAGGGAAGGTAACATCTTCAGCGGAGTTTAGGGGAAGTCAATGTCTTGTGTTTTTTTGTTTATAAGGGCTTCAAATCTGGATGTATCAAATCTTGTGATGGGTGCAATGATAAGGAGATGACTTCAGGTTAGGGTCATTGGGAGGTGAACTGCTCCCAATCCTCAACCAACACCCCCCACCAGACACACCCACACCTGAAGCCCTTATAAACAAGAATTCTGACCTAGACATCCCCTAAATTCCACTGAAGATGTTACCTAGACTGGTAATGAGGCCATGATGGCTCAGGCTGTAAGAAGCCTGTTATTAAAACACAGCTGCCTGCAATTACTGCAGGTTCTAGTCCCACCAGGTCCAAGGTTGACTCAGCCTTCCATCCTTTATAAGGTAGGTAAAATGAGGACCCAGATTGTTGGGGGGGCAATAAGTTGACTTTGTAAATATACAAATAGAATGAGACTATTGCGAGAAGGGCGGAATATAAATGTAAACAAAAAAAATAAATTAAAAAAATGAAACGTTCGGAAACCAACCCACAAGCTCGGAGAACAAACCTTCAACCCTCAACATCATCAATGCTAGTAAGGAGTGGGGTTTGGGAACAATTGTGTTCCTAACTTACCAACTGCAGTGATTCACTTAGCAACTGTGACAAGGGAAGTCGTGAAATGAGCCAAAACCAGAGGTGAAATACTTCCGGTTTGGACCAGATCACCCGATTTTGTAGCAATGGCAACGGGTGGTTTGGAGAACCAGTAGCAAAAATCCCTGCCCCCTCCATGCCCAGCTGAGCCGCGCAATCATCAGAGGTTTTTTTTTTAACTTTTAAAAGCATCTTTTCTTTGGGCAAAAAAATGCTTTTAAAAGTAAAAAAAAAAGTTGGCCACGCCCACCCAGTCACATTACCCCCCCGCCAAGTCACGCCCACAGAACTGGTAGTAACAAATTTTACATTTCACCACTGAAATGTAAACTCACTTAACTGTCTGACTTAATGACCAAAATTCTGGACCCAATTGTGGTTGAAAGTCAAGGACGACTTGCATTATTTATTTATTTATTTATTTATTTATTTATTTATTTATTATTCAAATTTTTATACCGCCCTTCTCCGAAGACTCAGGGCGGTGTACGGCACAGATAAAACATGGGTACCAAAACACTTAAAAAATCCAATATTATATTTAATTCAATATGCTGAGTTATTAAAATAAATATGTAAAAATTCTAAAAAATTCTAAAAACCCCACTAAAACCCTCAATAAAATCGTTAGGCCAGCCCTGCTTGATGAAAAAAGAAAGTTTTGAGCTCGCGCTTAAAGGTCCGAAGGTCAGGGAGAAGACGTAGCCCCACTGGTAGTTCATTCCAGAGGGCTGGAGCCCCCACAGAGAACGCTCTTCCCCTGGGGGCTGCTAGCCAACATTGTTTGGCCGACGGCACCCTAAGGAGGCCCTCTCTGTGAGAGCGCACTGGACGATGGGAGGCTGTAGGTGGCAGCAGGCGGTCCCGTAAATATCCCGGTCCCATGCCATGGAGCGCTTTAAAGGTGATGACCAAAACCTTGAATTGCACCCGGAAGACCACCGGGTTGCATTTTTTTATTGCATTAAGTTTGCATTTTGTACTTAAGTCTAAAGGCAGCAGGGTTACTAAAGAATTACTTGCTCTCTGGCTAGAGAAAGGAGGACCTGCTAGGCTCTGCATCATTGAGACATGTCTCTTGCTTTTGAAAGTTTCTGGAGCTCATTGATTGTGTTCAAGGATGAGTAACCATGAGTTGCGGCATATTTCACAAATGGCTGGGTTCGCACAGCATGCACAAATTAAAACAAATGAAACTGACTTGCAGTTTAGAACAATGTGTGAATCCAGCCTTGGTCAGCCAATTGTTCCTCAGCTGCCCAGCACAGATATTTAGAAATGTAACATTAGAAAAG
This sequence comes from Ahaetulla prasina, assembly GCF_028640845.1. NCBI lineage: Eukaryota > Metazoa > Chordata > Lepidosauria > Squamata > Colubridae > Ahaetulla > Ahaetulla prasina. The sequence goes on from NC_080551.1 coordinate 18,189,868, forward strand.
CAACATCTTCAGATCCTCGCACCCCATGCCAAGACATCAACTTGCAGAGCCCTGGTGGTTAAAATGCAGCATTGCAGGCAAACCAGTGGTGGGTTGCTACCGGTTCGCCCCGGTTTGGGCGAACTGGTAGCAGCAGTGCCAGGAGGCTCTGTCTACCTGCCCGGATGTCATCAAATACGATCTGCACATGTGCAGAAGCTTCTGCGAACTGGTAGCAAAGGTAAGTGAAACCAACACGAGGCAAACTATGCCCACAGCTTGGAGTTCGATCCTGATGGGGCTCAAGGTTGACTCAGCCTTCCATCCTTCCGGGGTCAGTGCAATGAGGACCCAGATTGTTGGGGGCAATATATAAATAATGCTGGCATTGTAAATCACCCAGAGAGTGCTGTTAAGTGCTATGAGGCAGTATAGAAGCCTAAATGCTATTGCTATAATTTCAGATCTGGTCATTTCTGGAACCACAAATCTTTTTATTCAAATTTGGCCTCTTCCACGCCTCCCCGCCCCCCATAGTCTCCGTAAAAACATGTCTCACATTGATAGATGATTTCAAGTGACTCAAAGAACAAGGAGATCCCAAATAATCAACATGGGTATTTTTTTTAAAACTTGACTTTTCCTGACACCTTAAATAGGCCGCAACAATAAACAAAAGTGGCTGCTCGCACAGCCTTCATTTCTGCAGATTTATTTATTAAATGTAGACGCCACCCATCCGGTGGTTCAAGGTCACCCTGATCAGAAATGCTGGGACAGTCTTAAGTGCAAAGACGTTCTAAGTTTAGCTGTTCCTGGAAGTAAATACCGGACAGATAACACAGCAAATTGTGGATGACCGTTTCCTAGCGGTTCTGTTCATGAGGAAGAGCCAACTGGCATGACCCAAACCATCTCATCCGCTACAAATGCATCCTTTTATATTTCTTGGAAGTCATCTTACCAGTTGGACTGCCAGACAAACCAGCTTTCTTTCCGCCCAGCCTTTATTCGCATCCAGACCCTGTCTGGATTTAGAAGTCATTATGATTTTTTTTTTGCTTCTGATTAAATGTTCCATTGCTTTGTCTTGGATGTGTTCCAAATCTCTCTCTCTCTCTCTCTTTCTCTTTCTCTCTCTCTCTCTCTCTCCCTCTCTCTCCCCCCTCCCTCTCCCTCCCTCTCCCTCTTCCTCTCTCTCCTCCCTCCCTCCTCTTCCTCCCTCCCTTCCTCTCTCTCCTCCCTCTCCCTTCCTCTCCCTCCCTTTCTCCCTCCCTCTCTCTCCCCTCCCTCTTCCTCCCTCTCTCTCTCTCCCTCCCTCTCTCTTCCTCTCTCTCTGCCTCCCTCTTTCTCTCCCTCCCTCCTTCTCCCTCTCTCCCCCCACCCTTCTCTCTCCATCAACCCACTGAACTCTACAGCAATCTCCCGGAAAACACTGTGCTTGCTACCTCATCAAAACAAGGCCTCTGATGCACTATTTTAATCAGAATAAAAGGCAATAAACAAAAGCAAATACTGAGAATAAGCATTTTGTCTCGTAATGAATGCACTGATCCTACTAAGCAAGGCTAGGTGTCACATTTAGGGGTCAGAGGTTGTAGCTAACATTATCTGAGAGGGTGAAAATTGTAACAGTGCAAACTACAGTAGGCAGGAACTACTACTACTAGTAGGCAGGAACTATGTGTTGGTGGAATCCAATATTGTCGAATTTTTGTTTAAAACTTTGGCTTGGAATTTTTGCTTTAAAAAAAAACAAAACTATATTAAGTCTATTTTGGGATTTATGGTTCTGGTTTTGAAATGTCTCCAGTCTTAAAATTATAGGAAATAAGGTCTTCCAACTTGGGACAATTATTGCCAGCGTGAACTCTGAGACATGAAAAAAAATAAAATCAGGACCATACACATAACTAGCCTGCAAGATGGCTAAACTTTGAAGGAAGCTGGTATCTATTTGCTGTCGTATCAAACTTTTGTGGACAGAACAAGAGATCTATTCTGGGAAGCAATCCAATATATCATCTAACATTTTCTATGCATCAACCAAGGAAATTAAGAACTTGCCACAATTTGTTGTGATCCACACAATCAAAGGCTTTAGCATAGTCAATGATTATGCTATTGCTGTTAAGTAGGCCAAATCTAACAACAAAAGCAGAATAAGCAACAACCAGAAGAGTTACTGATAAAACAATCCTTGGTAAGAAAATGTCTGTTTTTCAAGGGTAACTAAATTCAGAGATTAATGGGACACAAAACTGATCCCTAGGACCACTAATGTAAGATCCGGTGCTTCCTGATGTTACAGGAGATTTAATTGCCACCACACATCCATGAAATCTTAAGTCTTAAATCAACCCAGACAGCCAAAAGCTTTCACTCTGACCGTGGCAGGAAATCCAGTTATTCAGCAAAATGTGTAATATGATCGGCTTGTTCTCCTAATATCCAAAAAGAACATATGGTTAAAAATATCTGTAAAGCATCTCCCATTATGAGATCACACGGCTTAAGGTTTTGTTTTGTTTTGTTCTATCCATCCAGCAAAAGGATGTGCTTAAAGGGACAGAACTGCTTTGAGGCTACAGCAGGGACCATGGTAAATATTTACAGTTTTATACGTGCATTGCAAAGACTTCTGTTTGCAATAATAAAAAGGAAAAAAAACAACAACAACTAGCACCTCCAAGAGAAACATGCTGGCCGGCCCCGTGTCCCAGACACTCATTTTCTACTTATAAAAATATCACTCGCTGGCTTGTTTTGAAATAAACAAGACACTGTAAATCTGCACTGCTACCCACTCGCAATCTGGACTCACATCCTCCGCTTCCTTACAGGTATGAGAGATTCATCTGCTGTCCAGAATGACAAAATTGTATCTAAGTAGCCCAATTACAAAAAAATTACAGTCCGATGATTATTCTACAACACGGGAAAGAAAAGGTAGCAACGAGGGAACGGTTTGGTTTCAGAGACCAGCTGAACTTCACTCTTGCTCTCCCTCTCTAGTTCTTGGTCTGTTCCGTAGACTGTTGACACACTCTGCACACACGTACACTCTTCCACCCACCACCGTGTAGGTGGCAAACTAGCAAAGAGCAAGTCTTACCTCTGCAGAGCGGTGCCAACAGCGGTGTTTGGGCAGCTGGGAAGTAAGCCTGAGCAAGTCTGCTGATTTTTCTACGCTTTGGACTGAATGCATTTCTCGGAACAATCCCAAGTTTGTTCTTTCCAGAGCTGCAGTATGTCTAAGAGGTTATTATTTCAGTCGTGTACAAATGCCAATTATACCTCTGCCTCATTGGCTTTAACTCCGGTGAGTGGAGAGGAAGGGTTACAAAGCAGCGAAGTGTTTTCACGTGTTTGCAGATCCCTTCCTCTGCAAAATTCACACTGGCTCAGTATGTAGGGTTGTCACCAGGGATGGGCTGCTGAGGGGTTCGTAGGGGTTCGGGAGAACCTCTAGCTAAGATTCTGTGCAGTTCGGAGAACCCCCAAATCCCACTCCTGGCTGGCCCCGCCCCGCCCCGCCCAGCCCCGCCCAGCCCTCCCCACCCAGGAGTCCCACGCAGCCCGTTTTGGATGCAGGTAACTGCAGGGCATGCACGGAGAATCAGGGAGGGTGAAAAATGGGCCTACTGGAAGTTTGGGAAGGCCAGAAACGGGCCTGTTTCCGGCCTCCAGAGGGCCTCCGGAGCCAGGGGAGGTTGTTTTCACCCTCCCGGAGGCTCAAACAAAGCCTCCAGAGGCCAGAGAGGGCAAAAATTCCCCCTCACCATGGTTCAGGAGGTCAACTAGGCCACACCTACCTTGGCCACATCCACCCAGTAACCGGGCAAAGAACCCCATTCTAAAAATTTTTAAGCCCACCCCTGGTTGTCACCCACCCTACCATGCTTTGGTGCTTCTAACCCTGCTTACTCCCCATACCACCACTGCCAAGTCTACCGCTGGGTTTCCACTCCAATAAGCATTGGATTTCCACTGCTATTCGACTCAAGCTAGCAGGAAATCATAACAGGTGAGGCAGGGATGCCAGGTTCGTCTCTTGGACTTGCAAAGTTGTTTTGTGTTAATTCTCCTACGTCTGAAGGGAGAAGGTTAACTCGTCTGTCATGTGTGGAAGTTCATTTGTTGCTTGCTCCTGGGGAGGAAAGCTATGGCAAATCTAGACAGCATTCTAAAAAGCAGGCACATCACCCTGCCAACAAAAATGCATCTACTCAAGGCTATGGTGTTCCCAGTTGTAATGGATGGCTGTGAAAGTTGGACCATAAGGAAGGCTGAGTGCCAAAGAATTGAGACCTTTGAACCCTGGTGCTGGAGAAGACTCCTGCGAGTCCCTTGGACTGCAAGGCAATCCAACCCAACCGGTCAGTCCTAGAGGAGATCAACCCTGACTGATCCTAAAGATGAAACTCAAATGATTTGGCCAGGGAATGGTAGAGGACAGGAAGGCCTGGAGGTACCTTGTCCATGGGGTCACGATGGATTAGACACGATTTCGCAACTAACAATAACAATAACGTGTCTCCTCTGTTTTCACAAACAGCTGGAGGGAAGAATGATTGATCTTTTTTCCCCCCAGCTGCCCTCCGAACAAGAGAGGAGGAGAGCAGGAAGAAAGACAGAGGAAAAAGGGAGGCATTACATTTTTATGTTTTAATCTGCAACACATACAGAAGTTCAGCAAAACTGGCTGGGGAATTCTGGGAGTTGAAGTCCACCAGGCTTAAAGTTGCCAAGGTTGGAGACCCCTGCCCTAGTGGTTCGCCCGAACTCGTACGAACCGGTTATTCAGTCACTATCTCAGCATTTGATATACACCAGGCTATCACAGAAAGCATACAACATTGAATAATAGAGTTGGAAGGGACCTTGAAGGTCCTCTAATCCAACCTCCTGCTTGTGCAGGAGACCCTCTACCATTTCAGACAAAGGGCTGTCCAATCCCTTTTCCCGAAAGCCTTCCTTGACGGAGCACCCACGACTTCTGAAGGCAAGCCATTCCATGGCTCGATTGCTCTCACCGTTAGGAAATTTCTCCTTGATTCTAGGCCACTTCTCTCCATAATAGTTTTATTTGAATATACTCAATGAGGCAGTTAGGTTTTATAAACCTGAGTTGATAATGTTTGGCCAACACAAACAAAGGAAGTGCTTGTGTAAGCAATACAAGTTTTCTAAGGAATCATAGGATCAAGGACCTTGCTCGCTAGTTGGCCCAACCTTTTACTTAATATACAAAGTCTAGAGTTACAGATAGAGAGCTTACTCTTACTCTAAGCAATCGGTTTCATTATGAAACCACGCATATACTGTCCAAGAAGTTGTAATACTCAATTGAAGATTACATTTCCTTAATCTAAGCCACACATGAGGTTGCTTGGACCCATCTTCATGGAACGCGTGAAAAGTTTAAGTCAACCCTGACTTATGAATGAAGGCAAATATACGTGTCCTAGGATAATGTTGCAAGATCCAATCTGGGTCAGTCACTGGGACCATAGGTTTTTCTTCCTAAGATTGGATCCTTCAACCCTGACTTGTCTCTTGAAATCTTCCTTCAACTAAGGCTGAATTTAACTTCACACTACACCATGGTGTGGCTAAATAAGTTAGAAGTGGCTGAGTTTTATACAACATACTAAGCCCAAACCAGGGGTGAAATGCCCTCCGGTTCGGATCGGATCACCCAATCCGGTAGCGATGGTGGTGCATAGTTCGGAGAACCGGTAGCAAAAATCCCTGCCCCCACATGCCCAGCTGAGCTGTGCGATCATCAGAGGTTGTTGTTTTTTGTTTACTTTTAAAAGCATTTTTTCTTCGGCCGAAAAAATGCTTTTAAAAGTAAAAATGCCTATGATGATTGCACGGCTAAGCAGGGATCGTCAGAGCATTTAAAAAGCATTTTTTCTACAACCTCTTTGGCCGAAGGGGTTGTAGAAAAAATGCTTTTAAAAGGCTCTGACGATCTCAGCTGAATTGCCTGATCGTCAGAAGCTTTTTTTTTTAAGGGCAAAAAAAAAAAATGCTTTTAAAAGAAAACAAACCAGGCAACTCAGCTGGGATCGTCAGAGCCTTTTAAAAGCATTTTTTTCTACAACCTCTTCGGCCAAAGAGGTTGTATAAAAAATGCTTTTAAAAGTAAAATAAAAAAGTTGGCCACGCCCACCTGGTCACATTAACCCCCACCACCACCACCAAGCCACGCCCCACAGAACCAGTAGTAACAAATTTTACATTTCACCACTGGCCCAAACCAATATGGCAGGGGTGATATTCACTTATCTTCATTACTGGTTCGCAAATGTGAGCGTGCATGCATAGAGTGTCAGAAACAAGACATGATGATATCCAGGCAAGTGGGTGGAGCCTCCTACAGCCGCTGCTACCCATTCGCCCTAACTGATAGAACCGGCTGAATACCACCACTGCAATACGGTCCTCTCTGTGGCTTAACATGATGTGTGAAGTCAGGTTTGACTTGAACAAAGATGCGTCTCCATTTCCCCCCCTCCTCCCCCCAAAATATTTTCCTCTGCAAAGTCTTCTCTGTTTTTCATCCTTTATTGCTGCCATGGGAAATGGGTAATTTATTGAAGGAAATGCAGATGAACAGGTACCGGGGGTTACAAATGACAAAGACTTTCAAGGTCGTTTATCACATTTATCAAAAAAAGTGCCCAAGTTATTCAAATATTCTAGGTAGGATATAATAAAACATAAAATGCAGTCTCTTCCCCCCGCCTTTTTCTATTCTTCTCTTTCTTCCTAGAGGGTACCTTTATTTTCGTCTTGTTCCAGGATGTAGCTTGTCTTAAGGTAAAGGTAAAGGTTCTCCTCCCACATACGTACTAGTCGTTCCCGACTCTAGGGGGCGGTGCTCATCTCCATTTCAAAGCCGAAGAGCCAGCGCTGTCTGAAGATGTCTCTGTGGTCATGTGGCCGGCATGACTCAATGCCAAAGGTGCATGGAACGCTATTACCTTCCCACCAAAGGTGGTCCCTATTTTTCTACTTGCATTTTTTACCTGCTTTCGAACTGCTAGGTTGTCAGAAGCTGGGACAAGTAACGGGAGCTCACCCCATTACATGGTGCTAGGGATTTGAACCGCCGAACTGCCGACCTTTCGATCGACAAGCTCAGCATTTTAGCCACTGAGCCACCGTGTCCCCTATCTTGTCTTATTCAACCATAAAACAGGGTTCTACTGGAAACCAGAATAACTGGCTAGAAAGTTCATCGCCAAAAGGGATGAAACATCCATAGAAATCTCAACACTTAAGATTTTATTCATTCTCATGCCTTTTTCTTTTGAGGGTATTATTATGCCATCTTCTGCCCAACAGCAATTTTCCTTGGGGTTGCGTTATTCATCTGAATGTGTGCTCTGTCAGTTCGTGATTCCGACTCTTTGTTTTGCTTTCTCTTCCAATTTCTCATTTTCTTCTGATCTCCACACTTGAAATTTCCAGGGACTGGAAATGTTTATTGTTCTTTAACGTCTCTACTACAGTTTTTGCTACCCGCCCTCTGATCTCAGAAAGAACAATCTAAAAATAAATACTGAGTTGGCCAAGGCAAATTAAATATACCGAACCTTTGGGAACTGTTGCTGGTGACTGACAGTTTGGATCGCAGAACGTGTCCTGCCTGACCACATACATTTATTTATTTATTTATTTATTTATTTATTTATTTATTTATTTATTTATTTATTCACAACAGTATATATAAGCATAAGCATGAAATAACTATACAATATATAAGCATATATATATAAACATGAGTATGTAATAACTATATTAATTGGATATAACAAAAGGAAACAATAGGACAGGAACGGTAGGCACTCTTGTGCTCTTATGCACGCCCCTTACAGACCTCTGAGGAATGGGGTGAGGTCAATAGTAGACAGTTTTTGGTTGAAGCTTTGGGGATTTTGGGAAGAGACCACAGAGTCAGGTAGTGTATTCCAAGTATTAACAACTCTGTTACTGAAGCCATATTTTCTGCAATCAAGATTGGAGCGGTTCACATTAAGCTTAAATCTATTGTGTGCTCGTGTATTGTTGCAATTGAAGCTGAAGTAGTCTTTGACAAGAAGGACATTGTAATAGATGATTCTATGAGTTAAACTCAGGTCATGTCGAAGGCGGCGGAGTTCTAAGTTTTCTAAACCCAGGATTTCAAGTCTGGTGGCATAAGGTATTTTGTTGTATTCAGAGGATACATTCCTACTCGGTCAACGATTTAATTGGTTTCGGTTTAGTGTATTGAGTACACTCAACTATAATGGCTTGTGAAGCATAATTTACGACTTAGCCCCATGCCTTATACATTGCTTATCGATTTTATTCTTTTGGACGTGACAAGATTTGATTTTCCACAAGTTTTCTCTAGAGAGAATGGTGGAAAAGGTTTATCAGAGGTCTGTCAAACGTTACAGCATCAAAAGATTTTTTTAAAAAAATCATAATAATCCATAGGCAGGCCTTTCAAGAAGCATTATCTAAGGAAGGGTTTCTTAGGAAGAGCTGAATGCTGTTCTTATTTACATAGTGACGTGCAAAAATGATCAGGGCAGTGCGTTAGGATTGGCTTCAGGAGAAAAAACTTGAATGGAGGTGACTTATATTTACCTACACATTCCAAAGTCTACTTCATCTATTTAGTCATTCATTTTGTAAGATTTACTTGGCTGCCCAGACTGTATGACTCTGAACAATTCATTCTTGCAGTCTGGTATCTATTGCTTGCTCTGGTCTTTTTTTTTTTTTTACATTTATACCCCGCCCTTCTCCGAAGACTCAGGGTGGCTTACAATGTATAAGGCAATAGTCTCATTCTATTTGTATATTTTTTACAAAGTCAACTTATTGCCCCCCCAACAATCTGGGTCCTCATTTTACCTACCTTATAAAGGGTGGAAGGCTGAGTCAACCTTGGGCCGGGCTCGAACCTGCAGTAATTGCAGGCTTTGTGTTCTAATAACAGGCTTCTCTATTGCCTGAGCTATCCCGGTCTTGTTGCTTTGACTTAAATCCAAATAGTTATTATAGATCTGGATTGTATTTTTCCCCCCTCTCTAAAGGATAATAAATTGACCTTCGGTTATGTAGCACCATTCACTAAAATAGGTTCTGCGTTTGCAAAAAAAAAAAAAGAGATGATGCATTCCAGTAACCAAAGTAAAAATAAAATAAAAATAAAGTCCTACGGTAAATTAAACTTTGACAAACACTTAAATCAAAGCAATTTAATTTAGATGGGTTAGACGTATTTTGGCTCAGGACGAAAGTCACTAGTTTGCTTGGGCTGTTAGCTTCCCTACTGCTGGAAACATTAACTCTGATTTTTTAAAAAAAATAAATAAAAAGCAATAATGTACAATCAGTTTAGTTGGAAACTGGCTGAGATGGTCACAAATGGTGATCACATGAACCTGGGAAAGGACAACTGTTGTAAATACATGGCAAGTTGCCAAGGGCCCAAATTTTGATCACATGACCATGGGGGTGCTATGACAGATATATGTACAAGGACCGGGGCGAGAAATAAGTACCTTGATCCACGTATTAAATGTATGGCCCAGTGGGAGGCCCATATTAAAGCAACATACCTCATATGTTGTATTTAATCTTGAAAACAAGATTAAATACAACAAAATTTCTGACTAAAATGGTCTGACTAAGATCGGTATATGTGAGCCTGATTGGGGGTAGATTGCAGAGGTGATAAAGAAATACAATTTTATGTCATTTTATTCTATTTTACATGTTTACTTATTAAATTATTGTATTTCAGCCTATAACTATTGTATTTTACCCTACTCTCATTTTAAATTGTTTGTTCAGAATTTTATTGGTAATATGTGTTTGAACCTGTTACGGCCTATATCAACGCACATGTGTTTGAACCTGTACGTCAATTAATTTGTTGATCAATCTATATATATCTATTTGTGGTTGTTAGTTGCGAAGTCGTGTCTGACCCATCGCAACCCCCATGGACAACGTTCCTCCAGGCCTTCCTGTCTTCTACCATCCTCTGGAGTCCATTTAAGCTCATGCTGACTGCTTCAGTGACTCCATCCAGCCACCTCATTTATAAGTGTGTGTGTGTGTGTGTACAAGAATCACTTGTAAGTCACTTTTTTCCCCAATGCTGTTGTAACTTTGAAGAGTTCTAAAAGAACGGCTGTCAAGCCGTTCTATATTTCTATAGAAATACCACTTTAAATAGTGATATTTAAATAGTACAAATTCAAATAATGTCATTATTTCATGGGATTCATTAACCACACTACTCGAGACCTACCTACCTGCTTATGAGTCGGCATTTGATCATCTAAGTATGCTGCCACATTCATTACATGGATTAGACAGAAGAGAACATACATTGGCATCCTTCCGTCTCAAAAGACTATGGTATCATGCTCTGGAAAGAGATCCTAAAACAGCATTTAGTGTGACTAAAAAGGCCAATTTGAGAGTGGCAATCCCTTCCACACTGAGGGCAGATACATTCTGTCCTCTGTCCAGCCCCCAGATTTCGCTGGTTCCGGGACTGCCTCTTTGCCTCAGCCTGCCGAACAAATGTCTCTTCCAATTGGAGAATGCCATGCTGCAAGTCTTTAGCCTCCAAGCTGAATGATGGGAAGTCAAGGTTTCCCAGTTGTTAATGTCCATTCCCAGGGCCTTTAGGCCCCTCTTGTAGATATCTTTATATCGCAGCTGTGGTCTCCCTCTGAGGGACTTTCCCTGCACTAATTCTCCATACAGGAGAACAGGATTTTCAATAAATTATAACCTGCACAAGAACTCCTGAAATCTTCACATAAAAGGGATATCGAGAAAGACTGCTATAAAACCGGGGTCTAATGACTTATCCTAGCTCTTTGCCAATTTCCAAGCAGGTTAACAGCCCAGTGACAACTTCATGTCTTGGTTGTGAGCCAATTAATTCGTGATTAAGATTCATTTCCTGCCTTGTTTGCCTTCATTGCCTAACATTTCCCTGCCAACCGTCTTCCCTTTACTGAACTCTACTTCCGACTCCTCTGGAGAGAGGAATTCCTAGACACTCACAAAGCACCTGGCCTACAGTGGTTGCGAAAATTAAAAGTTGAGTAAGATTGCTGGAACCACTTCACAGTGGAGGAGAAGGGTTATATTTGGAACTCTCTCCTTTGTCCTTTGTCTGCTGTAGCCATCAAATACTTGATCCAGTTTATCCAAATCAGTTAATCCAATATTCCCACTTCCAGCAGCAATTTAAAAGCATTAATCTGAAACAAAGGCATTACGAAGAATATAATCCCACACACAGATTTGCTCAGGAGGGAACTCATCTGATGTCAGTGTAGGACAGATCTACCAATGCTTACAGATGGCAGTGTGATGCCTCCAGAACGCAAGGTTGCTAGGTGACCCAGGTAAGAGTTTATTCCTTTTTTTTTTAGGGGCTCTACAGAGAAGAGCAACAAAAATGATTAGGGGACTGGAGGCTAAAACATATGAAGAACGGTTGCAGGAACTGGGCATGTCTAGTTTAATGAAAAGAAGGACTAGGGGAGACATGATAGTAGGGTTCCAATATCTCAGGGGCTGCCCCAAAGAAGAGGGAGTCAAGCTATTCTCCAAAGCACCTGAAGGCAGGACAAGAAGCAATGGATGGAAACTAATCAAGGAGAGAAGCAACCTAGAACTAAGGAGAAATTTCCTGACAGAACAATTAACCAGTGGAACAACTTGCCTCCAGAAGTTGTTCAATGCTCCAAACACTGAAAGTTTTTAAGAAGATGTTGGATAACCATTTGTCTGAAGTGGTGTAGGGTTTCCTGCCTAAGCATGGGGTTGGACTAGAAGACCTCCAAGGTCCCTTCCAACTCTGTTATTCTATTCTATTCTATTCTATTCTATTCTATTCTATTCTGTTCTACCTCTTAGATGATCACAATCACTCGGCAAGAAACCCAACTGGCCTAGACCAGCTTTTCACTTGGTTCAGCAAAATTTTCCTCCTTTTAAATAGTATACAAAATTTTATTTTCAACTTGATCTCTTCTACTATATTGGATTTCAGTACAACTTCCACCATCATAGAACAGAATATTTGTAGCTGAGGCTTGAATTATGAGATCCTTGGTGCTCTCTGAGCTTGGTTGTTTTCTTGTAGATGTTTTGCTATCCACCATTTCGCTAGCAATCAAAACTTAGATAGGCAGAGATTAATGCCAAGAGTAATACTGGACCAACAGTCAAGAAATAAACAATACCCGAATCAAGGAACTACCAACTCAGACAAACAAGCTAACAGTAAACAACAGCCTAATCAAGGAATCACAAAAGAACACTCCCACCAATGCTGACAAGATACAGTCAGACTAGTATATATATATATATATAAAGAGAGCAAGACTTACTCTCTTCTAGCACTGATGATGTTATCTAGCTGGGTGATGAAACGCCTGCAAGAAAACAACCATGCTCAGAGAGCACCAAGGACCCCACAATTCCACCATCATCCCAGATTAACAGAGTTGGAAGGGACCATGTAAGTCATCTAGTCCAACCCCCTACCCAAGCAGGAGATCCTACACTATTTCTGACAGGTGGCAGTCCAGTCTCTTCTTGAAAGCCTCCAGTGATGAAGCTCCCACAACTTCCAAAGGCAACTTCTGTTCCATGGGTTGATTGCTCTCACTGTCAGAAAATTCCTCCTTATTTCCAAGTTGAATCTCTCCTTGATCAGTTTCATTCCATTATTCCTCGTCTGGCCTTCAGGTGCTTTGGAAAATAGCTTGACCACTTCCTCTCTGTGGCAGCCCCTCAAATACTGAAAGACTGCTGTCATGTCTCCCCTCTAGACAAGCCTCTTCACTAGACAAGCCATGCTGATGGTGGTTTGTTGGTATGAGGGTTGGACAGCATCAGACGATAGAAAGGAGGAGCTAGATGTTGGAAATGTCATCAGATATCGGGGTCGTATTATCATATGTGGTGGACATGTGTAGAAGCAAAAAAATATTGGGCAAAAATTCATATGTGGTTGGAGAAGATGACGCAGCAACGTATCGATTTGAAACCTGAACTATTTCTGCTGGGGATTTTACCAGCTTATAGTAAAGAAAATGTTTACTTGATTATTCGTGTAATAACTGCAGCTAGAATTGAGTTTGCACAAAATTAGAAAAGTGAAGAGATCCCTACAGATGAAAACGTCATTAAGACAATATTAGAACATGCAGAAATGAATAGATTGACACTTGCAATTAAAGGAAAGGAAGAATCTGATTATTACAATATATGGAAGTTATTTTATCAGTGGTTAGAGAATAAATATGAAAGCAATGCATTATAAAATATAAAACATTATAAAAATATTTGCAGATCCCTCGCATCCTGGACATAAACTGTTTCAACTCCTACCCTCAAAATGACGCTATAGAGCACTGCACACCAGAACAACTAGACACAAGAACAGTTTTTTCCCGAAGGCCATCACTCTGCTAAACAAATAATTCCCTCAACACTGTCAGACTATTTACTGAATCTGCACTACTATTAATCGTTTCATAGTTCCCATCACCAATCTCTTTCCACTTATGACTGTATGACTATAACTTGTTGCTGGCAATCCTTATGATTTATATTGATATATTGATCATCAATTGTGTTGTAAATGTTGTACCTTGATGAACCTATCTTTTCTTTTATGTACACTGAGAGCATATGCACCAAGACAAATTCCTTGTGTGTCCAATCACACTTGGCCAATAAAATTCTATTCTATTCTATTCTATTCTATTCTAAAGGCAAATAAGTTAAGAAGAAAAATGTTACAATAGTAAGTATTAATAATAATGTGAGAATAGAGACAAATGATGAATATGGCGGTAAACTTTAATTGTTATGACACAAAAATATAGACTAGACTAGACTAGACTAGAATAGAATAGAATAGAATAGAATTTTTTTATATGTACTCAGACGAGATGGAGGAAGGAGAGTTTGGTTTTTTTGGGGGAGGGGGGGATTGAACAAAAAAATAAAAAGCTAATGACAAATGTCACAAATCAATAAGGCTACCCCTGCCAAATGTCCCAGCAGCTCTTGGTAACCTCGCTTCTATTCCTCTGCAGGTGTGCCTGCTAAGCTGTGTTGGAGCAAGTGACTAAAACCCAGCAGCACAAAAGAAACATCCAGTTTTGGATGTTAACTTCAGTCATCAGAGAACAGACAATGCTGCCAGTGGCAGAGAAGGAGAGGGGGCGGAGGAAGGGCTGCTGCCAGCTCCATTGTCCACCTCTGAATAGTTCCTCCAAAGGGTTATTGAGCCAATAGCTTGGTGTGGCCAAAGACAAGATGGTGGATTAACAGCACATACAGCGTCCAAGATAAAAAGAATGGTGGAAGTTTACTTCAGGGGTTATTAAAATGCTAATCTGGCTTAGTTAACAAAAGCTTACTGCAACTGAGGGGGAAATAAAGGGGGTTTGGGGGAAATACACTTCAAACCCGGATGTGATGTATTTGTTCCCATCTTGCCTCCGCTGTAAATTATAGTTTGTTGCAACCTTGGGAAGTCATCTTGACGGTCTATTGTTAGAGGCAAAACAAGTCTTTAAATTTCAAAGCCATCTTCCCCCTCCACCCCCTTCTCCCCCCACCAAACCATATGCCCACATTGCAAACGTTGAGATTAATATGCGACAATCTGGTGGTTTCGACACATTTTTGTGTGAATTGTAGAACTTTTGAAAAGAAGGGCGAAAACTTTCTTGGCTGTAAAGAGTCCAACCAAAGCCCTTCAGGTTCCATCTTTCCAGTCGCGATGGAACTGGACCTCCAGAAGTAACGGTAACAGTTAACAGAGCTGGAAGGGACCTTGGAGGTTATCTAGTCCAACCCCCTGCTCACGCAGGAGACCTGCACTAAGGGATTCGAACCGCCAAACTGCCAACCTTGCTGAGCGACAAGCTCGGTGGCTAAGTAGAAGCCATCTTTACTTCCCTCTCTTTGAGGACTTCAGCTTTGAAAACAACCACCACAATCACAACAGCAACAACCACAACAAAAACCTCCAGGCTTTTGTGAAAAAGCTGTTTGGGATGAACCATTAAGGCATGAAAAAAGGGAAAGGAAACAGACATTCGTCTGATTCGCCAGTTGCGTCCCTTCTTAGACCAGGATGCCCTATGCACGGTCACTCATGCCCTTGTCACCTCCCATCTGGACTACTGTAACGCTCTCTACATGGGGCTCCCCTTGAAAAGCACCCGGAGGCTTCAGCTGGTCCAGAATGCAGCCGCACGGGTGATAGAGGGAGCAAGTCGAGGCTCCCATATAACACCACTCCTGCGTAGGCTGCACTGGCTTCCGGTGATCTTCCGGGTGCAATTCAAGGTATTGGTTACCATCTTTAAAGCGCTTCATGGCATGGGACCTGGCTATTTATGGGATCACCTACTGCGACCGACGGCCTCCCAGCGACCAGTGCACTCCCACAGAGTGGGTCTCCTTGGGGTACCATCGGCTAGACAATGTCGGCTGGCGACCCCCAGGGGAAGGGCCTTCTCTGTGGGGGCCCCAACCCTCTGGAACGAATTACCACCAGGTATTCGCCAACTCCCTGATCTCCGGACTTTTCGACACGAGCTGAAAACATGGTTGTTTCATCGCGCAGGACTGGCCTGATAGTTTTAATTGAGAATTTTAAATGAGTTTTAAGGAGTTAGCCTAAATTTAAATATTTCATTTTAAATTATTTTAATGTTTGTAATATTATTTTTTATATGGCTGTAAACCGCCCTGAGTCCTTCGGGAGAAGGGCGGTCTAGAAATATAAACAAACAAATAAATAAATAAATAAATAAATTCCTATCCCAACGCAGAGAGATGGGCTGAATAACAGGGTGAGAAGGTTCATAGATGGGATTTTTCACTCAGCTGTTTTTTCACGGGAACGTGGGAACAAAGATCTCAGCATATTTTCCTTTTAGCCTGAAGTTGGCAGCTACTCACCAAGACGAGTAACAACTTCACAAAACAGCTTAGATGAATTTTAACGGCAACCGTAGCAGCTTATCAAGAAGCAAAGAAAATGGATCGACAGTCCTCTCAGGAATTTTGACAGCATCAACCGTTGGGAAGACTTAATTTGGATGCCGGATTTTTAGAGAGACCCCCCCCCCAAAATATGAACAAATACTTTGCCATAATAAATGCTCTCTTGTCCACAAATTCCAGAGCTACTACTGGGGGAGGGGGGAGAAGGGGAACTTTCTTTTTAATTTCTACAACTGGGAAAAAGTCACGCTGACATTCTAGGCTAGAATTAACAGATAAATATAATGAGCAGATATGTAATCGCTTTGTTTCTTAATGGAGCAAAAATAGTAATTAAGAAGCCTTCTTTTGGGAGTCGTTGCAATTGCAGATCAAAGCCATAATGGCGATAACACATTTTATTTACATTTAAAAAACAACAACCCCAACTCAGCCATGCAAAAAGCTCTCAAAATTTCCACAATAAATCCATGCTCAACTGGTAATTATTTCCTTGCTGGATATTGAAAGGAGTAGAGAAATCTATCTACTTCTTATCCTGTCATTTAAAAAAAACCCCAAAAAAACTAAAAATCTAGCAGTCTAGGGCAGGGATCTCCAACCTTGACCACTTTAAGACTTGTGGACTTCTACTCCCAGAATTCTTCAGCCAGCTTTCCTTCCTGAGGGATTCTGGGAGTTGAAGTCCACAAGTCTTAAAGTTGCCAAGGTTGGAGACCCCTGGTCTAGGGGAAGGAAAACAGTTAAGAAATTTGGCAGCCGTGACTTTGAAACAAACCTTATTTCTGTCTCTTGATACATTAAGATTTTGGATTTCCGTAACACAACTAACCAACAACGGGGGCTAAATAAGAGGAAGAAATCATCATTTTGACTCTAGAGGAGATTTGCTTAGACAAGGACTGGCTTCATGCATGTTCTCAACGGATGGTGTGCTTCAGAACGGTTTCACAATTCTATTTCTGAAGTAGATCCAATTCTACAGAGGAATTATTGAGTCTGTCATTTGCACCTCTATAACTGTCTGGTTCGGTTCTGCAACCCAACAAGAAAAACACAGACTTCAGAGGATAATTAGAACTGCAGAAAAAATAATTGCTACCAACTTGCCTTCCATTGAGGACCTGTATACTGCACGAATCAAGAAGAGGGCCGTGAAAATATTTGCAGATCCCTCACATCCTGGACATAAACTGTTTCAACTCCTACCCTCAAAACGACGCTATAGAGCACTGCACACCAGAACAACTAGACACAAGAACAGTTTTTTCCCGAAGGCCATCACTCTGCTAAACAAATAATTCCCTCAACACTGTCAGACTATTTACTGAATCTGCACTACTATTAATCGTTTCATAGTTCCCATCACCAATCTCTTTCCACTTATGACTGTATGACTATAACTTGTTGCTGGCAATCCTTATGATTTATATTGATATATTGACCATCAATTGTGTTGTAAATGTTGTACCTTGATGAAGGTATCTTTTCTTTTATGTACACTGAGAGCATATGCACCAAGACAAATTCCTTGTGTGTCCAATCACACTTGGCCAATAAAAATTCTATTCTATTCTATTCTATTCAAATAAACCAGAAGCGCACAGAACCCATAAACCCTGGTTTCTAAATCATGGTGACTAAGTGAACACAAGGCTACAAGCAAATAAGTTGCACTGCGGCTTAACACAATGGCTGAAGGCAGTCAAGATACAGCCAGTCGTGAACCTTAACTCCGTTGAGTTTTGCAATGCTTGTTATTATCACCCAAGATCTGATAAATCCACACAGTAAAGATCTGATGATGGTCACACGAGGGAGGGGGTCCCTTCATGGCATTCGTGTCTGAGTTGAAAACTCTTCGAACTCTCTTGGTTGCGAACTGTTGGAAACTGGAAGACTTCTATAGTGAGAGTTCCAACCAAGGTTTCATCTGCTTTGAAGTGCACGTAGCTCTCAACCTACGACCCAAATTTCTGTTGCTAAGCGAGAGAGTTTTTAAGCAAGTTTGGCCCCGTTTTACAACTCTTCTGTCGCCACGTTTGTTAAGCCAAGCACTGCAGTTGTTAAGTTAGTAACACGGTTGTAAAGTGAACCCTGCTTCCCCATGGACCTGGCTTGTTCAACAGTCACAAAACGGGATCACACAACCCCGGGACATGGCAACCGTCATAAACTCATGCCGGTTGCCAAGCATCCGAGTAATTCTGATCACATGACCAGAATGGGGATGCCGCAATAATTGTAAGCGTGAACAATGGTCATAAGTCACTCTATTCAGTGCCGTTGTAACTTAGAATGATCACTAAATGAAAGGTTGTCGGATGTTCAAGCAACAGGTTGACACCGGAGTGTGTAGTAAAAACACTGAAGATAAGAAAGGAAGGCCGGCTGCTCCCATCTCCTGAACAATACTGTAGCAGCAACAAAATAACTGACCTGAAATAACTCAAGTCATGTATTTTTTGCACAGTCAGTTCTGGCACTTAACTCCAATTTCCTGGCTGAAAAGTGCTTAATATCTTTTGCGCCCAGTTCTAAGTGCTGTATTTTGGCTGCTGATAAGTGGAGTAGACAATCTAGGCTTGAGGCCTAGCCTCTTGCAAACAAAACCAAGCCTACAATCAAGATCGCTCAGACTGACTTCTAGGAACTGTGACAACAGCATAACTTTTTTTTTTTTAAAAAAATGTGCAAACTTTGAATTTATTTAAAAGATTTGCATGGCCCTCTGTGGGGTTCACAACAATACACCCTCAGAACCATAAATACAGTAGAGTAGAGTAGGGTAGGGTAGAGTAGAGTAGTGTCGAGTCGAGTCGAGTCGAGTCGAGTCGAGTCGAGTCGAGTCGAGTCGAATCGAAGAATAGAATAGAATAGAATAGAATAGAATAGAATAGAATAGAATAGAATAGAATAGAATAGAGGCTAGGCTAGGCTAGGCTAGGCTAGGATATAGAATAGGATAGGATAGGTTAGGATAGGATAGGGGAGAGGAGAGGAGAGGAGAGGAGAGGAGAGAATAGAATAGAATAGAATAGAATAGAATAGAAGGGCCTCTGGTGGCTCAGACTGCTAAGACAGTCTGTTATTAACACAGCTGCTTGCAATTACTGCAGGTTCAAGTCCCACCATGCCCAAGGTTGACTCAGCCTTCCATCCTTTATAAGGTAAGTAAAATGAGGACCCAGATTGTTGGGGGCAATAAGTTGACTTTGTATATAATATACAAATGGATGAAGACTATTGCTTAACATAGTGTAAGCTGCCCTGAGTCTTTGGAGAAGGGCGGGATATAAATGCAAATAAAATTAAATAAAAATAAAAAATAAAAAAATAAAAATAAAAGAATAGAATAGAATAGAGTAGAAGATAGGGTAGGGTAGGGTAGGGTAGGGTAGGGTAGGGTGGGGTGGGGTAGAGTAGAGTAGAGTAGAGTAGAGTAGAGTAGAGTAGAATAGAATAGAATAGAATAGAATAGAATAAGCAGAAGGGACCTTGAAGGTCTTCCAGTCCAGCCTCCTGCTGAAGCAGGAAACCCTATACCATTTCAGACAAATGGCTGCCTATTTGTTGCTTGATTTGAATTCTGATCAACTTCAAGGCTATGGAAGAATAGAATAGAATAGAATAGAATAGAATAGAATAGAATAGAATTTTTTATTGGCAAGTGTAATTAGACACACAAGGAATTTGTCTCCGGTGCAGAAGCTCTTAATGTACATGCAAAGCAACAGAGTAATAATACTACTAATAAAAGCTGTACCCCCCTCCCCAAATATTGAACTATTGACCCCCACTTTATCTGCACCCCTTGGTCCCCTTGCATCCTGATATGATGTTTCCTTTCTGCATAGAAAAGTATTCATAAAACTATAAAGGTTAAAAGTATTCACGAATGCACCAGCTTTCAAAGACGATAGGAGAACTCTATGCTAAGCTTTAACATGAGCACTCTCCGCTTAGAATGACAGCTGAGAAAGAGCAGCCAAATAAGAGCTAAAAAGCTAGAATATTCAGCCGGGCAAGCCCACGGTCCTCTCATGATTCAATAGGAAAGGGAAAATGCCTTCTGGGAGGTTAGCTGTCGGAACAGAAACAGACTGGAGCATTGCCTGTTTGTCTGGCGAAGACACTTTCATCCCACCAAGTATGCTGAGGATGTGACATGACGTTGACAGGAAGGGTAACAGATGAGCTCAGGTAGTAAGGAAAGAATGACAACTTGCTTAAGGAACCAAAGATGCACATCAAAGCAAGAAGGCGTTTATAGCAAACTTCTAGCTTTCCCGACTTGAACATTTTCCAGGTGAATTTCTACGGCTCAGCTTTCCGTTAGACGTTCCGCGACGTTAGTTAAAGTTCATGATAGACAAGGGGGCCGACTTCTGTAAATTTCTATTTATTGGAGGCAGAATAAATATTTGCACAGGGCCTGCCAGCTGAATATGAAAACACCCCTTCCTCGATACATTAAACATGGCGATCATCTACTGGATTTCCTGCAGAGTTAAAAACCCTAGTTCTCTTTCAAAACAGAGGTAACACAACAGCAACGAAGGGACACCCTTCCATTATTGTGTGCACAAGATAAAAGTTTGAGAGACCTTGCCTGAACACGTTTCCAAAACTAAGCTTGCTTTTAAAATTATCCTATAGGCTTGGAAGCAATCCCACACCCCCAGCGAGAAAGGAGCAAACATTGGTAGCTTTGATAACCTGCGTGCAGCTGCATAGAAATATTGCAGACTTATTATTGCCATTCAGAGCTAACCTTCTCAAACAATAAGCTCTTCCAAGTACAACGCGGCTTACGTTTTGATCAGCAAAGAGTTTCAACAAAACTTCTGAAAAAGTTTGCAAAGCTCAGCTTGGCTGTTTTTTGTTTTTTTTCCGTGAAAGGCATGCCAAATAACATTTATATAACGATCCCCGGGGATTCATTTTGGAAAGGGGGTAACGTTAGCTCGAGCAACTTTTAGGATACTTTTGATAGGGAACTCAACTGGCAAGAGCCATAGTAAACTCTCCAGAAACGTTAATCTTCAAAGCCCAGCATTTATCCGTGGATTGTAGCCAGTCAGTTGTTTTTACTGCTGATGTACACAGAAATAAAAATAAATATAAATGTATCTTCCCTTTATGCCCTGTTCTGGATTAGGTTCTGCCTCCATCGCCACCCCTCCATAAATCTGATACAATGTCGGGAGCACACCAGAACTGCGCAAGGCTGAGATTTCATTTCATGCACGTCCAACAGAAATTATACAGCAGCAAAGGCAGTGGGTTATCTACTACTACACACAACCGGGAGGTGGGGGGGAAGAGTGACTCACTAGTTTTAAGGCAAGGCTGTTTTTGGGACTAACCCAACCCAACCCAACCCAACAACTCAACCAACAACATTGTAACTTACCCCCAGATTACTAAAGTGAGGATCCCCCAGAAACTCCAAAGGGCACTGTGTCACACATCCGTTCAGGTTCTTCTTCTTCTTCTTCTTTTTTTTGCTGTCTACGAAGGCCGAAGTTCAAAACCAATGGAAAAGGCACGGAAGAGAAGGAGGCAAAGCATCTGGGGACTCCCAGGGGTTTATTCCTCAGGAATGTGGGGGCACCTTTTTAGAACTTTCTCAGTTTGGCCAACGGGGACCTATAGAGCAATTCTGTAAAGGGAAAGAGACGGGAGGAGAAATAAGTTTTGCTTTTTTTTGGTTGTTTTTTGCATTTTAAGCCTTCTCTTTCAGAGGAAGAGGAAGAGGAAGGAAAGGGCCAGGGATGAGCCTTGCTCTGTTTCCATCCGTAATTGATGGAAAGGCTCACAGACGGCTGCTTCCACCTCCCAATTCCAAGGCTGACTCTAATCAGATCCAGCAAAGGAAGCAGATTTAATCTTTCAGAGTTTAGGGTGGGTGAGTAGGACAGGAGACCCACATATGCAAATGAGGCTCGAGTGTAAACCAGGTTGGGGAGGGAAGGACGGATTTACGGCCGGTTCACGCCCATTTTCATGCCCCACACTTTTGAGGTCCATCTCTGGGACCTGTAGATAATTAGGCCTCTCTCCCCTAGTGACCTGCGGGCAGCCCAGTCCTGTCGTCTGGATTGGCTCACCCTTTTCCTTGGGGGTGGGGTGGGGGGAAGGGGAAGATGTCACTTTTGTTTTGGTTTAGCCCCATGAAACGTTCCAGCTGCCAAGAGGGAGGCGTGAGACCCCCAGGAGCCCAAAGGAGAAAGAGAGAGAGAGAGTGAAAGAGAGGGAGAGAGAGGGAGAGAGAGAGAGAGAGAGAGAGAGAGAAAGAGAGAGTGAACAAGAGGAAGAGAGAGGGAGGGAGGGAGAGAGAGATTGAAAGAGAGGGAGAGAGAGGGAAGCAGGGAGAGAGAGAGAGACAGAAAGAGTGAAAGAGAGGGAGGGAGGGAGGGAGGGAGGGAGAGAAAGAGTGTGAAAGAGAGGGAGAGGGAGGGAGAGAGACAAAGAGACAGAAAGAGAGAGGAGGGAGAAAGAGTGAAAGAGAGGGGGGGAGGGAGGGCGGGAGGGAGAGAGAGAGAAAGAGAGAGTGAAAGGGAGAGAGAGGGAGGGAGGGAGAGAGAGGGAGTGAAAGAGGGAGAGAGAGGGGAGGAGGGAGAGAGAGAGTGTGAATGAGAGAGGGAGAGAGGGAGGGAGGGAGAGAGAAAGAGAGAGGGGAGGAGAGAGAGAGATAAACAGCGTAGCTACCTTCTATAAACAAGGGTATCAATTTGCAGGAAGGGGCACCCAGAGACCATCAGACCAACCAAAGAGCTACTCACTTAACTCCCGTTCCCCCCCCCCTTACGCTCCAAAACACACCTGCTAGTTAATCCGTGCAGATTTTCCAGAAACAATTACGGGGGTGGGGGGTGGGGGGTGACAGGGGTCTTATAGCCCTCTGTCCAAGAAGAGGAACCTGGAGGAACCGAGTTGGGGATGTGGAGGGGGGGGGGAATCTTCCTGGGGATCGCACGCTCTTCCGAAGCAGGGCTAGAAGAGAGGAGGGTCTCGTGCAACTCGGGCTCTTCGCTCGAGTCCCGATTCTGCACGTCAAAGCCCCGGCAGGAGGAACCTCTCGCGCAAGCAAAGCGCCGGAGCCGAAGTTTTAGCGGCGGGGCTGCGAGCGAGGCTCAACCGAGAGAGGGACTCAGTCTCCCGGGTCGTTCCCACGGCGCTGCCAGGCCGACGGTTCCCCCCACTTTTGAAGACAACCTTTCCCCCACCCCACCCCCGAGGGGGCCCAATCTGGAGCGAAGCGCCTCCGGCTCACCCTTCCCGCGGCGGCGGCTGCTACCGGCTGGAGCTGACCAGCTCCAAGCCCGGTCCCTTCTCTTTGGCTTGGCTCTTTCCACCTTTCGCGGCCCGTTTGCCAGCTTCCCTCCTCTTCCTCTTCCTCCTCCGCACCGCGCCGACTTCCACTCCCCCCCCAAGCCCCCCTCCTCCAATTCCCGCAAAGCCCTCCGACTCGCACCCGGACGGCTCTTCCAAAACAGCAAGACCCCCCGCCCGCCTAAGACCCCCCCCCAGCCCTCTCCCCAGCCCCGCCACTCCTCCTCTTGCGGCCTCTTGAAAGCAAATCCGTCCCCCTCCCCAATTTCCCGATCTCTCCGACACCTTCCCCCCATCCTCCTCCTCCTGCAAGGTCCTCTTGCTAAACCTCTCCCGCTCCCCACAAACCCATCACCCGCTTCTGACATGTAAACCTACCGGCTCCGAATCCCAAGCGGGGCTGCCGTTGCCTTCTCCGCCGCTCCACTCCGCTCCTTCATTTCTGGGCGCCCAGACCCAACCTCCTTTCCCATTTGCCAAAGCAAACAGAAGCGCAGCAGCCGGAGTTCGGGCTGCCCCCCTCCCTCCCTCGCCAGCCCGAAGAGAAGGGGAGGGGGGCAAAGCGGAGCGGAGCGGGGGGCCTGGTCCTTCCCCTCTCCTCCCTTCCCTTTCCCCTCCCCTCCCTCCTCCCTCCCTTGCAACTTTTCAGGGCGGGCGGAGGAGGAGGATGAGGAGGAGGAGAGAGGCTCTTGCCAGTCCGAGTGCCAAGGCACTGATTGCGGCGGCGCTGGGCGAGGGCGCGCGAGCTCTGCTGGCCGGAGGACTCTGCTCTTCCTCCTCCTCCTCCCTCCTCCTCCTCTTCCTCTCGCCCGGTCGTCGCCAGCAGCCAGCCGGATCGCGGCGCCTGGAAAGAACCGGCGCCCCGTTTCCTGCCTTTGGCTTTGGCGCTCACCTCGGCTTACCTTTAGGGAAAGCGGGCGGCGGGTGGTGGTGGTGGGGTGGGCAAAGGCCAGGGCAGGCAATGCCCGGAGTCCGGCTTAGCCGGGCAGAGGCGCGGGGTTCTGCTGCCCCTTGGTCCTCCTCCCCCCCCCAAGAGGCCGGATCCCCAAGATCCCGGCCAAGCGGGCCATCCGATCTCCGCCGGCGGGGGTCGCTTCTCTTGCAGACCCTCGTGGTGGGGCTGGGAGCGGGCTCTTGACGGGGAACCGCGGGGCGCCTCTTTGCCCAGGCGAGAGGATTTGGGTAGCTCCGACCCGTCCGCCACCCCGCTGGAGGCGGCTTCAGCGGCCTCTGGGCTGCTTTCCCACTCCCGCTGACCCTGCGCTGGCCTCCGCCTCCGAGAAGCCGCTCCAGCTCCGAGCCGCCGCTCCGTTTCCCTGGCAAGACAGGGACCGAATTGGGAGGAGGACGCGGGGGGTGGGTGGGCAGCGGAGGACAGCTCCGGACTCCTGTTCCCTCGCTTGGATTAGCCGAGCCTTTTTGGCACTCTCCCGGGGAGAAAACAATGGCTGGCAACGGCCCGGGAGCCCCGAAAGTTTCCCCAGTTGGAGGACCAATCCTTCTTTTCTTCCTTCCCCCTTTCGTTTCCCCGTCTTCCTCCCATTGTACTCCTTTGCCCCCAGACAGCTCCTTTCTCTCCCTCCCGCGCATCCATGAAGTTGCCAATAGAAGCCAGATAAGTAGAGAAAGACTTCAATCGAATAGCAGAGAGAGGCACACAAACAGCCTCCCCTTCTCTCTCTCTCTCTCTCTCTCTCTTTCTCAAAGGGATTGTTTCCGCCCAGTTTTAATTCCTTCTCTAAAAGAAAGGCCTTACTCTTGGCAGAGTATCCCAAAAACTTTTACAGATAGGCTCAGGGATCGTGAAATAACGGAGGAGGGGGAGGAAAAGGAGGAGGGGAAGGAAGACGAGGGAGTAAGAAGGATCGAAGAAGAAGAATAAGAGGAGGAAGGAAAGGAGAAGAAGAGGAAGAGGAGCAGGAGGAAGAAGAAGAGGAGGAGCAGGAGGAGAAAAGAAGAAAAGAAAAAGAAGAAAAAGAGGAAGAGAAGGAGGAGGAGGAGGAAGAAGAAGAAGAGGGGAGGAGAAAAGAAGAAGAAAAGAAGAGGAGGAGAAGGAAGAAGAAGAGGAGGAGGAGAAAAGAAGAAGAAGAGGAAGAAGAAGAGGAGGAGGAGGCAGATGAAGAAGGAAGAGAAAAGAAGAAGAGGAGGAGGAGAAGGAAGAAGAAGAGGAAAAGGAGAAAAGAAGAAGAAAAGAAGAAGAGGAAGAGGGGCATCATCATCATCATCATCTCAGGTCCTTGGAAAGGACTTGATAGGTAGACAAAAATACCAAATCCAGTCTGAACATCTGGCTGATTGTGCAACAGATCAATAACAACAATAATAAGTGAAATAAAAGGGAAAAAATGAATTCACACACATTTTTTTCCCTTGCAGGAGCACACACGGTTGAAACGAAACGTGTGTGCTTCTGCAGGAAACAGTTTCTTTAATGGTGTTAAAGAAACTCAGTGTCACTTGGGAAACGGAGAAAGGGAAATCCGTTTTTTCTGAATCTGAATCTGACTTAAAAGCCGGGAGGAAATTCCCCCTTATTTCATTTCAAAAAATATTGAGCCTCGCATAAAGCTGCTTTATGGAGAAATCCCCAGAGATTTCCGAGATTTTTTTTAGCCTACTACTACCCCAAAGATGGTTACGCTCTGGGATTCTGCACCCAATGGCGCCATGCTGAAAACAAACAAACAAACACACACACACACAAAAACCCAAACGAAAATTCGCAACCCACCTTTCCAAGTCACTTGGCTGAGGTTTCCCACAGACTCCATCCCACCTCCTGCATTTTCTTGCAATGAACTTTGGGGGTTTGATTGTCCCCAAATTGAGTCCCAGGTAGACCAAAATCTCCTCTCTCTCTCTCTCTTATTTATTTTTTTTTCCAATGAGAGGGCTGCTTAGAGAGTAAATAGCTGGTGCATTTATGGACGGGGTGGGTGGTGGGGGGTTGGGGGGGTTGGGAGAGACTTAAACATTTGGCCTGTGATGTTTCTCTTCAGCTGCTGCCAACACTGTTTCCCAGCCATGGGAATTGGGCAGTTTTGGTTGGCAGCCCTTGGGATATTTCACTCCGAAGTTTTTTGGGCGGTGACAGGCTGAAGGCTTCATCACTGCAGCCTTCTGTGTAAACTGACATTCAGCAGATCTGTTTTCTGACATTAGAAGATTGGCTCTCTTTAGACGGTGCGAGAATATTCTTCTCCTTTTTCTCTCCCTCTAGCAAACCACCCAAAACTGGAAAGGACGTCGACTTGCATGTTGAATGAAAAAAACAAAAACAAAACAAAACTACGCAATTTGGATTTAGAACCAGATGAAAAAAGGGGGAAGAAGGAGAGAAGGAAAAGGAGAAAGGTGGCCCTTGACTTATTCATTTAATAACCGCTCAACGTTGCAATGGCATGGATTTATAACCGGTCCTCACACTTATGGCCGTTGCAGGATCCTCGCGGTCACGTGATCAAAATTCAGGCGCTTGGCAATGGGCATGTGTTTACCACGGCGGAAGCATCCCGGAAGCACAACGTGATCCCTGTTTGTAATCTTCCCTGTTGAATTCTGGTCAAGCAAACTCAATAAGGGCCTCTGGTGGCTCAACGGACTAAGTCTGTCTGTTATTAACAGCAGCTGCTTGCAATTACTGCAGGTTCTAGTCCCACCAGGCCCAAGGTTGACTCAGCCTTCCATCCTTTATAAGGTAGGTAAAATGAGGACCCAGATTGTTGGGGGAAATAAGTTGACTTTGTATATGGATGAAGACTATTGCTTAACACAATGTAAGCTGCCCTGAGTCTTCGGAGAAGGGCGGGATATAAATGCAAATAAAAAAAAAAATAAGGCAAGCCAGATTCACTTAAGGACCGCATGGTTCACGTCATACGAACGATATCGGCTTAAAAAAACCACAGCAAGAAAGGTTGCAAAATTGGGGGCAACTCACTTGCTTAGCAATGGAAATCGTAGCCTCAATTTTGGTCGTAAGGCAAGGACTACCTACATAACCAATTTGGGAAGAGGAGGCAAAGCCAGGGGGAAAAGAGAAAGAATGATAAAAGATCACAAAAGGAAGATGGAAGAAGTGATAGTGGCAATGTGGACACGGCCCCACAAGTGGAAACAGAGGTGTCCACGAGATATGGCCAGAAAAAAATATATGGTTCATGACAACGTCCTACAATGGTGCAATCAAATCTCTCCCTATTGTTGAATGTGTAATGTACTTAAAAACATGTAGAGCTTCAATTGCAACATCACAGTCAAGTGCTGGATATTTGGATCACCCCAACAGGGGGGACATACTGCATGCAAGTCCCCCACTCAACCTACAGTCTGTAGAGATTCTCAGTCATCCAGCCATGGTTGTCTCAAAGGTGCTTTTTCAGGAGGCAACTGGACTTCCTTGTTTCTTCCTTGAAGACGTTTCGCTTCTCATCCAAGAAACTTCTTCAGCTCTAACAGGATCTTTTATAGCTATACAATTTGGGATGAAGACCCTTTGAATTGTGTGGGAGTAGGAATAGATTTCCAGATGGGGGGCGGAGAACTGCAGACTACAGGAACCAGAAGCACCACTCAGGTGACCCTGAGGACACAGATAAACCTTCAAGCGCTTCAGTGACCCTCTAAAAAGATACAAATGTCCATCTGTCTACAAGGAGCATCCTCCCCGTCTTTCAGCCAAGAGCACAACCTCCCTGTAATCCCTAACTTAATATTAGCAGTTCTGTTTTATATAAAGCACCACACAGAACAAACAAAGTGTACAGTCACCATGTGCTTTACTGCTCAACTATACAACTTTAACAGGAAATCCTTCCATTCCCCACTATCCTGTCAGAGCTGAAGAAGCTTCTTGGATGAGAAGCAAAACATCTTCAAGGAAAAAAACAAGAAAGTCCAGTTGTCTCCTGAAAAAGCACCTTTGGGTCAAACTACTGTCCAATATTTGAAAACATCTGCTGAATTAGATAAATGTCATTCAAAGCAGTCAAAAAACCAAGCAATGAAAATGGAATGGCCAGAATTATTTCTGTTTATGGGGTTCCCCCCCACATGTTGCAGTTTCCTGGGCTGCTGGCTTAAATGGACAACAAGAAGAAAGTGTGACATTGACGCAGAAGTGGTGATGATAGGACACACAGGAAGGATGCACGAGCCTTCAAAACAAACAAACAAACAAACAAACAAACCACAGAGCATTGAACCCATTGCAATAAACGAAAAAATACACAAAGTTCTCCTGCCAAGTGTCTGCAGACACTTTCATCTTTAAAAACAATCCAGCCAAGAAAGTTTTTCACAAGTGCCTCCAACCAACTCTCTTGCAGTCTAAAGTTGGGCACAGTATCTCCCATTAGTCGAGTCTCACCTCTGTGATATTTATAGGCCCTACATTTGCCACGCTCTCTGTTTTATACTTTTAGACTGTTCGGTGAGGCTCAGCTCTCCCACAGCAGATAAATTCAAGGCACTGTTATAAACAAGATAACACAATCCAAGCACCACCAGGAAACGGGTGCAAGGTGAACGAAACGGCGAGTGCAACAAAAAAAATATGAGCAGGAACTACAGCGGGCGGGATCACAACTTCAGCAGTCCAATTGTACGAAGCGCCCGAAGGTTCTGTTCCATTGAGGGCTCCTTGGTTGCTCTCTGAGCTTGCTTGTTTTCTCATAGATGTTTCCTTACCCTAATTAGGTAACCCCACCACTGCTAGTAAGGTCAGCTGTCAGTTTTATAGTCTGGTGACTTATATTCTGTTCTGTTGCTTTGGAATCCACGCAAAACTCAAAAGGCATCCTTCAATACTCTGCGGGTGGCATTTGGATCTAATAAAATGCTACTGGGACACTCGTAGAGAAGTCTAGGGAGGTAGTCCTTGATTTACAATCATTCATTTAGTTATAGTTCGAAGTTACTATGGCACTGAAAAAAGGGACTTAGGACCGGTTTTCACACTTATGACCGTTGCAGCATCCCCAGGGTCACGCGCTCAAAATTCAGATTTTATCTACTGGTTATCTATCTATCTGTCTGTCTGTCTGTCTGTCTGTCTATCATCCACCCACCCACCCACCCATCTCTCTCTATTATCCATCCATCTATCCATCCATCTATCCATCCATCTATCCATCCATCCATCCATCCATCCATCCACCTACCTACCTACCTATCATCCATCCATCCATCATCCATCTATCCATCCATCCATCCATCCATCCATCCATCCATCCATCCATCCACCCACCCATCATCTATATATCTATCCATCATCCATCCACCTATCCATCCATCTCTCTCTATATCATCCATCCACCTACCTACCTATCATCCATCCATCCATCCATCCACCCACCTACCCACCTATCCACCCATCCATCATCCATCTATCCATCCATCTCTCTATCATCTGTCTGTCTGTCTATCTATCTATCTATCTATCTATCTATCTATCTATCTATCTATCTATCATCCATCCTTCCTTCCATCCATCCATCCATCCACCTACCCACCCATCCATCCATCCACCCACCCACCCACCCACCCACCCACCCACCCACCCACCCACCCATCCATCCTTCCTTCCATCCATCCATCCATCCACCTACCCACCTATCTATCTATCTATCTATCTATCTATCTATCTATCTATCTATCTATCTATCTATCTATCTATCTATCATCCATCCATCCATCATGGGGATGCGGCAGCACTCCTAAGGGTGAAAAACAGTCGTAAATCACATCTAACGTATAAAAGAAACCTTAATATCACTGATCTCCTTTCAAGAGAAAAAGGAAATACTGGAAAAGCATTTCTATCATCTGGGAAAATATTCCTATTATCTAATGGACATAAACCATGTCCAGTAATAGCTGGTTCGGGGCTGGCTTAGACTAACAATTAAGTGTTGCACTTAGGATACAATGTGTAGGCAGAGGTCCAGGGCCCTACTTAAGAAGATGAGAAGAGATTCCAATGAAAACACAGCTTGCTACTACTGGAATAAATGAGCCCCCAAACAAGGGAATGAAGAATAATAGTCTGAGATCTAACAACTGTTATCGAACTGCAAGCACTGATCATTTGCCACTCCTTCCCATGAGGACCTGATTCAACCAAACCTTAAACGTAAAGCTTCCCCTCGCACATATGTGCTAGTTGTTCCTGACTCTAGGGGGCACTGCTCATCTCCATTTCAAAGCCAAAGAGCTAGCGCTGTCCGAAGACGTCTCCGTGGTCATGTGGCCGGCATGATTAAATGCCAAAGGTGCACGGAACGCTGTTCCCTTCCCACCAAAGGTGGTCCCTATTTTTCTACTTGCATTTTTTTATCTGCTTTTGAACTGCTAGGTTGGCAGATGCTGAGACAAGTAACAGGAGCTCACCCTGGTACATGGCACTAGGGATTCAAACTGCTGAACTGCTGACCTTTCCATTCAACAAGCTCAGCGTTTTAGCCACTGAGCCACCGCGTCCCTCAACCAAATCTTACCAGATCGCAAATTCTAACAGGGAGGCATTGTGCCATTTTAAGCAAAACAACCTGCTGCATTTCTGGTTTTTAATCCCTCCCTCTCCTCTACGCAACTCTCTTCTCAGCTCCGGAAGCTTCTCTTGTGGCTCTGAGGGTTCCTGAAATCTTTTTATGCTATTTTCTCCCCAAGTGTACACAATTCAAATGTAAATGAGTATGCAACTAATTACCATGTAGCTTTAATACTTGTTTATCATGCTAACGGCTTTGGAATCACACTTACAAAATGCATAGGAAAGAGTCTTGCCTGTGAACTGGGGATAATTATAACAATGAAATAGGGTGTAATTATTAAGGCTGCCTATAATTAGGGCTAAAAAAATTAGCATTCAAAGGGGTATTTAGAGGCTAATTTGCAATCCATAAGCGAAGTCACTGGTAAAATATCAATCCTTATCCGGTAATATCGGTTTACCATTGATCGGTAATTCTCAATCATGTTCATTGAAGATGGGTCTAAAATGATGGAGGGATTCTGAAGAGGAAGGGAGCTGTGCATGAGAATGGAAAGATAACAAGAAAAAGAAAGTAAAATATGTTCTAGAAAAGAAGGAGGTTTGTCTTCATAGCTTAATTAAAGAAAACGCATCTTCTACTTAGAATACAAGAACATAAACTGGGCTTTACTTATTGGATTAGACCCCTAGACCCTATAGTCCAGCATCTGTTCTTCTGATGGCCAACTGAGTAGACCATCTAGTTACCAGCAGATGGTCTTCAGACAGAGTCACACTGCCATCAAGGTTAAAAAACTAATTGCAAGAACAGTTTATTTTAATGCTTTAACGGTTATTCTTTAATGCTTGAAATGAAACTCAATGGTGGGGGGGGAAGGAAAAGGAAGATTCTACATTTAGGCAAGAAAAACAAAATGCACAGGGACAGTATAGGTGGGACCTCGCTCAATAGTACTATGAGAGGGATCTTGGAGTCCTAGTGGACAACCATTTAAATATGAGCCAGCCATGTGTAGCAGCTGCCAAAAAAGCCAACACGGTTCTAGGCTGCATAAACAGAGGGATAGAATCAAGATAATGTGAAGTGTTAATACTACTTTATAAGGCCTTGGTAAGGCCACACTAGGAATACTGCATCCAGTTTTGGTTGCCACGATGTAAAAAAGATGTGGAGACTCTAGAAAGAGTGCAGAGAAGAGCAACAAAAAGGATTAGGGGACTGGAGGCTAAAATATAAGAAGAATGGTTGCAGGAACTCGGTATGTCTAGTTTGATGAAAAGAAGGACTGGGGTGACATGATTGCAGTGTTCCAATATCTCAGAGGCTGCCCCAAAGAAGAGGGAGTCAAGCTATTCTCCAAAGCACCTGAAGGCAGGACAAGAAGCAACGGGTGGAAACTAATCAAGGAGAGAAGCAACTTAGAACTAAGGAGAAATTTCCTGCAAGTGACAACAATTAATCAGTGGAACAACTCGCCTCCAGAAGTTGTAAATGCTCCAACACTGGAAGTTTTGAAGAAGATGTTGGAGAACCATTTGTCTGAAGTGGTGTAGAGTTCCTGCCTAAGCAGGGGGTTGGACTAGAAGACCTCCAAGGTCCCTTCCAACTCTGTTATTCTATTCTATTCTATTCTATTCTATTCTATTCTATTCTATTCTATTCTATTCTAGTCTAGTCTAGTCTAGTCTAGTCTAGTCTAGTCTAGTCTAGTCCAGTCCAGTCCAGTTCAGTCCAGTCCAGTCCAGTCCAGTCTATTCTAGTCTAGTCTTTACTGTTTCAGGTATTTTTCCCTTTTCCTCTGTATTAGAGTGAATTGTGTGTTGTTAAACCCTGACAAGCCATGAGACATTTTTTTTTTTGGCAAAAGTTTCCGTGCTATCAATTGTTCCCTCCTTTCCCCTTTGCCCCCAATGACGTCTCTTGTTTTCCTTTTCCTTTTTTTTCAAACACAAGCAAGCACTTTAACAAAAAATCAGGATTACAAAAGAAAAAAGGGATCTGGCTTAGATTGCGGTAACATGTTGAGGTTTATTTTTCAATAGCTTTTGGATAATAATAATAATAATAATAATAATAATAATAATGATGATGATGATGATGATGATGATGATGATGATGATGTGCCCAAAACATTTAAAACATCACTTGAACACCATCCAAGAATTGACAGTTCGAAAGCAGGTAAAAAATACAAGTAGAAAAACAGGGACCACCTTTGGTGGGAAGGTAACAGCATTCCGTGCGCCTTTGGTGTTGAGTCATGCCGGCCACATGACTACGGAGACATCTTCGGACAGCGCTGGCTCTTCGGCTTTGAAACAGAGATGAGCACCGCCCCCTAGAGTCAGGAACAACTAGCACATATGTGCGAGGGGAACCTTTACCTTTTACCTTTTTAGGACCTCTGATGAGGCTTTAGAGGTCTCTGTCTGGCTGTGTGCAAAAAACCAGCTGATTTCTTGCCTAAGAACAGTCTTAGTCAGATGGTACGTTAAATTCTGGTTTATAGTGCTGTGCTGCTTGGTTGTTCCCAATGGCTAAATAAAGGGGAGTGGTTAAATAAACCTGGACAGTTCTCTCCGTGGTTTATTTAGTTTTATGTGCAGACTGGGAACTCTGGCTTGTTTCCCTCCTAACAAATCCTAAGCCAAGAACGCATCATTAGCCAAGAGCAAGGCTGAGTAATCAGGTCGGACATAAAACTGAACAAACTATGGCTGGAGCTATCCAGGTTTGCTTAGTTGTTTCCCTTTGTAGGCCGACAGAAGATGCCAAGGCAGAATTGTATCAAAGCAACAGCCTGCTCATCCACAAGGAAGCCAACAGATTAATAAAGTTAGAATTTCTATAAGGTCCCATTCTAAAATGCTTAATTTCTCTTGATGACTTTGCAGCAATGACTGGGAGAGACTGTGTGCCACCCCAGTATTGAATAAGATTTTTCGTGAGTTGTCTCTGTCTCTGTCTGTCTGTCTGTCTCTCTCCATCCATCCATCTATCTCCTACCTACCTACCTATCTATCTTTGTGTGTGTGTGTGTCCGTCTATCTCTCTCTCTCTCTCCTTCCTACCTACTTATCTTTTGTGTTTGTTTGTCTGTCTATCTATCATCTCTCTCTCTCTCTCTCTCTCTCTCTCTAGCTATCTCCTACCTACCTACCTACCTACCTACCTACCTACCTACCTACCTACCTTTGTGTGTGTGTGTGTGTGTCTTTCTCTCTCTCTCTCTCTCTCTCTAGCTATCTCCTACCTACCTACCTACCTATCCTTCTGTCTGTCTGTCTACCTGTCTGTCTATTTCTGTATCTCTGAATCTATCTATCTATCTATCTATCTATCTGTCTATCTATCTATCTATCTATCTATCTATCTATCTATCTATCTATCTATCATCTATCTATCTATCTATCTATCTATCTATCTATCTATCTATCTATCTATCTATCTATCTCTGTAACTACCTACCTACCTACCTACCTCTATCCATCCATCCATCTATCCATCCATCCTGACCAGCTCAAGGTTGACTCAACCACCCCTCCTTTCCAGGTTGGTAAAAGGAGGACCCAGATTGTTGGGGGCAAGATGAGGACTTTGTAAGCCACTTAGCGAGGGCTGTAGTGCACTGTGAAGTGGTATATAAGTCTACTGCTGTTGTTATCCATCTACCCATCTTCCATCATCTATCTGTCTCCATCCATCCCTTCTGCTGCTGCTCTATTGCTGCCAGGATACTAGGTTGGATCACGTTGCCAGTCTACTTTTAGATGAATGCTGCATCTTATAATCATTCCCCATGCACCTCTTTTTGTTCTGTTTATTGTCTTTAATTACTTGATTTTTAAGAAGAAAAGAAGGAAGGAAGGAAGGAAGGAAGGAAGGAAGGAAGGAAGGAAGGAAGGAAGGAGAAAGACAGAGGAAGGGAGGGAGTTTTCTGCACTTTTGGGGCTAGGAATTCAAAACAATATGTGATCGAACTTGGGAAGATGGTGAAATATTCCAAGTATTTAGAACTGGAAGTTGGTAACTACCAAACTTTTGAGATCTTCTAGTCCAGGGGTCTCCAACCTTGGCAACTTTAAGCCTGGAGGACTTCAACTCCCAGAATCCCCCAGCCAGCAAAGCTGGGTGGGGCATTCTGGGAGTTGAAATCCTCCAGGCTTAAAGTTGCCAAGGTTGGAGACCCCTGCTCTAGTCTATGGCAATTTTTGACAATGTCTGGTTATTCAAACCTGACCCTGGCATCTTGGTTGGTCCTCCTCATTATAGAACTATCAGGCTGCTTCAACGTTTTAATGTTACCAATTGTGGAAGACGCACGTTGTCATTCAGACCTTTGGTTCCCTCTGAGGAACTCCTCCGCTCGCAACAAAATACCTTATGCCACCAGAGTTGAAATTTTGGGCTTAGAAAATTTTGAACTATGCCATCTTCGGTATGACCTGAGCATAGCTCATAAAATCATCTGCTACAATGTCCTACCTGCCAATGACTACTTCAGCTTCAACCACAACAATACAGGAGCACACAATAGATACAAACTTAATGTAGAGCACAGCAAACTCGATTGCAGAAAATATGACTTCAGCAACAGAGTGGTCAATGCCTGGAATGCACTACCAGACTCTGTGGTTTCATCCCCAAATCCCCCAAATTTTAACCTTACAACTGGCTACTGTTGACCTCACCCCATTCCTAAGAGGTCTGTAAGGGGCATGCATAAGAGCACCAACGTGCCTACCGTCCCTGTCCTAATGTTCCCTTTAATTGTATTCATTTTATGTATTCAATTCATGCTTATACTTAGATATATTATGTATTACGTACTCGACAAAATAAATAAATGAATGAATAAATGAACCATTAACTCAAATCCTTCTCCTCCTTGGGAAAGAATGAAGGAGCCGGCACAATGTTCTCAGTTAATTGTGAATGAGTCTCTCTTCTTCCGGCTCTTCCCTTCCTCCCTTCACAAATTAACCTCACAGCCATTATCCTATTTAGCTTCTCTTAAAGCCCCTTTGGAAGCAGTAAGACCAATCTTCAATCTGTCACCAGGGATTTGATCCAAGTTTCCTACTCATCTTCTCCTAATCTCTGTCCCCTTAGAGAATGCAAACACGGGGCCTCTCCATTGCTGCCTTACAGGCAACGGCTTGCAATAAAAGTTGCCATTTGTTTTCCTAAACCCTGGATTCACACACACACACATACACACACACAAAAAACCCTTAACCAAACCATGTAATTCACCACCTACCAGCTACAAGGTTCCCACATCCCTTAAAAATAAGGCACAGGAGCATGAATATCGACAGCCAAAATCTCAGGCAAACATTTCGCTAAATCTAATGTAGCAAATTTGACTTTCGGCTCCATCTGAAATGATGCCTACAGTATATGTGGGGGGTGGGGAGTATATACTATCTAACTCAGGGGTCTCCAACCTTGGCCACTTTAAGCCTGGAGGACTTCAACTCCCAGAATTCTCCAGCAAAGCTGGCGGGGAATTCTGGGAATTGAAGTTCTCCAGGCTTAAAGTAGCCAAGGTTGGAAACCCCTGATCTAGATACTTTTTTTTTTTTATACTATATAGAAATCATGGACGCTCCATCCCTGTAAGATTTTAAGAAGAGTCTGGACAGTCCCTTATCTGAGATGGTATAGGTCCGTGATGACGAACCTATGGCACACGTGCCCGAAGTGGCACACGGAGCTATGTCACCTGGCACATGCGGCGTCACCCGTTCCTCTTCTGGGTTTCTGGCGCGCATGTGCGCAAGACAATCAGCCGGCCTTTTTGCCGGAAACTAGAAGAGCTGGTCTTCCATTTTTCTGCATGAGCATGCGCGTCGGCCAACTGATCGTCACATGAGCCTGCATGCCAGAAACCCGGAAGAGTAGCTGGTTGAAACTGGAAGTTCAGTACCTGAAACCAGAAGTTCATTTTCAGGCACGCGCATGTGCCCTGGGCAGCTCCTCTTCTGGGTTCCTTTTCGGTACTCAGTGATGAAAAGGTTCGCCATCACTGGTATAAGGTTCTCCTACTTGAGCAAGGGGTTGGACTAGAAGACCTCCAAGGTCCCTTCCAACTCTGCTACTCTGCTCTGCTCTGCTCTGCTCTGCTCTACTCTACTCTACTCTACTCTACTCTACTCTACTCTACTCTACTCTACTCTACTCTACTCTACTCCACTCCACTCCACTCCACTCCACTCCACTCCACTCCACTCCACTCCACTCCACTCCACTCCACTCCACCCTACCCTTCCCTTCCCTTCCCTTCCCTTCCCTTCTATTCTATTTTAATTTCCCCATCGCAAACAGTTTGATTGGAGCTTTTTCCAGCTTGTGGACATTTTACTCTGGGATTACACATTT
Source organism: Ahaetulla prasina (assembly GCF_028640845.1). NCBI lineage: Eukaryota > Metazoa > Chordata > Lepidosauria > Squamata > Colubridae > Ahaetulla > Ahaetulla prasina. Next base: position 18,227,148 of record NC_080551.1, read on the forward strand.
CTGTGACTAGTAGCTCACTATGACGGTTTTGGCATTGCTGATGATTGCTCCATGTTTGCCAGTGTTGATTGTGCAGGATTGTCTGAAAGGTGCATTTCGAAAAGGCATCTGGAGTTTGTTTTTTCCTTGAGGAAGACATTTTGCTTCTCATCTGAGAACCTTAGTTCTGATTGAATGATTTGGGGAAAGGGGGAAATGGAAAGATTTGTATTCCAAAGAAGTTTAGACAAATTCTGCATCGCAAGGAATATAAATCCTTCCATTTTCTCTCCCCCCTGCCACCTCGACCATCCAGCCAGAACTGATAAAGCTTCTTGGATGAGAAGCGAAACTTCCTCAAGGAAAAACAAAGTTAAGTCCAGTTCAGTGGTGGGTTTCTACCGGTTCAGGAGAACCGGTAGCAGCACCGGCGCGAGGCTCAGCCCATCCGTCCGGACATCATCATGGACGCTCTGTGCATGCGCAGAAGTGCCATGCGCGAGTGAAGTGCATTCACAGTTCCGAACCAGTAGTGAAGGGTAAGTGAAACCCACTATTGGTCCAGTTGCCTTTTGAAAAAGCACCTTTGAAACAACCATGAGCTGAATGACTGAGAATCTCCATAGACATTGAGCAGAATTCTACTCATAGGTAAAGGTAAAGGTTCCCCTCGCACATACATGCTAGTCATTCCCGACTCTAGAGGGCGGTGCTCATCTCCGTTTCAAAGCCGAAGAGCCAGCGCTGTCTTAAGACGTCTCCGTGGTCATGTGGCCGGCATGACTCAACGCCAAAGGTGCATGGAACGCTGTTACCTTCCCACCAAAGGTGGTCCCTGTTTTTCTACTTGCATTTTTTACGTGCTTTTGAACTGCTAGGTTGGCAGAAGCTGGGACAAGTAACGGGAGCTCACCCCGTTACACGGCACTAGGGATTCGAACTGCTGAACTGCCGACCTTTCGATCAACAAGCTCAACGTCCTAGCTCCTGAGCCACCGTGTCCCTTTATTCTTATTTATTTACTCCATTCTACTCATGGAGGAATGTAATTATTTAAGCTACAATCTAGATCTTTTTAGCTTTTCCTTCATTTGGCAAGTTTTGGGGACTTTGGGGGGGGGGGAGACGACTCGAGGTTGCATATCTACCTCCCACTTACTTGAAGAAAGCCAGAGCGAAGCCTGTAAAGATTTTGAGGCTTAAGAAATTGCACTGCTTTGTGTAGCTGCTTGAAGAGCGTCCGTGGGGGTTACAACAAGGAAAATAGATTTAACGGAAGAGACATGTTCTGTTCCTGATGTGGAAATGACTTGATGCTTAGCATCCCGTTACGCTGATGTCTTCTTTTGGTTGTGGCGTTTGGATGCGATAAAAATGCCACCCCGTCTCAAAACAAGAAAAAGAATCTGCAAAGAAGTTCCAGCGTAGACTTGAAGTCAGTTAACTGAGGTGATGACACAAACGCCAGAGGTGTTGGCAAGAAACCTATTGCTGCGCCTCGGTGATGACAGCCCTATTACTTGCACTTTCTATAAATCAAAAAAAAAAAAGGGGGGGGGGGAGAAGAGGAGAGACTTTTTTCCAAATGAAGGTTTGTCAGCTGGAAGCGTTTTGAACACGTACACACACACACACACACACACGTACACATAAACACATACAGAGAGAAAACCTGGCCCCTTCGCAACTTTAGAAGGAATAATGAGGACATTGGGAAGAAGTGATGGATTTACTAAGGATAGCAACGTAGGGTGCTGTCTTTACATCCAGCCAGATGTTTGGTCTATCTGCTCTCTCTAACTTTCAGACACAAGCCTTTCTCGTTTCCTCCTTATTTATTATTTATTATTTAAATTTTTATACCGCCCTTCTCCCGAAGGACTCAGGGCGGTTCACAGCCAGATAAAATAAACAATAATATTACAATATAAATACTATTAAAATACGATTAAAAGACTTATTCAATTGGCCAAGATTAAAAATTTAGAATAAATGATAAAAACCCATTAAAAAACCCACAAATTTAAAAACTAATCCAGTCCTGCGCAGATGAATAAGTGTGTTTTAAGCTCGCGACGGAAGGTTCGGAGGTCCGGAAGTTGACGAAGTCCTGGGGGGAGTTCGTTCCTTGAACTCAATATCTTCCATGGGCAAATCATTCTGCATCTTATTGGGTCGTAGCCTGATCTTTTGGAGAGGGGGGGCGGGCAAGGACATTTCACGGCACTTAATGCTCTTTTAATTTTTTTTTTTATTATTTTTTTACAAACATATTACATCAATGCATGACCAGCGTGGCACCTGAGTGTCATACATTCTAATGCAAATAAAACTAGTAAAATTAATCATGATTATTACATTCAATCAACTTATGTATTTCTAATAATGCTACACAATTATAATACGTTTCAATCTCTCATTGTTCAATTATTCCATGTTTTCTCTTATTGTTACTTTTATTTTAGTATATAACAGGGTCTACACTAACATTCCCTCCTTCTCTTATTTCTATCACTTATTCTAACTTTTAATCATATCACCTTTTACCGAAAAACATTTTCTTTCTATCTAACCTAACTTCTAGTCGTGCCAAGAAATCATCTATCCATCGACTCTTGCCCGCTTCGATACTTTAGTTGCTGTGCTTTTTTTTTTTTTAATTTGCCTCCCACATTCCTCTCTAGAATCTTTATCTCTATTTATTACTGCTCCTTGACTATTCAATCTAGGTAGCAAAAAAGGCTCTAAGAGTTGTTAACTTAATTCTACGTAGCTTCTTTTCCAAAAACACCACACTACTGACCAGAGCATATAAAACATTTGCTAGGCCAATTCTTGATTACTGCTCGCCTGTCTGGAATCCATACCATATTTCTGACATCAATACAGTTGAGCGTGTCCAAAGGTATTTTACGAGAAGAGTTCTCCACTCCTCTGTAACTAATAAAATACCTTATTTCACCAGACTCGATATCCTGGGTTTAGAAAACTTGGAACTCCGTCGCCTTCGACAGGACCTGGGTTTAGCTCATAGAATCATCCGTTGTAATGCCCTTCCTACCAATGACTACTTCAGTTTCAACTACAATAACACAAGAGCTACCAACAGATTTAAACTTAATGTCAACCGCTCCAGTTTAGATTGCAGAAAACACGATTTCTGTAACAGAATTATCTGTGCTTGGAATGCATTACCTGACTCTGTGGTTTCTTCTCATAACCCCAAAAGCTTTATTCCAAAATGTCTGCCTGGGCCCTTATCTCCCTTTCAAACGTATCTTCCAACTCTCTTAATACATTTTCCCCATGGCATTTAATGCTAATGGGTTGCTTCAAGTCTTACATTAAAGGCAAGACATGAAACAATGGGTGGAAACTAACCAAGGAGAGACGCAACCTTGAACTAATGAATGGTTCCTTAGAATGGTTCATTCGAAAAGAGTCTGGACAGCCATTAATCTGGAATGGTAGAGGGTCTCCTGCTCAAGTGGAGGGTTGGACTAGAAGACCTCCAAGGTCCCTTCTTTCTCTATTATTCCATGTTCTAAATCAGAAATACATTTCAGACCCTATGAAACGCTATGCCTACTTATAGTGTGATAGGTTAACTGTAGAGATGACGACTTACTATGAACATGTCCTATTTGATCTTACTTGTGCCTACTTGTATCAGTTTTATATTTTTGATACGATCAAACAACCAAAAACAATAAAGTTTGTGATCTATGCCTGATTGTATTTCCCCAAAATCAAGTATCTTTTGGTTTGCTCCGTGACAGTCTCTCAGCCACAGGGCCCTGGAAAATTGGAGTTGGAGATACTCCGCAAATTGATAAACAGAGCTGTTGCATAAAGAGCTGAGTGTAAAAGGGATGTATAGATCACATCCAGTGACTGGCAGAGAAAGGACATCCTCGGTCTGGGGAGGAAAGGGCCCCAGCTGCACAATCTTAGTACAAGTAGTATCCCTGACACACTGGGATATGTGGAGGCCAAAGCCCAGCTGTGATGAATTAACTCATTCTTTCCAAATTTGATCCGGAACTTGTTTAAATCAGTGGCGTAGAAAGTTAGCACCCACCCCTCTCCTGGAAGAATGAAATATTTTGAGAAATATTAAAAAGGCAGAACATCGTATTTCCCTGGATGAGAAATGGAGAAACATGCTTTTGGGAAGCAGCCCCCACCTTCCTTAATAGCCCTCAGCAGATGTCAGCGCTTAAGAGAGAAAGAGATAGCTAGCTCTATTCCGAAGCAAATTCCCTGCAGCAAGGGCTGAACAAAGGTAGCCCTCAGTCTACCTTTGTCAGATTAACCCTCAGTCACACTAGGAATTTTCCCAACAAGCCTCTTCATTGCATCAGCCAAACTTCAACAAAACCTGGGAGTTGAGACAACCTAAAGCGCCAGCTATGACCACTACAACATCCAATAGAATACATGTTCTTGCACAGGAATAGGAAGCTAAAGTTCAAAGCCCAAAAGAAGGTATAAAAAACCTCTCGCTCTCAACTCCATGTGGTCAACTCCTTGAGGGTAGGAGTTTCAACTCTTACCCTCAAAACGACGCTACAGAGTACTGCACACCAGAACAACTAGACACAAGAACAGTTTCTTTCCGAACGCCATCACTCTGCTAAACAAATAATTCCCTCAACACTGTCAAACTATTTATTAAGTCTGCACTACTATTAATCTTCTCATCGTTCCCATCACCCATTTCCTTCCACTCAGGACTGTATGATTGTAACCTTGTTGCTGGTATCCTTACGATTTATAGTGATATTGATTGTTTCCTGATTGCTTATTTGTTCGCGATGACTATCATTAAGTGTTGTACCTTATGATTCTTGACGAACATATCTTTTCTTTTATGTACACTGAGAGCGTATGCACCAAAGACAAATTCCTTATGTGTCCAATCACGCTTGGCCAATAAAGAATTCTATTCTATTCTATTCTATTCTATTCTATTCTATTCTATTCTATTCTATTCTATTCTTATTTTTTTGAACATTTTATTTTTTATTTTCTTATACACATGTTGTAAATGTATATTCTCTTGTCCATAAATAATTATACATATTTTCTTTGAAGAAAGCACAAAGATAAAACATTTTAATTACATTTGGAGTTGCTCTTCTACCCTTTCTTTCCCTTCATTTCACAACAAACCTTCTTCTCCTCTTTTCCCTCCCTCCCTCCTCACCTTTCCTACCTTCTTCCTCCTCCTCTCCCTCCTCCTTCCTACTTCCCCTTCCTCTCCCCCACTCCTCCTCTTTCCCTCCTTTCTCACCTTCTCCCCTACTCATATCCCCTATCTTATCTTCCTCTCCTCCCCCTTCCTCTATTCTATTCTGTTCTGTTCTGTTCTGTTCTGTTCTGTTCTGTTCTGTTCTGTTCTGTTCCGTTCTATTCTATTCCCCAGAATCACACATGCTTGGTGGTTCGGCTTCTTCATTAAACCATCTTTCCAATCAGCCTCCATGTTTCCAGTGTCTTTCTCCCGGCTTGGAAATGAACCAGATGGATATTGCAAGAGGGTGGTTGTATTTGACACGCCAGGGAGGGGTCCATACGTATGTCCACACTCCAGAACAGAAACCAAATTACTGATTTTCCATCACATGAGCCAAAGGTTTGAAGTGAGGAAGATGTTCTTGATTGAGTTCACGGACTCAAAGAATGGCTCATGTCTTTTGCTAAGGTCTCCCGTGGTCTGTTTGGTTTGGCATTTGCGTGCTGAGAGCCCAGGCTACCGCCAATAAATCATGGCTTGTTGCATTATGTAACCCTAACCATGGAGCTGGAAAAGACCATGGTTCAGGAATCCAAATTAATGCATCTCCAAAGATGGTTTTTCGAGCTTTTGCTTGAATATAGCTGGATAGCATGAGCGCATCACTTCCCTAGGAGTGTTCCCTAATACTCAGCCAAAATTTGCTTTGCCATAATTTTGTCTTGTATTTGGATTCCAAGGCAACAGAGAACAGTTTGTGGCCTTCCGTAGTGCTCTGCCCACTAGCTAAGTTAAGACCCTTCCACATTAGCTAGACACTGTTGTGAAAATCAGCCAGCTCACAACAGCTGAAGGACTGCAACTGGTCTGTTCAAATACTGGATGGTGGAGATAAAACAACTGAGAAATGGAATACCTTGCGGAGGGTTTAAAAGCTTCTCTAAATTATGCTTCCATCCAAATAGTAATCTAATGCTACTAAGACTAACAGTGATCCATGAGATCCCTCAAAGTAAAAGAGGACAGAAATCAATTTCTATGTTAAGGGATTTGAAATCAATCATACATTCAATTGTTTTGTAAAGGATGACTTCCCTTCCCTTCCTTCCTTCCTTCCTTCCTTCCCTTCCTTCCTTCCTTCCTTCCTTCCTTCCTTCCTTCCTTCCTTCCTTCCTTCCTTCCTTCCTTCCTTCCTTCTATTCCTTCTCTTCCTATTCTCTTCTGTCTTCTCTTCTTTCTTCCCTTCCCTTCCCTTCCCTTCCCTTCTCTCCTCCTCTCCTCTCCTCTCCTCTCCTCTCCTCTCCTCTCCTCTCCTCTCCTCTCCCCTCCCCTCCCCTATTTGAACCGTTCAGAGCTATCATGGATATTCATCATTACATAGTGCTAGATTAGATGGTTTCCGGAATCCTATCTTATATGTTCACCTATCTCTTTATTATGAACTGTCAATGGTGGACAGCTCATCAAATAAAAATGTGAACAAATTATCCATTAAATTCAATATGAAAACAGAACGCAATGTCTGTTGTATATGGCTTTTTAGAAGTTGATTGGGGTGTTGATGGCTGGTTATTAAGTCATTGGTTCTTGTTTCCTTATGAACAATAAAGACATTGGTTGTTGTTTCCTTGTGTACAAGAAAGCACAAGGAAACAACAACCAACATACAAAGCAGGGGTGAAATCCAGCAGGTTCTAACAGGTTCTGGAGAACTAGTAGCGGAAATTTTGAGCAGTTCGAAGAACCGGTAGTGGAAATTTTGAGCAGTTCAGAGAACTGGCAAATGCCACCTCTGGCTGGCCCCAGAGTGGGGAGGGAATGGGGATTTTGCAGTCTCCTTCCCCTGGAGTGGGGTGGGAATGGAGATTTTGTAGTATCCTTCCCCTGCCACACCCACCAAGTCACGCCCACAGAACCAGTAGTAAAAAAAAATTGGATTTCACCACTGATACAAAGTCACATACAAGGCACCATGTAAAGACAACACACAGAGTAGCCCAAAGCACAGAGAGAATTCCCTGAAGATGGGCTCCAGCACAAGTGTGAAAGCTCAGAAGACTAAACCTCTGGTCCCGGTGACCGATCCAAATCGGATCCTGCAACGTTATCCTGTTGAGATGTGTATTTGTCTTCCTTTGCAACTAAATCATTGCTGTTTTTGCACACTGAATTATAAACCCTCAGCCGCTCCTCCAGGAAGTCAATGAGGGAATATTTCTAGGCAGCGTAACATTGCGTGGCCTATTTTCATAATAGTGCTATGGAACTCCAGCACTTCCCAGGAAACCCAGCATTGTGCAAGAAAATGTGTGGTTCGTGGGATAAGTAATTACTCACTCCATTTAAATACTGAGCAATACATTTATCTGCAGATTAGTATTGTATTACTCAGGCTAAATTACATAAAATGTAGCATGAATCAGTTTGGCTGGAAGGCTCAGATTTCAAATCTGGTACCAAAGCATACTCCATGGAAAACAAAAGTGATGACATTCGATGATTGTTTAGTTTGGTGAAATGTGCTTTTAATAGTTTTGCAAAGTTCTAAAGAGAATAAAAACTTTCCCCCCATTGTAATGTAGATACGTCAAGAGTTGCTCTCTGGGTCAAAAATAGCTAAAAGCTAGAGTATTTGGAATAATGAATCCAGGTTTAATTGCCCCATTCAATGAAACATAAAACAGATTGAAAAAAATGCAAGTAACATGATCCAGGATTTGGAACTATTTCCTTACTGGGGATAGTCCAAGTTAGTTATCTTTAGAAGAGAGCCAAATCGTTAGCCTTATGAAACCCTCTACCTTCAGAGGGATATTTATCAAAAACTTTTCTGAAGGTTGGGAGATCATGGCAGAGTACGGGAACTCGATATAGAATAGAATAGAATAGAATAGAATAGAATAGAATAGAATTTTTTATTGGCCAAGTGTGATTGGACACACAAGGAATTTGTCTTGGTGCACATGCTCTCAGTGTACATAAAAGAAAAGATATAGGAGAAGAGCAGGCGAGCTGGGGAGCAGAGTTAAACAGGTCATCAACCCAGAATCTTTATATTCCCACAAATGGTCTAGGTTCAATTTCTCTTGTATTTTGTTGACGCTTATCTGGTGCCAATTTAGTATTGAACTAAATAGCAATAGCACTTAGACGTATACCGCTTCATAGTGCTTTACAGCCCTCTCTAAGCGGTTTACAAGAGTCAGCATATTGCCCCCAACAATCTGGGTCCTCCTTATTTTACCGACCTTGGAAGGATGGAAGGCTGAGTCAACCTTGAGCCAGTTAGGATCGAACTCCTGGCAGTGGGCAAAGTTTGCCTAGAATATTACATGCTAACCACTGCACCATTAAGGCACCAGTCCTTGCAACTAGCGGTTTGGCAAACCAGATGTAAAATTAGCATCCGGTTCTCCCGAACCGGTTTGAACCAGCTGGATATTAGCCCTGGATATAGTCTATTCTGGGACATATCTATTCAGTGATATGCCGAGAAGAACAACATCAAGGAACTTGAGAGAAAACCCTCTAATTTTTGATGCATGGGACGAGAAAGGGAAGGAAGGGAAGAAAATCCTGACTTCCTCTCAATAGTTACGTAGGAAGTTTTTTCCAGAGGCAAATAGTGGATAGACAGACAAGGCGTGTGCAGTAATCTTGAAAGATCCTCAAGAATAATTTGGAAATTCTTTCACTATTGACACTATAAGAGGATTTCAAGGGTTCTTCTTTGGTATATAGTGGGGCTATTTTTATGTATTCTGCTACATATTTTGTGGTTTGTGATAGGGTTTTGTTTGCTTTCTGGTCTTAAAAAAAAGACATTCACAAGATTGGTCTGCTCACTTATAAAAAGACTTTTCTTCTCAAGCTGAAGGAATTTATTATAAGAAACCAAGCACAAGTGTGAGCTATAAAAGAGGAGAAAAATGCCTCTAGTATATACGTGCTCCTTTAATTATTTTGCAATTATATATGATTGGCTCCGAGACACTTAGCTTTACTACATGTATTGAAAAATCACTGGGGTTTAATTCAAATCATTGCTAATAAATCACATCCATCTCAATGAATAAGCCTAACTAAGGCTGGTTCCTGCTCTTTATTTGTTTATCAATAAAGGGCATCCAGATTTTATTAGACTCAGATGTGCACTTTATGCTGGGTTCACTACCCACAGCTAAAAATATGAATTTTCACAACACGGCTAAATAAAGATAATTAATTGCCAAAAGAGCTCATAAAAGTAATATATTAGATTTATCCCAACAATATTTCACCATGTTATACTTGATAGCAATGGATAGTCCAAGCTCTGGTTCAGATGACATCCCGGCCCCAATAGCACAGCCTCAATTAAAGGTAAAGGTTCCCCTTACGCATATGTGCTAGTCATTCCCAACTCTAGGGGGCAGTGCTCATCTCCATTTCAAAGCTGAAGAGCCAGTGCTGTCCGAAGATGTCTCCGTGGTCATGTGGCCGGCATGACTAAATGCCAAAGGTGGTCCCTATTTTTCTACTTGCATTTTTTACATGCTTTTGAACTGCTAGGTTGGCAGAAGCTGGGACAAGTAAGGAGAGCTCACCTGGTTATGCGGCACTAGGGATTCGAACCACTGAACTGCCGATTTTTCGATCGACAAGCTCAGCCTCTTAGCCACTGAGACACCGCATCCGAGCCTCAATTATTCTTGTTAAAACGACCAGGTCCTGCCACATTGTAATCGGCCATCTTGAATTTGTCTTTTTCTCCTAGGAATTGAGAAATCATCTGATTAAATGCAAACGATGGCAAGGAGGTCAATGTGAATGCAGCTAAAACCCTACAGTATAGCAAATGGTAAGCAATATTAACCTGGATAGAGATATGCAGGATTATTTGCCTAGGCAAAATGGACCAAAACATTGTGTAAATCCACAAAGTTTTCTAAGCCAGAAAAGCATTTTGAAGTGGTTCAGACAGATAGCTCTCTAATTCACTGAGCTATTACAAGGAGGAAAAGTACAGTCAGACCTCCAATATTCTGTTAGAATAGCCAAGTTCAATATAAATAGTTTTAGTCTTCTCATAGAGTTGAATTTCCTCATCTGATCTATCTACAGTGGCTGCTGTTTCCTTCCCTTGGTGATATCTTGTAGTTCAGAAATTGTCAAGTCCAAAGCTCAGATTTGACACGAGACCTATTTGAGTCCAGGAGTTTATCTGCTCACTGTCGGCTACAAAGGATTAGGACTGAATATTGAATTGCAGTTCAGAAAATTTATTTGCTGAAGAATATGCAAGAATCTAGTCTGCTAATGATCAGCACCAAATCGGCACTAGATAAGAGTCAACAGAATTCAAGGAATGGCTTGACTTGGATCGCTGGTGGCAACATAATGACTCTAAGCTGATGATGTGCTTAACTCAACACCCCAGCTCTGCCTTTCTTTCTCCTATACCGGGGTCAGCAACCTTAAACCCTCAAAGAGCCACAAAGGTCCTAACCGGAAGCCCCCTGTTCAATTCTGGAGCCAATCGGAAGTCCGGTTCCCCATAGAGTCTCCTCCTAGTGCAGTGTCCTTTTCCCTCGACCTGTCCTAACCAAAAGCCCTATCAATTGTGGAGCCGACGAGAAAACCCGTCCCTTGCCATAGAGTCTCCTCCTGGCATGCCATGCTTTTCCCCCTAACTGGAAGCTCCTCTCAAAATTGTGGCGCCGACCAGCGACAGGGAGCTGGAGCAGAGGGATGAAAGAACCACATGCGGCTCCAGAGCTGTGGGTTGCTGACTCCTGTCCTATACTCACACCTAATAGACAGAATCTTGCTAGACTAAGCTATAACCTTCCAACCTAACAGATATATCCTAGAGTTTCTAGGGTGTCACTATCCTGAAACTTTTCCTCCCTCCCTCCCAATGCATGCCAGGACTACACAGGATCATGTCTCAGGCCCACTCTGGAATACAGAGCCCAAGCCAAAAGGTCCCCTTGGGGGAGAGAAAGGTGGTTAGTGTGCTGAAGTAACCACTATGCTACTCTTGTTTCAGGACACACTTTTCTGATGCGGGTGGGGGTGGGGGCAGCCTGGAAGCAATCTTTTTCATTGGGTCTTCAGACCTGCCACATTTACTACTGTGGGAAACAGGGAGGGGGGATTGTATGGAGCCAGAGTGATATATAGTCATAATAACATTCCTTTCTCAGAGAGTCAAGGACATCTTGCCCTGCACCTGGGCGGCATCTCCAGTTGGGACGGTGCATGGATTGAACCATGTGATGGACTTGTGGGTTTTGGGCAAGGACTCGAACTTTCCTTTGGGTGGGGGAAAACCTGGAAGCTTTCAGATTCGGGTTTTCCCAGATGTGCCAATAGGACATCTCTAATAAAGTGGAACTTTGAGGAAACTCAAACCTTGGAGTTTTCTTTCGTTGGGGGTGTTACTTGGAACCCTGACATTTTCTACAATACTTATCTATATTTTATAATACAGTAGAAAAGGAAAACAATTAGTATACGGGATCGATCCTATTAAATCCTAACAATTAATTAACTAATAATAAATGGATTTGAGTGGAATCCATGTTCACACTCACTTTTTTCTTCTTGGCCTATTTTTGGTCATGTACTGCCTCCCCCGTGTGTCCCTCCAACCCCATGAACGACCCTTGTTCTAAGAAAGACCCTGATGAGCTTCCGAGCTTCAGAATCGGAGGGGAGGGGGGGCATCTCAGACTTTTCAAGACTATGGAGTCAGCGTGAGGTTAAGCAGTACTTCTGGCCCATCGCCCAGGAACACACGTTCACCAGATTAAAAAAAAAAAATGGCTAATCCTGACAATCTGATTAATGCGTTTGAGGTGCTTAATGGGAAGAAACGAGAGTTAAATCCTATGAAAGGACATCTGGAGGTCCTCTCGGAATTCATTCATGAAGGGAATCAATGGTCTATACGTTCATACACTAAATTCTTATTACCCAGAAGTTGGGTGCATGAAGGATTTCAGTGGTCTTTAACTCAACCGTGATCACCTCATATATTGCAATTTGATTGTCGTAAGTAAGGATAGAGAAGCTCCTTAGGGTTGTTAGTTTTTTTTGTCCTAAGTACCGTATTTTTCAGAGTAAAAGATGCTCCGGACTATAAGATGCGCCTATCTTTTTTTTTTAGGGAGGAAAGCAAGAAAAAAAAATCTTCCTCTGCCTCCCAGCAATTTGCCTCCTTGCAGCAAACAGTAAACAGCCTGCTTTATTTTCATTTTCATTTTCAGCACAGCCTGATTAGCACAAGAAAAAACAATCTGCCTCCCAACAACTTGCCTCCTTGCAGCAAACAACCCGTTTCAGCTTCAGCTTTACCACAGCCTAATTAGCACAAACAGCTGATTGTTGGGTGGATCAGCCTCCCATCCCTCAGCTGTTTCAGGCTGCAGGGATTGTCATAGCCTATTGCCGCCTCCGCGCACTGCATTTTCCAGGGGGCTGCCAGGTGGATGGGGCTATATTTGGTGTATAAGACACACCCAAATTTTCACCCTCTTCTGGTGGGGGGTGGGAAGAGTGCCTTATACTCTGAAAAATATGGTAATCAATCAACCTGCCTTCCATTGAGGACCTGTATACTGCACGAATCAAGAAGAGGGCCGTGAAAATATTTACAGATCCCTCACATCCAGGACATAAACTGTTTCAACTCCTACCCTCAAAACGACGCTATAGAGCACTGCACACCAGAACAACTAGACACAAGAACAGTTTTTTCCCGAAGGCCATCACCCTGCTAAACAAATAATTCCCTCAACACTGTCAAACTATTTACTAAATCTGCACTACTATCCATCTTCTCATCGTTCCCATCACCCATCTCCTCCCACTTATGACTGTATAACTTCGTTGCTGGTAATCCTTATGATTTATATTGATATTTTGACCATCATTTGTGTTTTAAATGTTGTACCTTGATGAAGGTATCTTTTTTTTTATGTACACTGAGAGCATATGCACCAAGACAAATTCCTTGTGTGTCCAATCACACTTGGCCAATAAAAAAGTTCTATTCTATTCTATTCTATTCTATTCTATTCTATTCTATTCTATTCTATTCTATTCTATTCTATTCTATTCTATTCTATTCTATATTCCAGAAAGAGGCACAAATAAAGCAGATGTTACAACATCAGACATGATATGGATGAGTGTGAAGGGCTCATCTCAGGGGTGAAATCTTACCGGTTCAGACTGGTTCGGGAGAACCGCTAGGGATTAGGGGAATCAGTTTGCCGAACTGGTAGTAATTACCCCTCCTTGACTCAACCCACACCTGGCTCTTCCAGCCACTCAATATTCCACAGAATTCAATGTTAAATGCAGCAGAGAGAATGCTAACTTTTCTCCCTTCATTCAGAACGGAGCTGCTGCAGCCTGTTCCTTTTAAGGGAGTCCCCAGGAGGGAGGGGGAGGGGGGAGCAGCTGGAATGGAGCCATTTTTGTGAAAGTCAGGAAAATGGAGAAGGGGATTTTCCTGCCAGTTCTCCATTCCTCAATCTCAGCACAGACTGAGGGAAGGATGGTAGGCAGGAATATTCCCCTCCCAATTTTCCTGCCATTCGTGACAAGGAATGGCTGGGAGGGGAGGGGCCGGCGAGGAGCCCCTCGATGTGAGTGATGTCAAGTTGGCCATGCCCGCCCAGTCACATGACCACCCCCAAATAAGCCACGCCCACAGAACTGGTAGGGGAATTTTTTAAATTTCACCTCTGACTCTACTATTAATCTTCTCAACTCTACTATTAATCTTCTCATCGTTTCCATCACCAATCTCTTTCCACTTATGACTGTATGACTGTAACTTTTTGTTGCTATCATTAAGGGTTAAATTGCAACCTATGACCATCATTTGTGTTGTAAATGTTGTACCTTTGATGAAGGTAGTTTTTTTTTTCTTTTATGTACACTGAGAGCATATGCACCAAAACAAATTCCTTGTGTATCCAATCACACTTGGCCAATAAAATTCTATTCTATTCTATTCTATTCTATTCTATTCTATTCTATTCTATTCTATTCTATTCTATTCTATTCTATTCTATTCTATTCTATTCTATTCTATTCTATTCTGACTCATCTGTATTCTTTTCAAAGATAAAAAAAATATGTTTAGGTTGTTACAGAACTAACAGGTCCTGTGTAAAAACTGACCTACCTGTTATGTCAGGGAAATGGTTTTGCCGAATATTCGCAAGACCAAAAGAAAAACCAACCCATCTGCCTGTTGCTGGTCATAATAATAAGACCAGTGAGTTGTCTAAGCTCTTTTATGGCAGTGTTCAATTCCCAAACGGAAAGCTATGTTTGACTTTGTGTGTGTGTGTGTGCGGTATGCGTGTGTATGTGCGGGGATAAATTTGTAAACCAGACCGAAATAAAAACGAGGTACTATAATTCACCCAAGATCCTTTGGAAAATAGAATTCGCCAAAGATACAAGAGTAATCTGTAATGACATGTCACATTTGATCTATGGCAATGCTACCAAGATTTTCTGGGAGAAACATGGCACTTGAGCATCCATCAGAAAGTTTTCTTTCCAGAGTTTGATTTAGAAGAATGCTGGTTAGTCCCTTCAATTAACAGTCCCTGTTGCTGATCTCATAAACGATTATGGTTTGCTGAAGTATCCTTGGTTTCCTCAGTGTGAGTGTGGATGTGGAAGGAAATTTTGCTTTCCTCTTTTATGGTGAGTTTGTCCTAAAAAAATGCGCTAAGAACGGTTGGGTAAAATGCACCCACTCACAACTTATTCATTTTTCTTCCCTCATTCAATACCATCATTCAATACCATCAATACCATCATTCCAGATATTCTACTACCTACCTAATACTAAGAGTATTTGATCAATACTCAAAATGATGCTATAGGGCTCTGCACACCAGAACAACAAGACACAAGGACAGTTTTCCCCCGAATGCCATCACTCTGCTAAACATCTAATTCCCACAATACTGTCAAATTAACTACCAAGACTATATTATTATTATTATTCTCATCCTTACTAGTACCTATCTTTTCCCACTTATGGCTATATATCCATGTTGGTTGTATCTTTACAAGTTATATTGTTTTTATTGTTCCCTAGTATGATTTGATTGCTTATTAGTATCCTATGACTATCACTAAGTATTGTATTTTATGATTCTTGATGAATATATATATCTATATATCTATATATATATGTTTTCTGAGGTTTTCGCGGGTGTTTGCATGTAGGTCCTTGGCTATTCGGGTTCTCTCCACGTAAATTGATATATATATATATATATATATATATATATATATATATATATATATATATATATATATATATATATATATATATATATATATATATATATATATATATATATATATATATATATATATATTTACGTACACTGAGAGCATATGCACCAAAGACAAATTCCTTGTGTCTCCAATCATATTTGGCCAATAAAGAATTCTATTTAATCATTTTAGTTTGGCAAAAACTTTTTTTGTGAAGCATACGTTCAACATGTTGGACCAAGTGATGGCCAAACTCTTTGGGACAATACTTTAACGGCAAGATCATAAAAGCAGAAAAACCACGATCTGCTTCTGAAGCTCTCCCAAATCAAGAGTCTGGACCTTGGGATGGAAATGTCCTCCATGCTCATACTTCCTACTCATTGAAATGGAGACTACAAACCAAGTACAAGATTCTTCTCCATCTTCTCTGTTGGAGCTGTGAAGGGGATGGGACAGGTTGGGTTGGGGTGACATTGCTTAGATTAGCATATTAATGTGATCAAAACTCATTTCCATATCGCAAGCTGATGTGGAGACACAAGGCAATTATCTAAGGATCGAATGCCTATCATTGGAACTCTTATTTACATTTAATTGGCTGCCTTATTTACATTTGGATTCTCCCTTCATTTAATCTGTGCTTGATCTAGATGCCTGCTCTTTTAGCTTTGCCTGTTTATTTTATCCTTTCTTCAGATTGTATTTGGTTCTGCATTTCTATTTATAACTGCTTTAGTCACCTTTAGTGCCTCTTGGCTGAAAGGCAGCATTAAAAACACCAACCGACCAATCAATTATTCATCTGCAGATTAGCCCTATCAATTCTTCGTTGAGATCCTCAAGAATTTAAAAATCATATAGGCTTTTTCGTTTAAAAAAATAATAATAATACCAAGCAGGCAAGCTCTACAACAGCTACTAAACTGGCCAGCTATACAGCTTTACCCTAAAACAGATAGCAGATGCCGCTAACATTATGTTGTTTGAATCTAGATTTGGCAATCTCTTTAAAGTACATTTTGGAATGTTGAAAGCTTGTAGCGGTCACTTTCACAAAATGAGTGGGAAGAAAAGTGTGGCTTAAATAGGCAGAACACCTAAATGCAATACCAGTTCTGAAAACATACTAACCCTATCAATAGATTCAACAAAATACCTTATCCCACCAGATTTGAAATCCTAGGCTTAGAAAACTTGGAACTCTGTTGCCTTCAACAAGACCTAAGTTTAACTCATAGAATCATCTATTGTAATGTCCTTCCTGTT
This sequence comes from Ahaetulla prasina, assembly GCF_028640845.1. NCBI lineage: Eukaryota > Metazoa > Chordata > Lepidosauria > Squamata > Colubridae > Ahaetulla > Ahaetulla prasina. The sequence continues at coordinate 18,243,937 of NC_080551.1, forward strand.
AAAGACTACTTCAGCTTTAATTGCAATAATACAAGAGCAATCAATAGATTTAAACTTAATGTTAACTGCTTTAATCTAGATTGCAGAAAATATGATTTCTGTAACAGAACCATCAGTGTTTGGAACACTTTACCTGACTCTGTGGTCTCTTCCCATAATCCCAAAAGCTTTAACCAAAAACTTTCTACTATTGACCTCACCTCATTCCTAAGAGGACCATAAGGGGCGTGCATAAGCGCACAAACGTGCCTACCGTTCCTGTCCTATTGTTTTTCTTTTTCTTCTTCATATATATATATGCTTATACTTCCTAATATTTACTCATATATATGTTTATATACTGTATAATCTTTTTGTATGATACTTATATATATTTACGTACACTGAGAGCATATGCACCAAAGACAAATTCCTTGTGTCTCCAATCATATTTGGCCAATAAAGAATTCTATTTAATCATTTTAGTTTGGCAAAAACTTTTTTTGTGAAGCATACGTTCAACATGTTGGACCAAGTGATGGCCAAACTCTTTGGGACAATACTTTAACGGCAAGATCATAAAAGCAGAAAAACCACGATCTGCTTCTGAAGCTCTCCCAAATCAAGAGTCTGGACCTTGGGATGGAAATGTCCTCCATGCTCATACTTCCTACTCATTGAAATGGAGACTACAAACCAAGTACAAGATTCTTCTCCATCTTCTCTGTTGGAGCTGTGAAGGGGATGGGACAGGTTGGGTTGGGGTGACATTGCTTAGATTAGCATATTAATGTGATCAAAACTCATTTCCATATCGCAAGCTGATGTGGAGACACAAGGCAATTATCTAAGGATCGAATGCCTATCATTGGAACTCTTATTTACATTTAATTGGCTGCCTTATTTACATTTGGATTCTCCCTTCATTTAATCTGTGCTTGATCTAGATGCCTGCTCTTTTAGCTTTGCCTGTTTATTTTATCCTTTCTTCAGATTGTATTTGGTTCTGCATTTCTATTTATAACTGCTTTAGTCACCTTTAGTGCCTCTTGGCTGAAAGGCAGCATTAAAAACACCAACCGACCAATCAATTATTCATCTGCAGATTAGCCCTATCAATTCTTCGTTGAGATCCTCAAGAATTTAAAAATCATATAGGCTTTTTCGTTTAAAAAAATAATAATAATACCAAGCAGGCAAGCTCTACAACAGCTACTAAACTGGCCAGCTATACAGCTTTACCCTAAAACAGATAGCAGATGCCGCTAACATTATGTTGTTTGAATCTAGATTTGGCAATCTCTTTAGAGTACATTTTGGAATGTTGAAAGCTTGTAGCGGTCACTTTCACAAAATGAGTGGGAAGAAAGGTGTGGCTTAAATAGGCAGAACACCTAAATGCAATACCAGTTCTGAAAACATACTAACCCTATCAATAGATTCAACAAAATACCTTATCCCACCAGACTTGAAATCCCAGGCTTAGAAAACTTGGAACTCCGTTGCCTTCGATAAGACCTAAGTTTAACTCATAGAATCATCTATTGTAATGTCCTTCCTGTTAAAGACTACTTCAGCTTTAATTGCAATAATACAAGAGCAACCAATAGATTTAAATTTAATGTTAACTGCTTTAATCTAGATTGCAGAAAATATGATTTCTGTAACAGAACCATCAGTGTTTGGAACACTTTACCTGACTCTGTGGTCTCTTCCCATAATCCCAAAAGCTTTAACCACAAAATTTCTACCATTGACCTCACCCCATTCCTAAGAGGATCATAAGGGGCGTGCATAAGAGCACAAACGTGCCTACCGTTCCTGTCCTATTGTTTTTCTTTTTCTTCTTCATATATATATATGCTTATACTTCCTAATATTTACTCATATATATGTTTATATACTATATAATCTTTTTGTATGATACTTATATATATTGTTGTGACAAAATAAATAAATAAATAAGATTCAAACTCAATGTAAATCGCTCTAATCTTGATTGTAGGAAATATGACTTCTGCAATAGAGTAGTAAACATCTGGAACACTCTACCTGATCCTGTTGCTAGTCTCTCTAACCCCCATACCTTTCACCTTAAACTGACTACCATGGACCTTTCATGTTTCTTAAGAGGCTCCTAAGGGGCCGTGCATAAGCACACCAGCGTGCCTACCGTCCCTGTTCTACTGTCCCCATTTATATGTAATCATTCTATGTGTATATGGCTATGTTTTGCCTATTTATATCCTTTTTTTTTTTTTGGTGCCAATTTTTTTCCCCCATGTGTCCATGTCTATGTCTATACTGTTACTTGTTTCCTTATACTTGTTGATAAATAAATAAATAAATTAGTTTTGGTGGGCTGCTGGTTTGATTCTTGATGGTTTAATTCAAGACTTTTTTTTAAAAAATAGTTCCTTTGTAAACTGTTTTGGGCTCAACCAGGAAGAAGAAAATCATGAAAACATCCTCATTATCACCCTCAACATCCTACATCTTTTTTTTTTTATTCAAAAAGTTTTACAGAAAATTTCCCTTTCCCCTCCTCCCCTCCCCTCCCTTCACAACCCCCTTCCCCCCCCCCCCGACTTCCCGGAACGAGCACAAGGTATAGTTAAAAAAAAAAAACATATGCTAAAAATTTTTTGTCCCAACTTAATTATACCCCTACAATCATCAATTCCTAACTTCCCCCGAAAACAATCAAAAATAATACATCATAATCATTCAAAAACAGTCTGATAACTCTTAGTCTGATATCTACTTTGAATATAGTCAATCCATTTTTTCCATTCCTTTAAGTATCTTTCTTGCGTATTGTCTTTCAAAAAGGCTGATATCTTCGCCATCTCAGCCAAATTGGCAACTTTCAATATCCATTCTTCTATTGTAGGTACTTCTTTTTTCTTCCAGTATTGTCCTATTGGTAATCTTGCTGCTGTTATTAGATTTAAAATCAATTTAGTCTCAATTACTGTACAGTCCGTAATAATTCCCAACAGGAAAAATTGCGGCAGGAACTTTATCTTCTTTTAACATCCTACATCTTGATAGGTTGTAAAGATCTATCAGGTGGGCAGTCTGAATCAAACCAGAGCTTTCATTGCAGTACATACGCCATACTGGAGAAACCACAATACGATGTGATTTTGTATGAAGCACAATACTGCTACACATGATCCAAATCAGTGATGGCAAACCTTTTCCAGACCGAGTGCCCCAAAAGAGTGCCTGAACCCTCAAAATGCAATGCGTGCGTGGCCCCCTGCATGCGCCATGCCCCCGTGCATGCACATGTGGCCCTGGGTATAGGCCCTGTGCATGTACATGTGCCCTCTCCTCCCGCATGAGTGCACTCCAGAGGTGGGTTTCAGCAGGTTCTGACCAGTTCTGGAGAACCGGTAGCAGAAATTTTGAGTAGTTCAGCGAACCGCTAGTAAAAATTCCAACTGGCCCCACCCCCATCTATTCTCTGCCTCCCGAGTCCCAGCTGATTGGGAGGAAATGGGGATTTTGCAATAACCTTCCCCTGGAGTGGGGTAGGAATGGAGATTTTACAGTATCTTTCCCCTGCCACACCCACCAAGCCACACCCATAGAACCGGTGGTAAAAAATTTTGAAACCCTCCACTGGTTTGCTATCCCGCACACATCCTGCGCATACACAGTAGAGACCCAAAGATTAGCTGGCTGGAGCCGTCCGCGCATGCGCAACAGAGTTGAACTGGGGGGGATGGCTTGTGTACCATCGGAGAGGGTGCTGTGTGCGACTTCTGGCACATGTGCCATAAGTTCACCATCATGGATCTATACTGTTAAGAGGACCAACTTCTGAAGATCTCAAGCAGAGCCTCTCAATTTGGCACTGAGTAGCGAGATTATTATTTTTAGCCTAGCTGATGGGAGATTATGGGAACTAAAATACAACCATATTTAGAAGACAACGGTCTAAGAAGTCTGCTCCAAATGACGTGATATTGCTCATATTTTTTTAAAGCTTTCAGGGATGTGCCATTAAGACGAAACAAGACCTAAAGAAAATATGATTGTGAGTAGGCAAATTTTGGGAAAAGTCAGTCAGAAGCCGATCCATTTTTCCTCTTGGAAAGCATCCGCATAATTATGGAAAAATCTACTCACGTTCAATAAATGTGCTTGTGTTATTAGCACCGCAAATTGTACAATAAGCTACTGAACCCTGCTGGTATTATTAGGAAAGCTGCCAAACAGTGTTTAGTTTGGGAGGGAAAAGGTCAATGGAATAGCGGTAACATTAATCCCTAATGTGACAGAGAAAGGGAAAGAAAATTGTTTACTTTTGGCAGAATTCACAGGACTCTGTGTAGATCTTTCTTCACAGGAAAAGCAACCTCACCATTACATCATGCATGTCAAATCACATATGAGCTGGAAGGTGTATGTATGTTTTCCAAACACCTACCCATAAATCCATATGGGAATATCGGATTGTGGAAATACACACTAGTTATGAACTTGGTATCTTGGGTCTAACACAGTTCCCCAATTCATACTTTTTCGATGCCTCCTTACAGTTCCTGGGTAATGGGTCAATTAAGAAGGACAAGCAGACATTCAGAAAAAATATTTAATTTAAATAGAAATAGCACTAGCAACATTTATTTTCCCTACTTAGAACCAACCTAAGCAACCTAAATCTAAGGAGAAATTTCCTGATAGTGAGAACAATTAATCAGTGGAACAACTTGCCTCCAGAAGTTGCGAATGCTCCAACACTGGAAGTTTTTAAGAAGAGATTGGATAACCACTTGTCTGAAGTGGACTACAAGATTAGAATTCTGTTATTCTATCCTGTCCTGTCCTGTCCTGTCCTATCCTATCCTATCCTATCCTATCCTATCCTATCCTATCCTATCCTATCCTATCCTATCCTGCAGTTCAGTTACCTTCAGAAATGAACATTTTAAAAGGGTCACTACATGCCTATTGCTGGAAGGAAATAACATTAGTTACACATTACAAGAACAAAAACTGAATTAAGGAGCAGCTCATTTCCTCTGTGCCATCAATATTTTACTCAGCCGTAGCCACTCGCAGTCACCAAGAAGAATTAATCATTCATGGACTAATATACATCCATTTTTTTTTCTATTTAAAAAATCATCACTTAAATATTCTATGCGCAGGCTGAGACATTTGATCTTGGATTCTGAAAGCGTAGCAAATACATACCTACACAAATATCAAACCAAATTAAATGGAATGTAAAGGTTGGTACTGATGAAACAGAATGAAAGGATTAAAAAGTCACCTGTGCGATACAATGGAGTAACATGGAAAGAGAATCTCTCTTTGGCTTCACTTGGAAGAGGTTTCTGAGCTTAATTGGTTGCTGCAATTATTGCACCATCTTACCTCCATCTGCCTCCCACCCAATAGCAGTCGCACTTAGACTTATATACAACTTTACAGCGTTTTTACAGCCCTCTCTAAGAGGTTTACAGAGTCAGCCTCTTGCCCCCAACAATCTGGGTCCTCATTTTACCCACCTTGGAAGAATGGAAGGCTGAGTCAACCTTGAGCCTGGTGAGATTTGAACTGCCAAAGTGCAGGCAGCCGGATTCCTTCTGGAATTAATATTTGTGTGTGTGTGTGTGTGTGTGTGTGTGTGTGTGTGTGTGCCTTTGAGTCAGTGTTGACTCCTGGCAGCTGCCTAGATAAGGCAAGGCCTTGCAGTTTTATTGGCAAGATTTTCAGAAGTGGTTTGCCATTACCTCCTTCCTAGTGTTGTGACCTGGTAGCAGAGTCGGACAGTGAGGAGGCTGGGGAGGACAATGGGCCAGTCCTGGAGTCAGGAGAAGGCCCAGATTAGGGCTCTGCATCGGAGGCAGAGATGGGTTCAGGGCCATCTGGGAGAGATGCATGGACTCCGGAGCCTCCAGAGGTGGACAGCAGAGAGGCAGAGGAACAGGAGGAGCCTGTTCCTAGTGTACATATGCGAAGAGCTGCCAGAAGGCAAGAGCAGCTGAAGAAAAAAGGACAACTCGGGAGTAAGGCCAAGAGATGATTGGCCACTCCCATAAGGCTTAAAAGAGCATCAATAAGCCATTGGGTTTTTTGTAGAAAAGCAAATGTTGATTACATTGCTTCTTGTCAGCATCTCTTGAACTTTGTGGGGGCTTTGCCAAGAAAAGCCTTTGGCAGGTTGCCAAAGACATCAAATGTGGGTGATAAGGCCAATGGACTGATTATTAAGAATTTTTTTTTGGATGAAGCTGAGAATGAATTAATTTTCAGCTGTTTTAATAAAATAAGTTTGTTGAGGACTGAATTGTGTTTAGTAATCACTACTTGGGTCTTGGTCACAACACCTAGAGCTGAGAGAGTATGACTGGCTCAAAGTCATTCAGCTGGCTTTGTGCCTAAGGAGGTACTAGAACTCCCAGGTTTTTAGCCTGGTGCTTTAACCACGACTACACCGAACGAGCTCTCTAAGTCTAGCTAAGATGCTTGTACTGTGCAACACAACACTAGAGTCAACCTTATGGAGACAATTGCCATCTCTGTCAGTTTTCCCCGCAGTAGGGTGACCCCTAGTAGATGGCCTGGACAACATATCTCAGCCAGGTCATTTAAAAAGACTTTTGTCCAGAAAAATTATTACAAATTTCTGAAAGCCACCAGCTTGCAAAAGCTTCATTTAGCAAATAAGAACAAACACCAAAGCAAAGTGTTATATTAAAGATGGCCCATATTTGATTTGTGTGGGTTTTTTTTTTTTTAAGCCAAAAGCAAAATTGGGCCAATATTCAATTCCGAGATTTAGTTGGAAGGCCGTATGATGGAACTGTAAAACTGCCAAATCGAATTAAATGAAATTGATTCAGATTTGGGTGCAACGGAGGGGGAAAACTTCTTCCAATCTGATTTAGGCTTTCAAATCGAATCAACTGCTCTTTGATGATTCTGAAACAGATACACATTTTGAATCAAATTGACAATTGGAATGGGATTTTCATTGATTTCCGCTGGGCTGGGAAACAGGTGTGTTCGGTGGAATTCTTGGTTAGGAGGCCTATCATGTGGAGGGCAGGGAAGAAATGAATTACTCGTATTTTTTGGAGTATAAGATGCACCGGATTATAAGATGCACCAAGATTTCGAAGAAGTAAACAAGAAAAAAAGTTTTTGCCCTCCCCGGCTCCCAGAAGCACTTTGCAGGCCCCCCCAAACCCTCTCCATGTCCTGTTTTTCATAAAAACGGGGCATGCAGAGGATCTGGGAGGCCTGCAGAGTGCCCCTGGGAGCTGGGGAGGGCAAAAATGCGATGCATGAGGCATTTGGGAGGCCAAAAATGGGCCTGTTTTTCACAAAAATGGGATGCGCAGAGGATTTGGGAGGCCTGCAGAGTGCTCCTGGGGACTGGAGAGAAAAAAGCCCCATTTTGGCCTCCAAAACTGCTATGTGTCACGTTTTTGCCCTCCCCAGCCCCCAGGAGCACTCTGCAGGCCTCCCAATCCCTCTGCGTGCCCCACTTTTTTTTTTCAAAAAAAGGGCCTGTTTTTGGCAAAAATGGGATGCGAAGGATGGGGTTTTGGGAGGCCAAAAATGGCTATATTTGGTGTATAAGACACACCGACATTTCAACCCTCTTTTAGGGGGGAAAAAGGTGTGTCATATACTCCGAAAAGTACGGTATTTATCTTTATTCTAGTGGAAGAGGTTTCGCTTCTCATCCAAGAAGCTTCTTCAATTTGGAAGAAGTTCTGAAGAAGAAGCTTCTTGGATGAGAAGCAAAATGTCTTCAAGGAAAAACAAATAAAGCCCAGTTGCCTTTTGAAAAAGCTCCTTTGGGTCTCCTCGTGAAGGTTCAAGAAGCCACACTGTACAGTGTCCCAGAAATAATAAACTAGTCGCCAAAATAAATTATTGTGGTTGGTTGCATAGTCAGCCAGATGTTCAGGCTGGATTTGACATTTTTATCCACCTATCGAGTTTTTCCCGAGGACCTGAGATAGGCAGATGTTGTTGTTTGATGGTGCTAAAGGTATTGTTGTAAGCAGTTCTGAATAAAGGATGCAAGCAGTTCTGAATAAAGCTGCCTTTTGCAATTGACTGGTGGTGATTCTGTCAATGCCGACGGTGTTCAAGTGGTGTTCCCACTATTATCGCTGTTATTGTTATTTCATGATTGTCTCCTGCATGTGCCTTCCTTAATTTTTGAAACAAACATTTAATTCTCTTTACTATCCACGGATTTCCTGCCAAATTTTGATTAGTTATTAATTCTGGGACATCTATAAACAATAAGTAGTCAAAGAAACAAACCAGTCCCTAATTCGGATAACTAGATTTTTCTTATTGTTCCCTAATTTTCAGAATGTCTCGATTCAGAATGTCTCAAAAACAGTTGCTACCAACCTGCCTTCCACTGAGGACCTGTATACTGCCCAAGTCAAACAGAGGGCTGTGAAAATATTTACAGACCCCTCGCATCCTGGATATAAACTGTTTCAACTCCTACCCTCAAAACAACGGTACAGAGCACTGCACACCAGAACAACTAGACACAGGGACAGCTTCTTCCCAAATGCCATCACTCTGCTAAACAAATAATTCCCTCAACACTGTCAAACTATTTACTAAGTCTGCACTACTATTAATCTTCTCATCGTTCCCATCACCCATCTCCTTCCACTTATGACTGTATGACTGTAACTTTGTTGCTTGTATCTTTACGATTTATATTGATATTGATTGTTTCCTGATTCCTTATTTGTTCCCGATGACTATCATTGTACCTTATGATTCTTGAAGAACGTATCTTTTCTTTTATGTACACTGATAGCATATGCACCAAGACAAATTCCATGTGTGTCCAATCACACTTGGCCAATAAAAAATTCTCTTCTCTTCTCTTCTCTTCTCTTCTCTTCTCTTCTCTTCTCTTCTCTTCTCTTCTCTTTTCTTCTGTTATATTCTAATTTGAGGACTCTATGTGGCATTCTATAACATTTTAGACCCCCCTACTTTCACTGCCATTGCTCATCCTGCTATACTGAAAAATAATAATATATTCAGCTCCCAAAGATGCCGTGACCCCCATGTCATCCAACTATAACATTTGGCATGTTCTTTACAGAAGGGAGCACCTGCCAAGTGGCTGCTGGAATCAATCAAACTGCTGAGATTCTGAAACTCTCTCTGCATGCCAGAAATCTCATTGGATGACTTTATTTTATTTCAGCATCATTAAACCATAATGGAAGGTCACCAGTAGCATGTGAAGCCATAAATGGCTGCTCAATGACGTGTCTACCAGACCTGAAAACCATTAATGATGAAAACTGCATTTATGATCACACATTAGCCAGAAAAATAATTACACACTAGCACAAGGGCTTTAAAAAAAGAACCAGACCTGAAAACTATTAATGATGAAAACTGCATTTATGATCACACATTCCGCAGAAAAAATAATTACACGGGAGCTCAAGGGCTTACGAAAGAGAGAAACACAACTGTCTGTTAATGTAGGGCCACCAACAGACAGAATGGCTGAAGAACCTCAAGCTAAGATGGACATCAAAGTAGACTTCCTCCCCATCTGATAACTCTACTTTTTTAAAGGGCAAACATAGGAGATATTCCATTCTTTTCCATAGTGTACCCCAGTTCTTACCTTACCTATGTTCATTCACACACGGCGACTTGTTTTTCAACACTTTTGTGTCAGGGTTCCAATGGATGCCCTAATTAAATCATGAGCCTCAAGCCAAGCTTCAAAAGAAATCCAGTTATTTATTAGGAGCTCCATGTTGGCATGTTTTCAAATAAGCCAACTTTGACCCAACGTAATTTACGGTCCTAATCATGACCCTGTTTCCCCTCTCTCCCCAGGGTGTGTCATCAATCACATTCACCAACAGAGCTATTTCGTGGGTTGTAGAGACCACTTCTCTCCGGCCACTGTGGGTAACCCTGGGAGACAGCCTTGAGAAACATATGTCTGGAATGCACTCCTGTCTTTGGCTGCTGGCTGCTTCATCATTTTCCCAGGATCAAGATCCAAGCGCCAGATGGCAGGGTGAGCTCCTGTTACTTGTTCCAGCTCTGCCTACCTAGCAGTTTGAAAACATGGAAATGTGAGTAGATAAATAGGTACCAATTTGGTGGGGAGGTAACAGCATTACATGCACCTTCGCATCTAGTCATGCCAGCCACATGACCATGGACACATTTTCAGACAATGCTGCATCCCTTGGCTAAGAAACAGAGGTGAACACCACCTCCTAGAATGGAGTATGACTGGACAGAAAAAAACTTTTATCTTTACCTTTATCTTATCTGCTACTCATCTCATTTAGAGGTGACTCTAGTTAAGAAAACAAGCCAGCATGTGACTGTACGTATATATAAGAATAGAATAGAATAGAATTTTTTTTATTGGCCAAGTGTGATTGGACACACAAGGAATTTGTCTTGGTGCATATGCTCTCAGTGTACATAAAAGAAAAGATACGTTCATCAAGGTACAACATTTACAACACAAATGATGGTCAATATATCAATATAAATCATAAGGATTGCCAGCAACAAAGTTATAGTCATACAGTCATAAGTGGAAAGAGATTGGTGATGGGAACGATGAGAAGATTAATAGTGCAGATTTAGTAAATAGTTTGACAGTGTTGAGGGAATTATTTGTTTAGCAGAGTGATGGCCTTCGGGAAAAAACTGTTCTTGTGTCTAGTTGTTCTGGTGTGCAGTGCTCTATAGCGTTGTTTTGAGGGTAGGAGTTGAAACAGTTTATGTCCTGGATGTGAGGGATCTGTAAATATTTTCATGGCCCTCTTCTTGATTCGTGCAGTATACAGGTCCTCAATGGAAGGCAGGTTGGTAGCAATTATTTTTTCTGCAGTTCTAATTATCCTCTGAAGTCTGTGTTTTTCTTGTTGGGTTGCAGAACCGAACCAGACAGTTATAGAGGTGCAAATGACAGACTCAATAATTCCTCTGGGATCTGCATGCAGAGGTGGGCTTCAAAAATTTTAGCAAGGGGTTCTCTGGCTGGTTGCTGGGTGGGTGTGGCCATGGTAGGTCTGGCCTAGTCAGCCTCCTGCACCACGGCAGTGTGTGTGTGTGTGTGTGTGTTTTCCGTCCCTGGGCTCTGGAGGCTTTTTTCAAGCCTCCGGAGGTCGAAAACAGCCTCCCCACACTCTGGAGGCCCTCTGGAGGCTGGAAACAGGCTCATTTCTGGCCTTCCTGAACTTCTGGTAGGCCCGTTTTTCACTCTCCCTGAGCCTCTGCGTGTGCCCAGCACTTACCTGCATCCAAAATGGGCCGCATGGGGACTCCTGGAAGGGGAGGGGTGGGGTGGGTGGAGCCAGTCAGGAGTGGGATTTGGGGGTTCTCCGAACTGCACAGAATCTTAGCTAGAGGTTCTCCCAAACCGCTGCGAACCCCCAGCAGCCCACCCCAGTCTGGATGGGTTGGGAAGGAAATCTCTGCCCTTCTCTGCGGCTTTTCTTCTACTGATGGAGCTGCTAAGATGAAAGGCAGGAGTTTAGAATTCAGGGAGATGAGAGAGGCACGGGAGAGGTTTCTCCTCCGAAGATATAGATACGTGAAATGAGAAAGTACAATACTATTACCCACCTCCAATTTTCTGTAAAAAGAGAACTTTCCTTCGAGCAAAGAGCGGAACAGATAAAGCTAAGCAAATAACTCCAGAAGGAAAACAGCAATGAGCTAAGCACACCTGAAGCTACAGGTAGATGATGCCTGCAGAAGTAGACAGTACCAAGGCCACAAAAAGATTCAGCAGATTCAAGCAGTCCTCTGGCTACCAGATTTTAAAGGGTCTCATTGGTCAACTAGGTATGAAAGGACAGGAGCAACTCAGGGCAAGAGAGAATTTGCAAGAGAGAATTTCGGACATTAATACAATTGAGCGTGTCCAGAAATATTTTACAAGAAGAGTTCTCCACTCCTCTGATCACAACAAAATACCTTATGCCACCAGACTTGAAATCCTGGGTTTAGAAAATTTAGAACTCCGCCACCTTCGACACGACCTGAGCTTAACTCGTAGAATCATCTGTTACAATGTCCTTCCTGTCAAAGACTACTTCAGCTTCAATCGCAGCAATACACGAGCAAACAAGAGATTTAAACTTAAAGTGAACCGCTCCAATCTTGATTGTAGAAAATATGACTTCAATAACAGAGTTGTTAATGCCTGGAATGCACTACCTGACTCTGTGGTCTCTTCCCAAAATCCCCAAAGCTTTAACCAAAGACTATCTACTATTGACCTCACCCCATTCCTAAGAGGTCTGTAAGGGGCCTGCATAAGAGCACCAGTGTGCCTACCATTCCTGTCCTAATGTTCCCTTTGATTGTATCCAATTCGTATGGTTATTTCATGCTTATATATACTGTTGTGTTTGACAAATAAATAAATAAAATAAAACAACTCCACGCTGTGGGAGTCCTTGATGTTCTCTGAGCTTGGTTGTTTTCTTACAGATGTTTTGTTACCCAACTAAGCAACATCATCAGTGCTCCGATGATGTTGACGTTCCACTGATGTGGATGGTGACCATTGAGTATGATGGATGCCACCTAGTTGGGTAATGCAACATCTGCAAGAAAATAATCAACCTCGGAGAGCCCCAAGGGCCCCACAATTTGACCCTGAGCTACAAACATTATCTTCTATTGGTTGGTACCCACTCACACTGTCTAGAGACTTTGGAATATATTGTATCTCCTATAGCCAAGATGGCTAATATAGGTAAGACCATTTTGTCTTACTTCCTAAGTATGTGGTAGTCTGGGAGTAACTTCTACCTAACCAACTCCAGGGGCCATACGTATAAATGATCTGTGTAAGACAGTAGCTGTGGGGAACGCTTGGATATGTTCTTCTACTGTATTTTCCCGAAAATAAGACCCTGTCTTATATTTTTTTGAACCCTGAAATAAGCACTTGGCCTTATTTTTGGGGAAGTCTTATTATTTTGGGGCACGTGGAGCATGACGGGGCTCCTCTTGCCATCTTACCTGATTTCCAGCTCTTTCTCCCTATCCCTAATCAGAGGAAATGGTGGGGACTGGCTGCGCATGCGTTTAAATATTTTCGGGAAGGGCTTATTTTTGGGGGAAGGCTTATTTTCAGGGAAACACGGTACTACTGAAAAAGCATGACCGCCTTCTGATGTTAAATTTCTGCTATTTTTCCAGCATAAAATTCATTCGCCACTCATAAGGCACCAACCAATGTGGCATCTTCAGGCTTTCAAGACGAGAATGAATGTTATCTCATTCCATCGTTTGGTTCCTTCAAGGCTACATCTCCCTTTTTATTAAATGGAGCACTTAAAGGTTTGATGGATCATGACAGTTGTTTCTTTGTCTTAGGCAAAGAGTTTGGAGCCCCGTTCTGAATGCTTTAATCCCAGCCACAAACACCGCATTCTTGCTCATCACAAAATCCAGAAGTATTTTTTTTTTCTTCCTGCCAGGGGTATCTATAAACCAATGGCACCAGTGAATGGAAAATGAAAATCACAAAGAGGATTAGCTGATGGTTTCTAAAGAGGATTATACAAATTCACGGAGGATAAATTTATCAATGGCCACTACTCATCAGGATGGTATGTAGCAGCTTCAGAGGAGACATGACCTAGAATGCTAACTGCTGGGGACAGACTGGACAAATCTATTGTCTTCTTAGAGGAATTTATCTGGCCATTGTGAAGGCTGGTCAGATGGATAGGGGTGTGATTCCAGAGAATCATTGGCATGGGTATTAGCAGGCTTCCATTAAAGTTTGGAAATTGGGATGGAAAGAACATTCAAATTTTGCTCAGCATTAGTGGGCTTTTGGGATATGGACGATCCCAATTTGCCCCACAGGATAAATGCATGGCTATAGATAGACACAAAATAGTAATAGCAGTAGCACTTAGACTTATATACTGCTTTACAGTGCTTTACAGTCCTCTCTAAGCGGTTTACAGAGTCAGCCTATTGCCCCCCCCCAACAATCTGGGACCTCATTTTACTGACCTCAGAAGGATGGAAGGCTGAGTCAACCTTGAGCCTGGTGAGATTTGAACTGCCAAACGGCAGAAATAGCCTGCAGTACTGCACTCTAACCACTGCGCCACCACGGTGCAAAATGTTCCCTAAATTTGCAAAGCTATAATGTGATTTAGTTTAAGCTTGGTGCCTTGCATCAATCCAGCTTCTGTGCTTCGTAAACCATGAGCTTTGACAGATGGTGTCATAAGAACCTAGCCGACTCAGGTATATTTGACAAACTAGGATATAGCACAATTTATGACTGCAATCAGAATCTAAATGCTAGAAACTAGCCAGTTCAGGGGTATCCAACAAACCAGGATACAGCACAATCTATGAATGCAGTGAATCTCTAAACACTGTAGCAAAAGAATGACCCAAGAGTGGAAAATATGGACCTCTCACCAAATGGAACCAATTAAGGCTTAATGGCAGGTAAAACTGGACAACAGCTTACCTGGTTTTAGCATAGAAGCAAATCTTATTATTGATAGGTTCTTGCTACCTAGTACCTACCTATACTGAATTAATCCAGCAACGGCTTCTCTTGCTCTACATGAAAGCTTTGCAATAAATATATTTGTGGGAAACAATGTTGACACTGTGAGATTAGTTCAGCAAGTCCTTCTTATTTCCTCATACCAAGAATGCTAGCTAGGCAGTTTTAGACCCTGTCCATGATTGCAGGCTCTTGAACTCAATTGCATTATAACTAAGTTATCAGTTAATATTCCTGGACAGGCACAGTAACAAGCTTTCATGAACTCTGGAAGTAGCTGTCTGAAGTTGAATTCCAGACCAATACAAGGATTTGTTTATGACTTCTTGAACAATCAAAGTTTTCCTGGGTCTGCCCAACACATTCCTGTGATGCCAACTGGAAGCTCTTAGCCAACATAGATTCACCTCTCTTGTTTCTTGACTTATTTCCAGGAAATAGTTTGACCCAGGGGTGAAATCTACTTATTTTCCATACCGGCTCGGGAGTGCATGCACCACACACGCATGCTCACTTTGCTCGCACATGTGCATCACATGCACATGCAGACCTGCGCATGCGCAAAACAGATGTGCAGAAGGTAAAAAACACATTACCTCCTGGTTAAAACCTGGAAGTAATGACACCCGTGTGGGTGGGTGGAGCTTCGTTCCACCATCGCTACCGGATCACCAAACTACCGGCCGCGATCACTACCGGATCGCATGATCCGGTCCGATCTGGTAGCATTTCACCCCTGGTTTGACCTTGTTGAATGGTGGGTACATGTGAGCAAGTGCCTGTTTTTGCCTACTTTAAGTGTTATTGGCGATATGGCCAACTCTCGTTGAAAGAGAAGAACTATTTCTGATGCTAAGATGAAGGTCCTCCAATCTGTAAGGAGAAATATTATTCTGAAGGGATGAAGTTAGTGGGATAAATATCCAGTCGAAGTTCACAACCTGGTGAAATAAAGATTTACGACTTCTTTGTTCCCAACGAACTGTGATCATGTTTTAATATATTTTCCCACCATAGTGTTTCCTTTTCAATTGTGTTTGTATAGAAAGATCTCCCACTGAGACAGTTCCAATATGGATTGCAAAATGATTTTCCTGGGAGGAAACCCCCCCCCCCACATCTGGGCTTGTTCTCACCAGCTTCGATTTCTGGGGTTGTAACCCTGAAGAAATTGCTTAAATCACATTTTGGGAGTTGTGATTCTAGACCTCTTAGCTTCATTCCCAAGGCCAGATGAACACTTTCAGTATAAATATTCAGCCAGCGCAGAATTCTCTCCTTTGTGACAGAGGAGTCTCTGTTGTGTTGTTAGAAGAAAGTTACTGGGGGGGAAAAGAGAACCCTGGGAATAAACGTTGCGATTGTGTTGTTTGTTAAAACGTGAAAAAAATACGACATGTTTGGATATTGCCTTTGCCAGGACCAATGACAATGATATGAACCAGGAATCTCCAAACTGGGCAACTTGAAGCCTTGTGGACTTCAACTCCCAGAATTCCCTACCCAGCCAAGCTCAGAGGAATGTGTTGAGCAGCAGACCCAGGATAGCCATGCTAGGTGGGGGAATTCTGGGAGTTGAAGTCCACAAGTCTGAAAGTTGCCCAGTTTGGAGATTCCTGACATAAACCATTGTACAGATCTTTGAGTCTTCGAAGCTATGTCAAGTGATGAATTATTTATCAGGGGTGCAGAAGAGGCAGGAAAGTCCCCAAATAGGTCCGATGATCAACCTCCTGCAGGATCTTAAGGATCTTTTGTTCTTAAAATTGCATGGAGCTAGGGATCATGGAGGGATGCAGTGGCTCAGTGGCTAAGATGTTGAGCTTGTTGATCGAAAGGTCGGCAGTTCAGCGGTTCAAATCCTTAGTGTCGTGTAACGGGGTGAGCTCCCGTTACTTGTCCCAGCTTCTGCCAACCTAGCAGTTCGAAAGCACTTAAAAAAAAGGCAAGTAGAAAAAGAAGGACCAACTTTGGTGGGAAGATAACAGCGTTCCGGGCGCCTTTGGTGTTGAGTCCTGCAGGCCACATGACCACGGAGACATCTTCGGACAGTGCTGGCTCTTCACCTTTGAAACGGAGATGAGCACCGCCCCCTAGAGTCGGGAAGCACATAAACCTTAATCTTTACCTAGGGATCATGAGTTCATCTCCTTCTGACTGCCTGATGATTGGAGCCAAGGCCCTCCCCTGCTCCTCGTGATGAGATTTGACATCTCTCTGGACATGCAATCTGGAGCCAAGATGAATGAGGTTCAAGAGACAGGGCAAGAAAACACAACTCTAGCATTTCCTTTTTCTCTTTAGCATATGCCTGGTTTAGAAGGTACGAAAAAAAATTGCAATAGCACTCCAAGGCCCTTGCCGAGATAGTACCTCTGCAATGCAGGTACACAACAGTTGCAAACTCTCTTAATCTAGGCAGCCTTCTTTCAGTCGCCCAAAGCAGCCAAAATAACCTTTGTTTCAGTGGTGAAATGTAAAATTTGTTACTACCGTGCTGTGGGCATGGCTTGGTGGGGGTGGGGGTGTATTGTGACTGGGTGGGCGTGGCCAACTTTTTTTTAACTTTTAAAAGTATTTTTTCTACAAGCTCTTCAGCCAAAGAGGTTTCAAAAAATGCTTTTAAAAGGCTCTGACGATCAGGCAACTCAGCTGGGATCGCCAGAGCCTTTTAAAAACATTTTTTTACAACCTCTTTGGCTGAAGAGGTTGTTGAAAAAATGCTTTTAAAAGGCTCTGAGGATCCCAGCTGAGCTGCACGATCATCAGAGGCTTTCTTTTTTTTTCTTTTAAAAGCATTTTTCTTAACCAGTGGAATGGCTTGTCTCCAGAAGTTGTATTTTACTAGAAGAATACTCAAATCTTCTGCTCGATATAAAATTCCCTATCCCACCAGGCTTAAAATTTTAGGTCTGGATAGCCTCGAACTACACCGTCTACGTTCTGACCTATGTTTAGTACATAAGATTATTTACCAAAATGTTCTGCCTGTAAATGAATACTTTAATTTTAACCGTAAAAACACAAGGGCTATCAATAGATTCAAACTCAATGTAATTCACTCTAATCTTGATTGTAGGAAATATGACTTCTGCAATAGAGTAGTAAATGTCTGGAACACTCTACCTGATCCTGTTGTTAGTCTCTCTAACCCCCATACCTTTTACCTTAAACTGTCTACCGTGGACCTTTCATGTTTCTTAAGAGGCTCCTAAGGGGCCGTGCATAAGCACACCAGCGTGCCTACCGTCCCTGTCCTACTGTCCCCATTTATATGTAATCATTCTATGTGTTTATGGCTATGTTTTGCCTATTTAGATCCTTTTATTTTGTGTCCATTTTTTTTTCATGTGTCCATGTCTATGTCTATACTGTTACTTGTTTCCTTATACGTGTTGACTAACGAATGAATGAATGAATGAATGAATGAATGAATGAAAGAAAGAATGAATGAATAAGTAAGTTGGAGGCTTCACTGGAGGCTTTTAAGAAGAGACTGAACAGCCATTTGTTGAAATGGTCTCCGGTCCATTTCAGGAGAAATTTCCTGCAAGTGACAACAATTAATCAGTGGAACAACTTGCCTCCAGAAGTTATAAATGCTCCAACACGGGAAGATTTTAAGAAGACCTTCTGTCTGAAGCGGTGTAGGGTTTCCTGCCTAGGCAGGGGATTGGACTAGAAGACCTCCAAGGTCCCACCTTCTGTTATTTTGTTAATTTGAGTTTGGGGCCAATTTATCCTTTCCATGGAAGGATTGATGTCGTATTTCAATAACAAACAGAAGCTAAAGAGCAGAGGTGACACCAAGGTTAAAAACAACTGGATGTGTTTAAAACCACATTCTCAGCCCTTCGACTGGGTTCAATGACTTTGCCCCCAATTCAGCAGATTATATTTCTAAGGCTCTTCCACTCTTTGAAGAAAATAGGCATCCAAACCAACAGGTCTCTGTTTTTTTTTCCCCCCAGAGTCGGCTGCTGTTGGAGCATCCGCTTTATCCACCTGCTTTATCTTTCGATGAAAGTTCACCCAACTGCTTTACAGGATGCTGCCAAACTTCACAGCTGGGAGTGAAGGGGACTAGCAAAGTGTGAGTTACGTCAAACTGCTGCTGAGAAGTGATACGCGCATCTCTTAACGTTGGCGCTTTTCTTTCGTACCTCTTCATAGCTCAGGGCCTCGGCACAAAAGGACAATAAAAGCGTATTTGGGGGTTGGCTGGTTTTTCTCTGGCTGTTGAAAAGAAGACGACAGATGTCTGCGTGTCACATTCAGGTATACATTTCTCCCCACTGTACCTGTTTTATAGCAACTTCTATTCTCGCGACTCAATTCTCAAAATGCTTTGGAGGGACAAGAAGCATAGGATTAAAAACACAGCGGCATCAACAACTCTCACGAATGGCAACTCAGTTTGCCGTGAATTCAGGGAAGGCTAACGTCTTTTCTGGAAGAGCTACATCTTCATGGCTCTTTGGAAACTCAAGAGAAAGGATATCTGGGGCCAAGCTGTTCTCCTCCCGCCCCCCCAAAAAGAAGCACCTGAAGGCCAGACAAGGAATAATGGATGGAAACCAATCAAGGAGAGATTCAACCTAGAAATGAGGAGGAACTTTCTGACAGTGAGAACAATCAACCAGTGGAACAGAAGTTGTCTTTGGAATTTGTGGGAGCTCCATCACTGGAAGCTTTCAAGAAGAGACTGAACTGCCATCTGTCAGAAACGGTGTAGGGTCTGCTTGGGTGGGGGGGTTGGACTACATGACCTACAAAGTCCATGCCAACTCTGTTAATCTGTTAAAAGAAGCCATCATCCAGAAGGCTCAACAGTGAGGTCACTGTGCAGATGGGATTACCTTGGGATGGGGGGAAAACCCTTGACAGACCATGTTTCATCTCAAATTTAATCCTAAATCTAAACCTCTGTTTAGATGAGTTAACTTGTGTAGAAGCCTTGGTGGTGCAGTGGTTAGAATCAGAGGTGGGTTTCAACAGGTTCTGACCAGTCCTGGAGAACCGGTAGTGGAAATTTTGAGTAGTTCGGAAAACCGGTAGTAAAAATTCTGACTGGCTCCGCCCCCATCTATTCTCTGCCTCCCAAGTCCCAGCTGATCAGGAGGAAATGAGGATTTTGCAGTAACCTTCCCCTGGAGTGGGGAGGGAATGGAGACTTTACAGTATTCTTCCCCTGCAGTGGGGAGGGAATGGAGATTTTACAGTATCCTTCCCCTGGAGTGGGGAGGGAATGGAGACTTTACAGTATTCTTCCCCTGCAGTGGGGAGGGAATGGAGATTTTGCAGTAACCTTCCCCTGGAGTGGGGAGGGAATGGAGACTTTACAGTATTCTTCCCCTGGAGTGGGGAGGGAATGGAGACTTTACAGTATTCTTCCCCTGGAGTGGGGAGGGAATGGAGACTTTACAGTATCCTTCCCCTGCCACGCCCACCAGGCCACGCCACGCCCACTAAGCCATGCTCACAGAACCCGTAGTAAAATTTTTGAAACCCACCGCTGGTTAGAATGCAGCATTGCAGGAAAACTCTTGTCACAGTCTGGAATTCGATCCTGGCATGGCTCACGGTTGACTCAGCCTTCCATCCTTCCGAGGTCGGTAAACTGAGGACCCAGATGGTTGGGGGCAAATATGCTGATTTTGTAAAACCACTCAGAGTGTGGTTTGTTATGCTCTATGGAGCAGTGATCTAAGTCTACGTGCTATTGCTAAGGCCCACATTAATACGTTTCTTGATTTCCTGGCATTTGAAAAGCAATCCTGGGGAGTTATTCTGCCAATATTTTCCAACTTCTCTGCCCAAATCATTGCTGGGGGGTGGGGTGGGGGGAAATAGCATCACACCAATGGCAATTGTCATTTCTCTCTCTCTCTCTCTGTCTTAGAAACCTAATTTGTTTTGCCTTTGTTTGTTCATTTGATATGCTACCCGATTCCCAAATGTCTTTGGGCAGATTACAACTAAAAACCAATTTATGAAAAGTTAAAATACAATAGACTTAGGAGACCAACCAAAGTAAAAATGACCAAACCAAACTGCAATGAAACAGAGCAAAACAGGGGCTCCACGCCTTCACCCTGTTTCCAAGGTCTAAGTTTTTAAAGATGTCTCGAAAAACATAAAAGTTAGAGCCACGTGACTCTCTGTGGGAGAGATCATTACATCAGGCAGACATGGCAATAGAGTGGATGTACTTCCTGGTCCTACCTGAAGACTTTAATTGATGGGACCTTGAATGGACCCAACCTGTTGGGAGCAAACCAGAGAAGCGGAGACAAGTTTATTGTGGGAGATGACCACACTGAGCCCGAGGGAGGAGTCAAGTACACCATCAGCCTTGAGTCACTTTGCACTCACAAGAGATCTAAATCCAGCCCACCTTGAATTCCGTTGACTCTTATCTACCGCCAATTTGCTTTTACTGTTAGTGGTTCAGATTCTTGGAGAGAGCTTAAGCTTGCAATAAACCTTTATATATTCATTTGAACTGCCTGGATTCCTGATTTCTCGTACTTGACAGTTATGCTATGAAAACACTCCAAGTCACAGGTATAGTATAGAATAGAATAACAGAGTTGGAAGGGACCTTATAGGTCTTCTAGTCCAACCCCCTGCCCAGGCAGGAAACTTACACCATTTCAGACAAATAGTTGTCCAATCTCTTCTTAAAAACTTCCAGCATTCACAACTTCTGCAGGCAAGTTGTTCCACTAATTAATTGTTCTAACTGTCAGGAAATTTCTCCTTAGTTCCAGGTTGCTTCTCTCCTTAATTAGTTTACACCTGTTGCTTCTTGTTCTGCCCTCAGGTGCTTTGGGAAATAGCTTGACTCCCTCTTCTTTGTGGCAACCCCTGAGATATTGGATCACTGCTACCATGTCACCCCTAGTCTTTCTTTTTCTCTGTTATCCTACATGAGCACACTTTGTTGTGGTGGTTAAAGGCACCTGGCTAGAAACTGGGAAACCTTGGGTTCTAGTCCTGTATTAGGTATGACGTCAGATGGGTGCCATTGTGCCAATTACTCTCTTATCCCTTGGAAGAAAACAAGGGCTGACTACTACTGAAAATCTGCCTCCATCTAGGCAGTGGCCAGAAGTCAAGACTGCCCCGAAGAGGCTACCCAACATTCATGTACACCAGACTGAACATGAATGGAATTACTTCCAAAGAAAAATGTACAGGATTTGCCTTGGTATGTATTAACTATAATAAGAACCGCGGTGGCGCAAGTGGTTAGAGGGCAGCACTACAGGCTACTTCTGCTGATCACCAGCTGCCAGCAGTTTGGCAGATCGAATTGCACCAGGCTCAAGGTTGACTCAGCCTTCCACTCTTCCAAGGTGGGTAAAATGAGGGCCCACCTCATTTTTGGGGGTAACACGCTGATTCTGTAAACACTTAGAGAGGGCTGGAAAGCACTGTGAAGCGGTATATAAGTCCAAGTGCTATTGCTAGTCCCTTCCTTCCTTCCTTCCTTCCTTCCTTCCTTCCTTCCTTCCTTCCTTCCTTCCTGTGAAGTGGTATGTAAGTCCAAGTGTTATTGCTATTGCTACAAAACTCCCAGAGTTTCCCAGCTTCCGGAACTCTAGATATAAAATCTAGAGTTGAAAACGTATGTGGAATCTTACTCTGGCTTATTATAAATAACCTGCCTTCTTTGGCAACCAAGCTTGTTTTTCAACGTCTGAGCAGCACCAAGTTGTGGCAGAAGTCACTCCATCAAATTGGCTGTTATTCAACCTCAGGGCATATCCAAGCAGAATTCAACAGGCCCTTTTGTCATGCTTTATTTCTAGTAAACCAGCTCTGAGAAATACATGATTAGTCTAGCGACAACTCTGATGCCCTGTGGAGTCTGCCTCACTGTTTGCCCTCATTACCTCTTGAGCCAATGAATGGAAACGCAGCAGAAAATGGCAGCCCCATTGTGTTCCCTACAGTTTCCTCTTGATGTCTGCTGGTCTCCTTGTTCGGCCTGAATTTATTGATGTACCTTTAGAAGCCTTTTAATTAAAAACAACAATACAATTATATAAAAGGAAAGTGCCAACATCCAGGATCGATGTTTTTGGTGAAAAAGCCTTGCTGCTTTGTTTTGGAAGTGCCACCTATCAACCTATTGAAATAGGCCAGGTGAAGAAAGAGGCTCTAAAAGAACTACCTGACTTATTGTCGTAGGGTAGGACAATTCTTGAACACCTGACAGAGTCTCTCTCTCTGTCTTCTCTCTCCTCTCTCCTCTCCTCTCTCTCTCTCTCTCTCTCTCTCTCTCTCTCTCTCTCTCTCTCTCTCTCTCTCTCTCGTCAATGGGACCTTTGGGATTGGCCAATACATCATGGCAACCAAGAGACCTGGTAGAGCCAGAGGTGAGTATTCAGCAGGTTCTGACCAATTCTGGAGAACCGGTAGCGGAAATTTTGAATAGTTCGGAGAACTGGTAAATGCTGCCTCTGTCTGGCCTCCGCCCCCATCTATTCTCTGCCTCCCGAGTCCCAGCTGATCAGGAGGAAATGGGGATTTTGCAGTACCCTTCCCCTGGAATGGAGATTTTTAAAATTTATTTTGATTTATTTATTTGTCAAGCATATATAAGATAACAGGTAAGAGTATAAACATAATTTGAATACATGAAAAGAGTAAGAGTAAAAAGGAATATTAGGACAGGGATGGTAGGCACACTGGTGCTCTTATGCATGCCCCTTACAGACCTCTTAGGAATGGGGTGAGATCAACAGTAAACAGTCTAAGGTTAAAGTTTTGGGGGTTTGTTTGGGGAAGAAATCACAGAGTCAGGTAGTGCATTCTAGGCATTGACCACTGTTGCAGGGGAAGGATAATATAATATAATATAACAACAGAGTTGGAAGGGACCTTGGAGGCCTTCTAGTCCAACCCCCTGCTAGTCCAACCCCTTGATACTTTTACAGTATCCTTCCCCTGCCGCGCCCACCAAGCCATGCCCACAGAACTGGTAGTAAACAATTTTGAATCCCACCACTGGGTAGAGCAGTGGTTAGAATGCAGTATTGCAGGCAAGCTCTGTCCACAGTATGGAGTTCAATCCTGACCGGCTGGAGGTTGACTCAGTCTTCCATCCTGAGGACCCAGATTGTTGGGGGCAATATTCTGACTCCGCATATCACCCAGAGAGTGCTGTAAAGCATTGTGGGGTGGTATATAAGTCTAAATGCTATTGCTAAGTGCTATTTGTTTTGTGAACAAACCAGCCTTCTCCTCTTAGGAAGCCATCTATGGGAAGCCTCTTTGCAGTCTACCAGATGCTGTTTCAGTGTTTCTTCTTGTCTCTGAAAGATTGCATGTTCTCTCTCCCTCTCTCTCTCTCTCTCTCTCTCTCTCTCTCTCTCCCTCTCCATTATTAATAAACCAAGAAGCATTTTTGTTATGACTAATTATCGGCCAACCATATTTTTTAAAGTCAAAAGTTTATGGGAAAGGTTCTTCTAAATCATGAGCTTTTGTCATTCAGCTAAGAACCTACGACCTCATCTGGAGCTGAGATTTTTCAGAAATTATTATCAGTTTTATTGATTTGGGAAAGGAAGGAAGGAAGGAAGGAAGGAAGGAAGGAAGGAAGGAAGGAAGGAAAGAGAGAGAGAGAGAGAGAGAGAGAGAAAGAAAGAAAGAAAGAAAGACGGAGGGAGGGAAGAAAGAACAAAGGAAGGAAGGAAAGAAAGAAGGGAGGGAGGGAGGAAAGAAGGAAGGAAAGAAGGAGGGAGGGAGAAAAGAAGGAAGGAAAGAAAGAAAGAAGGAAGGAAAGAAAGAAAGAAAGAAAAAAGAGGGAGGGAGGGAGGGAGGAAAGAAGGAAGGAAGGAAAGAAAGAAAGAAAGAAGGAAGAAGGGAGGGAGGAAAGGAGGAAAGGAAGGAAGGAAAGACAGTTTAAGAACATAAATGCATATAAAATCAAAGGTCATGTTTAAAAACCAGATTAAAAAAACAAACAGAAAAAGGGAAAGGAAAGACAAAGACTAAAGTCAAACTAAACGAAATCCAATACTATAATTATGTGTGTAAAAAAGATGGCTACAATTCAATTTTTAAACAAATTGAATCAATCTACAGGGAATCATATTATTCAAGTATTTCTTCTACATCAATCGAAGCAGTTCAAAGGCTGAGAGTCGGCACATTTGCGGAAGCCAGCTTCAGTATACGGTGCACGAGTGTATTTCCAGAACCCAGGAGTTGAAGACAAGCATAGCCTAATTTTCATCCTCTTGGGGAGGGGAAAAAAAAATCTTCTGCTGTCATCTTAATTTGTAAATCACGTCACACTTTTCCACCATTTTCTCTGGGACCAGAGCTAGGGATTTCATGTCAATATCGTTTTCATTTCAATATAGTTCAGTGTTGTGTACTCAAGAACCCCACTTTCCTAACTTAAGAAGAAGAAAAAAAAGAGAGAAATGTTTCCACCAATTTGGGATGACGCATTTTCAACAGGCTAGAGATGAAGATAAATATTTGTGGCTCAGGGTTGAACTGTAGGGCCCTTAGGGCTTCTGAGATTGGTGGTTTCCTTGCAGGCGTTTCATTACCCAACTTGGTAATATCATCAGTGCTAGAAAGGAGTCAGGCTTGTGTAAAGCTGGAGGAGGAGGAGGAGGAGGAGGAGGAAGAGGAGAAAGAGGAGGAGGAGGGTGTGTAGGAATTTAGCACCCATCCCCCCTCCTAGAAGAATGAAATATTTTAGAAAATATTTAAAAAGGCAGAATATATTTCCCTGGATGAGAAATGGAGAAACATGTTTTAAAGACAAAGCAGCTTCCTGACTCCCCCCCCACCTTTGTCAATGGGCCATTAAAAGCCTCAGCTAAGCTCACTCATTCTCCCCACCTTTCTCAATGGGCCATCATCATCTGCAACATAATAGAACCCATCTAGAACAGAAACTCACCACATGGCACCTGGGAAGATTACATCAGCCAGCAAGGCTAACTAAGACTCCCACCCCCTGGGAGTGTGATAACCAATCAGGATACTCTTCCTGTGCCCCAGAAAGTTCAAAGCTCAGAAAAAGCATAAAACCAGGGAGCACACAGGATCTCAGCCTTTTTCTGTTCAGGAACTCAAGCCATGTGATCCTGACCACCATTAAACCATCTTTCCAAGCAGCCTCCATGTTTCCAGTGTCTTTGTCCCCACTTGGAACTGAACCCAGATGGATATTTCTTCCAACAGGTGTTTATGGAGTCTTTGATAATCTCTGAGTTTGCTGGTTTTCTTGCAGGTATTTCATTACCCAACAAGGTAACATCATCAGTGCTAGAAGAGAGTGGGGTTTACGGAGTGGAAGAGGATGATGATGATGACGCTCAGTTCTAGCGCCCTCTGAACTTGGTGGTTTTCTTGCAGACATTTTCTTACCCAACTAGGTAAACATCATCAGTGCTAGAAGAGAGTTGGGTTTGCAGAATGGAGGAAGAGGATTGTGGGTCCTTGGTAGTCTCTGAGCTTGCTGGTTTTCCTGCAGGTATTTCATTACGCAACCAAGGTAACATCTCAGTGCTAGAAAGGAGTGGGGTTTATGGAGTGGAAGAGGATGATGACGACGATGATGACTCTCGGTTCTAGTGCTCTCTGAACTTGGTGGTTTTCTTGCAGATATTTCATTACCCAACTAAGTAACATCATCAGTTGTTTTTTTTTAATTTGCATTTATATCCCGCCCTTCTCCGAAGACTCAGGGCGGCTTACACTGTGTTAAGCAATAGTCTTCATCCATTTGTATATTATATACAAAGTCAACTTTTATTGCCCCCAACAATCTGGGTCCTCATTTTACCTGCCTTATAAAGGATGGAAGGCTGAGTCAACCTTGGGCCTGGTGGGACTTGAACCTGCAATATTGCAGGCAGTTGCTGTTAATAACAGGCTGCATTAGTCTGTTGAGCCACCAGAGGCCCTTAGTGCTAATGATGCTACCTAGTAGTTAGGTAATGAAAACAATCAAGCTCAGAGAGCAAGGAGGACTCCATGCAAGATCTTTCTTTCTTTCTTTCTTTCTTTCTTTCTTTCTTTCTTTCTTTCTTTCTTTCTTTCTTTCTTTCTTTCTTTCTTTCTTTCTTTCCTTCCTTCTCTGGAGAAATGGTATGGCCTACTTCATACAAGAATTTCTCCCCCCCTCCTTCCCTCCCCAACCTACTTTATCTCTTCAATTTTATCCAACTCTTGCAAAATATAAGAGAAGACCTTATTTTCTGCAAGGCGAATGGGTACGTTTTTATCACATGGAAATGTACAGGCATAACTGCTGGCAAAAGATAAGAGGCCCCAAGAAGTTTATTGTGGTTTGAAATAGTTAGCGCAGGACCTGAAATATTGCTTTGCTTTTTCCTTGAAGTCAGTCAAAGAACAAGCTGTTGAATTTATGGTCTGCACTCCTGTGGCGTGGTGGAGTTCCCGTAAAGCAATAATTATGAACAGAGCGTGCAGTTTTACAAAGCAGCTTGCAGAATTACTTCAGGGCAGTCTGGAGTTGAGAGAAGCAGTTTTGAGAAATCCACCAGTTCCAAGGGATTAAACTTTATAATGCTTTGCTAAGGCCACGTTTGGAAAACTGCACCCAGTTTTGGTCGCCACAATGTAAACAAGATGTTGAGACTCTAGAAAGAGTGCAGAGAAGAGCAACAAAGATGATTAGGGGACTGGAGGCTAAAACATATGAAGAACGGTTGCTGGAACTGGGTATGTCTAGTTTAATGAAAAGATGGACTAGGGGTGACATGATAGCAGTCTTCCAATATCTCAGGGGCTGCCACAAAGAAGAGGGACTCCAGCTATTCTCCAAAGCACCTGAGGGCAGGACAAGAAGCAATGGGTGGAAATTCATCAAGGAGAGAAGCAACCTAGAACTAAGGAGAAATTTCCTGACAGTTAGAACAATTAATCAGTGGAACAACTCGCCTCCAGAAGTTGTAAATGCTCCAACACTGGAAGTTTTTAAGAAGAGATTGGATAGCCATTTGTCTGAAGTAGTGTAGGCAGTCGTGAAATCCAATTTTTTTTACTACCGGTTTTGTGGGTGTGGCTTGGTGGCCGTGGTGTGGCCCAACAATTAAAATCTCCATTCCCTACCCCACTCCAGGGGGAAGGATACTGAAAAATCTCCATTCCCACCCCAGTCCTGGGGGAAGGATATTGCAAAATCTCCATTCCCAGCCAACTCTGGGGCCAGCCAGAGGTGGTATTTGCCGGTTCTCTCAACTACTCAAAATTTCTGCTACCGGTTCTCCGAGAGAGGTGTGTGTGTGAGAGAGAGAGAGAGGAGAGAAAGAGAGAAGAGAGAGAGAGAGATGAGAGAGAGAAGAGAGAGAGAGGTGTGTGTGTGTGAGAGAAAGAGAAGAGAGAGAGAGAGAAGAGAGACAGAGAAAAGAGAGAGAGAGAAGTGAGTGTGTGAGAGAGAGAGGTGTGTGTGAGAGAGAGAGAGAGGAGAGAAAGAGAGAAGAGAGAGAGAGAGATGAGAGAGAGAAGAGAGAGAGAGGTGTGTGTGTGTGAGAGAAAGAGAAGAGAGAGAGAGAGAAGAGAGACAGAGAAAAGAGAGAGAAGTGAGTGTGTGAGAGAGAGAGAGAGGTGTGTGAGAGAGAGAGAGGAGAGAAAGAGAGAGAGAGAGAGAGAGAGAGAGAGAGAGAGAGTGTGTGTGTGAGAAAAGAGAAGAGAGAGAGAGGAGAGAAGAGAGACAGAGAAAGAGAGAGAAGAGAGAGAGAGAGAGAGAGAGAGAGAGAGAGAGGTGTGTGTGTGAGAGAGAAGAGAGAGAGAGAGAGAGAGAGACAGAGAAAGAGAGAGAAGTGAGTGTGTGAGAGAGAGAGGTGTGTGTGAGAGAGAAAGAGAGAAGAGAGAGAGAGATGAGAGAGAGAAGAGAGAGAGAGAGGTGTGTGTGTGTGTGAGAAAGAGAAGAGAGAGAGAGAGGAGAGAGAAGAGAGACAGAGAAAAGAGAGAGAGAGAAGTGTGTGTGAGAGAGAGAGAGGTGTGTGTGAGAGAAAGAGAGAAGAGAGAGAGAGAGATGAGAGAGAGAAGAGAGAGAGAGAGGTGTGTGTGTGTGTGAGAAAGAGAAGAGAGAGAGAGAGGAGAGAGAAGAGAGACAGAGAAAAGAGAGAGAGAGAAGTGTGTGTGTGTGAGAGAGAGGTGTGTGTGTGAAAGAGGGGGTGGGGTGGGGAGATCTCTAATGCCAAAGAAAGAAATATACTTCCTTATCTTATGAAGCAATGCTACCTGGAATTAAGTGAGCAAATTAAGCAGAAGAAAACTCTGAGCAGACAAGTGTAGACTTGAAAAGCAGGTGTGTAGAAGGTGAGTGTAACCTTTTCACCCCTTATAAAATACTCTCTTTACCAAGGCAGGATGGCCTCGGTCTTTATTCCATTCCCCCTAGACCAAAACATAGAACAATGACTACCAAGGGTTAAAAAAAAAATCAAATCAAACCCAACAGACTCTCTTGTTGCTATTATGGTACTACTGAAAGTTAAGCCCCGATTCTGGAAAAAAAAAACGGGACCTATTCCTCTCATTCACCTTTCCCTCCAAACTACTGCTCTCCAGATAAGTTACACTTTCGTTTAGTTGCACAAATCAAGGAGAGAAGCAACATAGGAACAAGGAGAAACTGTCAGACAGTGAGAACCATTAACCAGTGGAACTGCTTGCCTTTGGAAGTTGTGGGTGCTCCGTCACTGGAAGTTTCTAAGAAGAGACTGGACAGCCACTTGTCTGAAATGGTAGAAGGCAGTGGTGGGATTCAACCGGTTCACACCACTTCGGCAGAACCGGTTGTTAAATTGCTTGCTGGCCCCACCCCTCCCCTTCCTGCCTCTTCCAGAAGCCACCCGGCAGCCCGTATTTGCTCCCCGGAGGCTGCAGGGAGGCCTACTAGGCCCAAAACGGGGCGCAGGGGGCCGCCAGCCCCGACTTGTTTTTTGCTCCCAGGGGGGTGCAGGAGGCCGAGTGCTGCCTGTCATACCTCCTAGCCATGCCCACCATGGCCACACCCACCCAGCCAGTCATTAGGGCAGAGAACCGGTTATTAAATTATTTGAATCCCACCACTAGTAGAAGGTCTCCTGCTTGAGCAGGCGGTTGGACTAGAACAGGGGTCTCCAACCTTGTCAACTTTAAGACTTGTAGACTTCAACTCCCAGAGTTCCTCAGCCAGCAAAGCTGGCTGAGGTACCCTGGGAGTTGAAGTCCACAAGTCTTAAAGTTGACAAGGTTGGAGACTCCTGGACTAGAAGACCTCCAAGGTCCCTTCCAGCTCTATTCTGACTGATTAATTCTCTGAGTCTGTAAAGTACTAATGAAATCCAACCAGTGGTGGGATTCTTCCCGTTTAAGAACCGGCTCGGTGATCGCGCGATGCGCGCCTGTGTGCGGTTCAACCCCAAAAAAATCACCTGCGTTAGTGCTAGGGAATTAAAGCAGCTGAGATGCGGCAATCTGCTCTGCCACGCTAATCAGCCTGCGAAGATAAAGGTAAGTAAAGCGCAGGGGCGGGCAGGCAGGCCAAGCTGATTGTTGGAGCGAACCGGTTTGCTCCCAGCTGATCATCGGAACTACCGGTTCGACCAAATCGGTCCGAACCGGTAGAATCCCACCTATAAGGTGGGCAAAAGGTTGGAGAAGCCTGCTTCTCCCTTAATGGTAATCGGTACATTCATTTGGAGGAAATTACTGGACGGTCAGCTCATCCTGCAAAAAGAGACGAGTGCCCAAAGGAATCCAATGCATTCTTTATTGTTGACCCACCCGCTTCCACGGTTTTGGAAGCTGCTAAGTCAAACTTTAGCCTAGTAATGTTGAGGGAGCGGCTGGTGCCAAGCTCGCCACACAGCTGCCCGGCTTCCTTTCTTTCATTGCACATCAAGTCAGGCTGTCTGGTTTCGACCTGCGAAGCCAGCCTTTGGACAAATGGAGACGGCAGGGCCGACACACAATTCCAGCCGTGTAATCCTGTTAGCTCCGAGTCTTTCTCAATAGCTGTTGATGGGGCATAGCAAGCTCAGCCCCAGCAAATGAAAACAAGAAAACAATTCTGTTTTTTTTTTAACAACGCATCAGGCCTTGTTGACATACTATTAAATTGTTTTAATAGCCTGCACTTATGGAGGCATAGATCTCGGTAGTTAAAATCCAATACCTTGTAAAATGCTCGCCATACTCAAAATATTCGGAGAGCCGTAACTGGAGTTGAGAGACTTAAACTAATATGGCAAGAACAAATGGTCGGCTATAGAATTCTGGTGGAGCAGGATGGTTGGCTGCCCAGCACAGCTGATGAAAACATCTAGTAATCCTGATCCCCACCCACCCCCACTGATCCCCTCCATAAGTACTTTAAAAGCTTTCTATCTGGCCTGTTTGCTCTATGAATTCTGTACTAAATCTTGGCAGATATGACTGCTCTTCCTTACTTATTTATATCCCAATCTGATATCTTGTTCTTTGCTCACTGAGTTCAAGGCAGCCAGCGTCGGAATTATTGATTTCTAGGATTGTAGGAATAGGAAGCGTGCCCTGGGCTCTGAATCAAAATGCCAGTTGTCCATGAGGATGGATTTTCATGTTATATAAAAAGGGACAACTTCCTCTTCTTTCTCTTCCTTTTCCTCCTCTTCCTCCTCCTCCTCCTTCCTCTTCTTCTCCTTCTCCTCCTTCTCCATTTCTTCTTCTTCTTCTTCTTCTTCTTCTTCTTCTTCTTCTTCTTCTTCTTCTTCTTCTTCTTCTTCTTCTTCTTCTTCTTCTTCTTCTTCTTCTTCTTCTTCTTCTTCTTCTCCTTCTTCTTCTTCTTCTCCTTCTCCTCCTCCTCCTTCCCCACCCCCTCCTCCCTTCCCCTCCCACGTTTAAAAATTAGATATCTCGCGGTATCTGTATTAAAAATTCACATTATGCACAGAAGCTCTATGATGAGGGGCATTGAGAAGGAAAACAGTCCTCATTTCTACATAGGTTCTACATTTTAAGCATACTGGCTTGGTCTGTGTGGCGTGGCATGAGTAAAAAAAAAAAAGAGAGAGAGAGAGAGAGAGAGGAGCATTTAGTCACAACTTGACCATTTTACTATGTTGTGCTTTGTGAATGGCTGACCTGTTAAATAAACAATTTCATTTGACTGCTTGTCCCTCCTACCGTGGAACCCTGTAGGAAAAGGAAGCTAAACTGAATGAAATACTAAACTGAATGTCACACAAATATATTTTAAATAGCTTTTCAAACAGGGATTACCTTGTCTTACATTAAACAAACACGGAAATATACATTTTCCCCTTCCTCCAGGGAATGCTTTGTTCATTAAATATAACAAATCCATTGCCGTGTTTACAAAAGCAAAACACACATCTATTTGTGCAAATCTTTTGCTCTTAAGGGTTTGGTTTGGCTTTCAGCGGTTGAACGAAACGAACATCTTCAGTGCTTGTTTTCATGAACATCCATCTGTTTGCTCCAACAATAGTCATGCAACAATAAGACTAGTCATCTACATTAATAGAACAGGATAGAATAAACAAAGTTGGAAGAGACCTTGGAGGTCTTCTAGTCCAGGAGTCACCAACCTTTCCGACCTCAGGGACCACTAAATTCATAATTTTAAATCCCACGGACCACTAATATGATCTGCTTAATGACAGGCTGGGTGGGCATGGCTAGATGATCATGTGCCTGGGTGGCCGTGGCCAACTTGAAGTCATACATGTTGAAGGGCATCTCGCCAGCTTCTACTCACCCCTCCCCTCCCAGCTACACCTCGCTTCCGTGCTCGGGGTCCTTAGGGCCCCAACAGGAAGCAGTTGTTGGAGCTAAGCAGCCACCATGAGAAAGAGTTGGCAAAACAGCTGGTTCAGTTCAAATTGGATCTGACCAGAAGGAGGCTCAGCAGAAGCACCTAACTGAGGACTACGAGCATAGGCTTTCTAATCAGAGGGAAGACCTGCGGGAGTACAAGACCAGGTACCGGCACCTGGAGGCTCAGCGGGCTGAGATGGTCAACCAGTTACAGGCCATGATGCAGTCCCACTGGAACAAGGCCCTCTGGCTCTTTGCCACCAGCTGCACTTCCCTCTAGCCTTCACCCAAAGCCCCACACCAGGAGGCTGAAGCAGACCCCAAGTTGGAATTTCTGCCCTCCTCTGCACAAAAAGAACCCAAAGGGGAAGATTCTCTGCAGCAACACCAACATTCATTACACGTATCTGTCCCAGGGGCAGTAGTTTGAGGACCCCTGATTTAGTGCAATATAAAAAATGAAAATAATTTTTCTGTGGATCACCAAATTTTCTCATGGACCACGAGTGGTCCATGGACCACCGTTGGTGACCACTGTTCTAGTCCAACTCCCTGCTCAAGCAGGAAACCCTACACCACTTCAGACAAATGGTTATCTAATCTCTTCTTAAAAACCTCCAGTGTTGTTTTTTTTTGTTTACATTTATATCCCGCCCTTCTCCGAAGACTCAGGGCGGCTTACAGTGTGTAAGGCAATAGTCTCATTCTATTTGTATATTTACAAAGTCAACTTATTGCCCCCCCAACAATCTGGGTCCTCATTTTACCTACCTTATAAAGGATGGAAGGCTGAGTCAACCTTGGACCTGGTGGGGCTTGAACCTGCAGTAATTGCAGGCAGCTGTGTTTTAATAACAGGCTTCTTATAGCCTGAGCCACACCGCGGAAGCATTCACAACTTCTGGAGGCAAGTTGGTCCCCTGGTTAATTGTTCTAACTGCCAGGAAATTTCTCCTTAGTTCTAAGTTGCTTCTCTCCTTGATTAGTTTCCACCCATTGCTTCTCGTCCTGCCCTCAGGTGCTTTGGAGAATAGCTTGACTCCCTCTTCTTTGTGGCAGCCCCTGAGATATTGGAACACTGCTACTCGGTCTCCCTGGTTCTTCTTTTCATTAAACTAGACATACCCAGTTCAGCAGGACAAGGAACAGGTTGCCTACCTACCAACATCTTTCCAGAATATGTTCTTCTCCTTAAAACAAAAGAGATAATAAATGGAAATAAACAATAGACAATGGAAATAAAAGGAAGAGGAGAAACCGAATATTATCTGATTTGGAATACATGGTACAACTGGTTAAAGAATAGGAATAAAGCTTAAGGATGTTAAAGAAAGATAAGATGTAATAAAAATGCAATATATATATATTTATGTAACTATAACAAGTGCACAGTGTATAGATTAACGTGTGTTGCTAATATTTAGCAGTTATAAATATTTAATAGTTATAAAGGAATAGGTATGTATATAAGGAAAATGAAAATAACCTGGATGTACATATGAGGTACACCAGGGGTGAAATCCAGCAGGTTCTGACAGATTCTGGAGAACCGGTAGCAGAAATTTTGAGTAGTTTGGAGAACTGGCAAATACCACCTCTGGCTGGCCCCAGAGTGGGGCGGGAATAGGGATTTTGCAGTATCCTTCCCCTGGAGTAGAATGGAAATGGAGATTTTGTACTATTCTTCCCCTGCAGTGGGGAGGGAATGGGGATTTTGCAGTATCCTTCCTCTGCCACGCCCACCAAGCCACACCACGCCCACCAAGCCACACCCACAGAACCGCTAGTTAAAAAAATTGAATTTCACCACTGAAGTACACTGATACCGAAATGCTGTAAAGATCAAAATTGTGAGATAAAATAAAGAAAATTGCTTAATAATAATAATAAAAAAAGAGAGAGAGATAAAATATTCAATGCTTGGGCACAACTCTCACGATGGTTTCTCCTTAGAAGACCGTCATCAAAAGAACCAGGTGTGATCAGGAGGTTGCATTACTGTTGCTCAGAGAGGTCTTGAAATGTCCTCCAACTACCTCTAGAACGTTCTTATTTTCAAATGACAAGAGAAGAGCTACTTTTTGCATATTAAAAAAATAAAATAAAATAGCCCAGCTTTGTAAGTTCCTTCGCTGTCCCTTCTCCAAGTGCTGTATGCAAAATTCCCCTGACAGTTGACACGTGAATGAGAAAACTGCCACAAGTTACAGCTCTTTCTTTCCTTCAGTGTAGAAGAGGTGTGATCCCTGGTAGCTCTCCTTAACTGTCACAAACCTACATTTGCAGTGCAACCAAGACATCTGGTTGACCAATCAAAGGCTTTTAATGGTCTTCTCCAAGACCATAAATTGGATTAATTGATGTGTAGCCCAGTGGTGAAATCCAATTTATTTTTACTACCGGTTCTGTGGGCGTGGCTTGGTGAGCATGGTGTTGCCTGGTGAGAGTGGCTTGGTGGACATGGGAGGGGAAGGATACTGCAAAATCTCCATTCCCACCCCACTCCAGCAGAAGGATACTGCAAAATCCCCATTCCCTCCCCACTCCAGCGGAAGGATACTGCAAAATCCCCATTTCCTCCCCACTCCTGGGGGAAGGATATTGCAAAATCTCCATTCCCGCCCCACTCTGGGGCCAGCCAGAGGCGGTATTTGCTGGTTCTCCAAACTACTCAACATTTCCACTACCGGTTCTCCAGAACCTGTCAGAACCTGCTGGATTTCACCCTTGATGTAGCCTCCTATATGCACATAGTAGCATGCTGCAAATTACTCTGTGCATAGAATGAAAGGTTCAATGCACTGAGGTTCATGGGTTTGGAAGCCACTTTTGGACTTTGTGCTTGAGGTGGAACCTCCCCCCCCCAAAAAAAAAACCCCCTTTGATTTTGGGTTTTGTTGATTAGATAGGTTTGTTGTTATAGAAATGGCTAGCATATATAATTATGTAAAAGTAAAAAAAAATGAGGCTGTATCATCTTCTTTTAATGACCCCGTAATGCCTTGCAGGGTGGAGTCTCAGCAACTGAATGGAGCTGAGGGTTTTCTGGCCAGATGCCTTTCCTGTTGCCAATGTGGAGTTTTGTTCAGCAGATATATTCTCAGTGTGCCCAGAGAGAAAAATACCTGCCTCTATCTAGGATCGAACTCACAGCCTCCTGATTGTGAGGCGAGAGCTCCACCTCTACACCATCGCACTACATATGTTATTACCTTATTCTACTGCGCCAAAAGGAGCTGGAAGTCAATGCTTTTATTTTGTCTTTTCCCCTTTATCCTACATTTTTTCCTCTTCCCCTTTTCATAGAATATAGAATATAGAACATAGAACATAGAATAATAGAGTTGGAAGGGACCTTGGAGGTCTTCTAGTCCAACCCCCTGCTTGAGCAATTTTCCTCCTCTATTTTCCCATTATCTTCACTTATCAAGCAACTGCTGGATAATTTTTTCCGTATCAATAATTTTTTCTTTCTCGAGCAACTGCTCAAGCAACTTTCCTGCTTTTTCCCCATCATCTTCCTTTCTCTTTCAGTATTTTATATGTTGATAAATGAATTTTTTAAAAAAGTCACGCTTTCACAGGGAATGGTGTGAACGTCTTGCCAGATACACCCACTTTTCGTATGGCAAGGGGAAAAAAAAACCCCAGCACAATCCCTAAACCAGTTTAAAGGAAAGCAGGGTGTGATAAAGCAGATTATCATAACAAGGGCTGGGCTTCAAAAATTTTAGCAAGGGATGATCTGCCCGGTTGCTGGAGGGGTGTGGCCATGGTGGGCGTGGCCTAGTCGGCCTCCTCCACCACAGTGGTGGCGGGGGTGGGGGGTGTTTTTGCCCTCCCCGGGCTCTGGAGGCTTTCCTCAAGCCTCCGGGAGGGCAAAAATGGCCTCACCAGGCTCTGGAGGCCCTCGGGAACCTGGAAACAGCATTCCGGCATTCCCAAACTTCCGGTAGGCTGGTTTTTCGCCCTCCCCGAGGCTCCGTGCGCACCCTGCACTTACCTGCATCCAAAACCGGCCACGTGGGGACATCTGGGAGGGGCAGGCGGGGCGGCCGGGGCCAGCCGGGAGTGGGATTTGGGATGGTTCTCCAAACTGCACAGAATCTTAGCTAGAGGTTCTCCCGAACCCTTGCGAACCCCCTGATCATAACTGCAAAATGGACAGTTGCTAGTACTGATAGCAAGCTGAGAATAAGATGTCCAGCCAGTCTATTGTTTTGGAATGCGGCCAAACTCACGGATCCATCTGCTCCTAAAACTTCTGAGCCATTCTGGCAGGCCGACATGCCCTTTGTGAAACTTTGAGGCAGACTATGAAAGAAGAAAGTCCTGTAGGTGTTTTCAGAAACGCCAGAACAAAGTCCCTGCCCGAGCTGACATTTTCTGCCCTAAATTAAAAGCTAATGAAAGCAGACTGCATTCGAGGCGCTTTAATATAAATTAAGTCAGTGGTGACATCTTCTAAACAGCCGCCGTCAGGATCAGTCTGTAATAGTAGACTAACAGATGTTGGCACTTTTATTATTAATTATAAATTTCATTATCATATGATTATTGTCAAACATTATTTGACAGCAAAGGCAGCGTTTTTCGGATCACGCTCCTGAGCTATCAAAGCCACACTCTTGTGTTTGTGTTTATTAACGCACCCACTTAAATACATTTTGCTGTGGCGTAATACTGTGGAATATATCTTGTTTTTAACACCACCCAATTTATACACAGAGAGAGAGAGAAAGAGAGAGAGAAAGAGAGAGAGAGAGACTACAAATGAGAATTTCAAATGCTCGTGGGACAGAAAATCTAAGTAAATAATTTTTTAAAAAGTATCGAGAAAATAAACAGAAAGAGCAGTTGACAAATTGATAGGTAAAGCTCATTCTCTTCAGAAGCAAGATCTGTGCTTCGCATGCCAAAAGTCAGTTCCCAAGACTTTACGGCCAAAGCAACCTGAGATTCATGGTTTGGCTCAATTTCTGCCAACTAGCGCAAATAATCAAAAGATTACATGGAACAATGGAGCAACGAAGCTTTTTATCCCATTCGCTTTCCTTAATTAGCAGCAGAAGGCAAAATACCAATACATATTTAACCCAAAGCATGTAGCTTTATTATCCATATGCTTATGAAAAAGTCTCATTGGCAATTCACCGAGAACATATGTTGCCATGGCATAAAAAATAAAAA
Organism: Ahaetulla prasina; assembly: GCF_028640845.1. NCBI lineage: Eukaryota > Metazoa > Chordata > Lepidosauria > Squamata > Colubridae > Ahaetulla > Ahaetulla prasina. Next base: position 18,281,489 of record NC_080551.1, read on the forward strand.
TAAAAAAAGCAAAGATTTGTTGTATTCTCGCCTTTATATTTTGGTCCCTCGTTTGCCTCTCTCAATTAAAGAAACCCTCCCCCCTTTCTTTTTGCAAGCTAAAAAAAAAAAAAAAGCAGAATTCGGGGACCCCAATTGAAACTCGCATTAGATGCTGCCTTAAATCTGGTACGTCAGCAAAATGTATAATGTAATATCTCAAGGTGGACATGTTGTAGCTGGCCTGGATTTGCTCTGCAAATTGTCACTGCAAATATATCAGGTCAATCCAAGCCCAAAGCTAATAGCTGTATCAGGATAATGACCAATGTTTCACAGAGGATTGGCATCTGTCAACTCAGTGCACTCATGCTAAGTTTGTTCAGGAAATTAGACCTGAACCTCTTTAATTCGAGGATCTGTAAAGGAAAAAGGAGTGTTTATTCCCCTTCCCCTCCCTCTCGCCTTCCCTCCCTTTTCTTTCTCTGTCTCTCGTCCCTCCCTCCCTCCCTTCCTGTCAGCTTTGCAAGGTAGTCCAAACAAGAAGCATAACCAGAAGTACTAGCTCTAACTTCATTTGTAAAGTTACATCAATAGAACCTTGAAATCTGAAGGTACATATTTCCTCTGCCTCTTAACTTCTGTTGCCTAATCTGTGGCTCTTACTTCTGTCTCCCAAAGACCGTCCTTCCTTCCTTCCTTCCTTCCTTCCTTCCTTCCTTCCTTCCTTCCTTCCTTCCTTCCTTCCTTCCTTCCTTCCTTCCTTCCTTCCTTCCTAGTCCAAACAAGAAGCACAACCAAAAGTACTAGCTCTAATTTTATTGTTAACAGAATCTGGAAAGCCTGAAAGTACATCCTGCCTCTTATCTGATTGTTGACTAGTCTGTGGCTCTTCCTTTCCTTTCCTTTCCTTTCCTTTCCTTTCCTTTCCTTTCCTTTCCTTTCCTTTCCTTTCCTTTCCTTTCCTTTCTTTTACTTTCCTTTCCTTTCCTTTCCTTTCTTTTCCTCTCCTCTCCTCTCTTCTCCTCTCCACTCCTTTCCTTTCCTTTCCTTTCCTTTCCTTTCCTTTCCTTTCCTTTCCTTTCCTTTCCTTTCCCTTCCCTTCCCTCCTCTCCTCTTTCCTTTCCTTTCCTTTCCTTTCCTTTCCTTTCCTTTCCTTTCCTCTCCTCTCCTCTCCTCTCCTCTCCTCTCCTCTCCTCTCCTCTCCTCTCCACTCCACTCCTTTCCTTTCCTTTCCTCTTTTCCTTTCCTTCCCTTCCCTTCCCTTCCCTTCCCCTCTCCTTTCCCTCCCTTCCCCTCCCCTCTTCCCTTCCTCATAGCCAACCTTGTCAAAACCTATCACCCTGCAACATGTGAGTGACGCATTCGTTGCTTCTGCAAGACAGGGAAAATGTGAGGGCGCTAATAATTCTGCTGTCATCTAGTGCCTCTTTCTCTCGTCCGCATTTCAGACTAAATCTTTTGCCACAAATCTCCTTGATCAGGTTTCATTGCTCGGGCCCTGCTGCTGCTCCTGCTCCTTCTCACCCGTTGCTCTGAGAAAGCCATTTTAATTCTGTTTTGCTGGGGCTTATGTTCTTTAAAGTACTTATAATCTATGACTGGAAAATATCCATTACCGAAGAGCTGTGATTGTAACAGAAGATTACTCTTGGCTGACTCACTGAAAATTGTGAAGTGAGGGGAAAAAAAAAAAAGGACAAAACGAACAGGAGAGAAAGAAATAAGAAACAGGAAGCTGTTTTAAAGAAAAAGAACATTTGAAATTAGGGGAACAGCCCAGGAGAACAACCTATTACTGCTTTACAAAGCCTTATTACAGCCACACTTGGAATACTGCATCCTGTCTTGGTCAACACAATATGAAAAAGATGTTGAGAATCTGGAAAGAATGCAGAGAAGAGCAACAAAGATGATTAATCTTTGTTAAGACGAATCAAGAAGAGGGCCATGAAAATATTTGCAGATCACTCGCATCCTGGACATAAACTGTTTCAACTCCTACCCTCAAAACGACGCTATAGAGCACTGCACACCAGAACAACTAGACACAAGAACAGTTTTTCCCCGAATGCCCTCACTCTGCTAAACAAATAATTCCCTCAACACTGTCAAACTATTTACTGAATCTGCACTACTATTAATCTTCTCATAGTTCCCATCACCAATCTCTTTCCATTTATGACTGTATGACTGTAACTTTGTTGCTGGCAATCCTTACGATTTATATTGATATATTGACCATCAATTGTGTTGTAAATGTTGTACCTTGATGAAAGTATCTTTTCTTTTATGTACACTGAGAGCATGTGCACCAAGACAAATTCCTTGTGTGTCCAATCATACTTGGCCAATAAAAAATTCTATTCTATTCTATTCTATTCTATTCTATTCTATTCTATTCTATTCTATTCTATTCTATTCTATTCTATTCTATTAGGGGCCTGGAGGCTAAAACATATGAAGAACGGTTGCAGCAAATGGGCTTGTCTAGTCTAGTGAAAAGAAGGACTAAGAGTGACATGATAGCAATGTTCTAATATTGCTCCAATATTCTTTGGAGATTTGACTTAATCTCCAAAGCACCTGAAGGCAGGATAAGAAACAATGGATGGAAACTAATCAAGGAGAGAACCAACCAAGAACAAAGGAGAAACTTCCTAACACAGAAGCAATTAACCAGTGGAACTGTTTGCCTCCAGAAGTTGTGGGTGCTCCATCACTCCTCCAAGAAGATATTGGACAGCCATTTGCCTGGAATAGGGATTCCTGCTCGAGCAAGGGGGTGGACTTGTTGACCTCCAAGGTTCCTTCCATCTCTGTCTATTCTGTCCTGTCCTGTCCTGTCCCCTCCACTTTAACAAAGATCACATGCTCCTATCCATCAGACTTTCCTCTGATTAGAATAGTGCAATTTAGTCTCCATACCAGGGAAAGAAAGTTATTTTCGACTGAAGCCACATTCATTTCATTTCACATTTATTTCACCAGTTTTATGACTGAATTGCATCAATTTAGCATTAGATACCCTTCTCTCATTTCTGCCTTTTCGTCCTTCTTGCCTTCTTGCCCTTTCTCCTGCAAGACCTGGATGGCCATATGTTGTGTCCCACTCCTCCTCTGACGGCCGGGTCTGGGAAGTCTGTCTCAAGTGTGGCCACGAAGCCTCTGCAGCTTTGCCAAATTCCTGTCAGAGTTCTCAAGGCAGGCAGGAATCCAAAGTGTGACTTCAGCAATCCAAGTTAGACTTTGCCTGACTCAAAGAATTTATTTATTTATTTATTTATTTGATCATATTTATATACCGCCCTATCTCCCGAAGGATTCAGGGCGGTATATAATGCCAAAAAGCAGATCCTTTATATAGGCCATGGGGTGTGGCTCCATGACTCAGCACTTATCCAGGCCTGCCCCTCCCTTCCTTTTGCTGACGTCGCCTCTCCATTCTCCGGAAGCATGGATCTGTCCACTGTGTCTTTTCGTCCTCAGCTGCCGGCAATTCTAGCTCGTGGCTGGCTTCGTGCTCACACGCTATAGGGAGGTTTGTTTGCTCAGTCTGTCCGGGCATGGTGCCAGGGCTGGGGGCTGGAGGCATGCCAGGCCATTCTTCTTCACTATCAGTCTCTGGCTCAGATAGCAGGAGATGGGAGGGGCCCGGCTGAGGAGAGGAGGACGGGCGAGGCACAACACCATACATCGCTGTTGGTAAGGGGTTTATCTCCCTCAATTGTCCCATTCCTTTAGCCTCTCCCCATATCTTTCTTCTCGGGGTCCTTGGAGGAACCCCCGCAGATTAAGACATCATTTCTTTGGGCGTTCCCTCCAGCTTATCAGCAGAAACATCTGGATTCATTTGCTATTTGCATCAGGTAAGCTCGATTGCTTAGGATTAACCTTGTTAAGGGTGTGTTTCTCCTTTGTTGTTAGTTTGGGGTTTAATGTATTGTGCAACCCTCCGAAACAAGCTAATTCATCCACCAAATGAAGTGTGTTTTGCTCAGACAGGCAATGATAATTTATTTGCCAGGCGATTTCTGAACCAACTATTGTGGTTATTTCCCTAGGGACTTGGCTATCTAAGACTATGGTAGCAGCCCTTATGGAATCAGTATCCCCAAAGCTTTCAAAATAATAGACAGTTTTAATAGTCCCTTCCTAATAATTAATCAGTTGCCTCTAGCAGTTGTAAATGCTCCAACACTGGAAGTTCTTAAGAAGATGTTGGATAACCATTTGTCTGAAGTGGTGTAGGATTTCCTGCCTAAGCAAGGGGTTGGACTAGAAGACCTCCAAGGTCCCTTTCAATTCTATTCTGGCTCGTAGTTATGTTTTCTTCTGCCCTAATGTTTTTCTTCCATTTTGAATTCCATTTTAAAAGAAATAAGTGAACTTTATATATCAGATCATTAGATACATAGATACATAGTGCATCCATGCCTCTTTAACCCTTACACCGATGTTTCTCAACTTTGGCAACTTGAAGTCCACACATCTTAAAGCTCTCAAAGTTGATGTGAAGCTTCTTGGATGAAAAGTGAAACTTCTTCTTCTTCTTCTTCCTCAGGGAAAAAATACCCAGTCCAGTTGCCTTTTGAAAAAGCATATTTATTCTTCTAACAAGTTGCTGGTGGGGTGAATCACTTCCTACCTACATTTCCTCGGGGCATCTCTCTGTGTCTCTCTGTCTCTGTCTCTGTCTCTCTCTCTCTCTGTATACACACACACACACACACCGCTGTTGGGATGAGCAACTTGCACAAGAGACCTACAACAAATTAAAGGGACTCTTTATGCACGGTCACTCATGCCCTCGTTACCTCCCGCCTGGACTACTGCAATGCTCTCTACATGGGGCTCCCCTTGAAGAGCACCAGGAGGCTTCAACTGGTCCAGAATGCAGCTGTGCGGGGGATAGAAGGAGTGTCCCGTAGCTCCCATATAACACCTCTCCTGCGCAAGCTACACTAGTTACCGGTGGTCTTCCGGGTGCAATTCAAGGTGTTGGTTATCACCTTTAAAGCGCTCCATGGCTTGGGACCGGGATATTTACAGGACTGCCTACTACCACAAACAGCCTCCCACCGACCGGTACGCTCCCATAGAGAGGGTCTCCTCAGGGTGCCATCAGCCAAACAATGTCGGCTGGCGGCCCCCAGGGGAAGAGCCTTCTCTGTGGGGGCACCTGCCCTGTGGAATGAGCTATCTTTGGGGCTACACCTACTCCCCGACCTCCGGACCTTTAAGCGCGAGCTCAAGACTTTCTTATTTCATCGGGCAGGGTTGGCCTAATTGCAATTTTAACATGGGTGGTTTTTATAAGGGTTTATTTAATAATCTCATTTTGGAGTTTTAAAATTTATTGGCCTATTTGAATTAGATTTTTAAAATTACTTTTAATGTATGTGATGTGTTTATTTTACCTTGGCTGTACACCGCCCTGAGTCTTCGGGAGAAGGGGGGTATAGAAATATGAAAAATAAATAAATAAATAAATAAAAAGACAAAACCGTGGAAAAATCCACCCTCCACCTGAAAGTGAAGAAACAGCCAATAAGGCAAGCCGATCATGGGATCATTACTCAAGTTTCATCCCTCCGTTGCATTACTAAGAACGAGGAGATAAAACTGTAGCCTAAAGCAGAGTTGTGCAATCAGGCTTCCTTGCGTACCAATCTTTTCCCTATTTTGGTTTGAAATATTTTTTCCCCCCTATTAGCCTGGCACAGGCTTGTCCGAGTGCCTGACACATGCTGGTCACACTTTGATCAGTGGATATGCATCATGAGGGTTGTTGCCGTACAGGGCCTCCTAAGGTGAGGAGTGTTTGGATGAAAAATAATGGATATTTGTAAGGTGGGATTGGCTTTTTTTTTTCTTTTCCTGAGAGCAAAAGAGGATTTAAGGGAAGAACGCGGTATTCTTGTGCTTGGTAATGAAACTCTATTATTAGCGATCAAATCCTCTCTTTCGTAGACTGCAGTTTCCGGCACTTCTGTTCAATCCCAACATACATCATCATCAATAGCAATAGCAATAGCACTTAGACTTATATACCATTTTACAGTGTTTTACAGCTCTCTCTAAGTGGTTTACAAAGTCAGCCTCTTGCCCCCAACAATCTGGGTCCTCATTTTACCCACCTCGGAAGGATGGAAGACTGAGTCAACCTTGAGCCATTCAGGATCGAACTGCTGGCAGTCGGCAGAGTTAGCCTGCAATGCTGCATTGTAAACACTGTGCCACCACAGCCCTTCCTTCCTTCCTTCCTTCCTTCCTTCCTTCCTTCCTTCCTTCCTTCCTTCCTTCCTTCCTTCCTTCCTTCCTTCCCACTTAGCAATAGCACTTAGACTTACATACTGCTTTACAGTGTTTTACAGCCCTCTCTAAGCGGCTTACAGAGTCAGCCTCTTGCCCCCAACAACCTGGGTCCTCATTTTACCCACCTCGGAAGGATGGAAGGCTGAGTCAACCTTGAGCCATTAAGGATCGAACTGCTGGCAGTCGGCAGAGTTAGCCTGCAATGCTGCATTTTAAACACTGCACCACCACAGCCCTTCCTTCCTTCTTTCCTTCCTTCCTTCCTTCCTTCCTTCCTTCCTTCCTTCCTTCCTTCCTTCCTTCCTTCCTTCCTTCCTTCCTTCCTTCCTTCCCACTTAGCAATAGCACTTAGACTTACATACTGCTTTACAGTGTTTTACAGCCCTCTCTAAGCGGCTTACAGAGTCAGCCTCTTGCCCCCAACAACCTGGGTCCTCATTTTACCCACCTCGGAAGGATGGAAGGCTGAGTCAACCTTGAGCCATTCAGGATCGAACTGCTGGCAGTCGGCAGAGTTAGCCTGCAATGCTGCATTGTAAACACTGCGCCACCACAGCCCTTCCTTCCTTCTTTCTTTCCTTCCTTCCTTCCTTCCTTCCTTCCTTCCTTCCTTCCTTCCTTCCTTCCTTCCTTCCCACTTAGCAATAGCACTTAGACTTACATACTGCTTTACAGTGTTTTACGGCCCTCTCTAAAGCGGCTTACAGAGTCAGCCTCTTGCCCCCAACAACCTGGGTCCTCATTTTACCCACCTCGGAAGGATGGAAGGCTGAGTCAACCTTGAGCCATTCAGGATCGAACTGCTGGCAGTCGGCAGAGTTAGCCTGCAATGCTGCATTGTAAACACTGCGCCACCACAGCCCTTCCTTCCTTCCTTCCTTCCTTCCTTCCTTCCTTCCTTCCTTCCTTCCTTCCTTCCTTCCTTCCCACTTAGCAATAGCACTTAGACTTACATACTGCTTTACAGTGTTTTACAGCCCTCTCTAAGCGGCTTACAGAGTCAGCCTCTTGCCCCCAACAACCTGGGTCCTCATTTTACCCACCTCGGAAGGATGGAAGACTGAGTCAACCTTGAGCCATTCAGGATCGAACTGCTGGCAGTCGGCAGAGTTAGCCTGCAATGCTGCATTGTAAACACTGCGCCACCACAGCCCTTCCTTCCTTCCTTCCTTCCTTCCTTCCTTCCTTCCTTCCTTCCTTCCTTCCTTCCTTCCTTCCTTCCTTCCCACTTAGCAATAGCACTTAGACTTACATACTGCTTTACAGTGTTTTACAGCCCTCTCTAAGCGGCTTACAGAGTCAGCCTCTTGCCCCCAACAACCTGGGTCCTCATTTTACCCACCTCGGAAGGATGGAAGGCTGAGTCAACCTTGAGCCATTCAGGATCGAACTGCTGGCAGTCGGCAGAGTTAGCCTGCAATGCTGCATTGTAAACACTGCGCCACCACAGCCCTTCCTTCCTTCCTTCCTTCCTTCCTTCCTTCCTTCCTTCCTTCCTTCCTTCCTTCCTTCCCACTTAGCAATAGCACTTAGACTTACATACTGCTTTACAGTGTTTTACAGCCCTCTCTAAGCGGCTTACAGAGTCAGCCTCTTGCCCCCAACAACCTGGGTCCTCATTTTACCCACCTCGTAAGGATGGAAGGCTGAGTCAACCTTGAGCCATTAAGGATCGAACTGCTGGCAGTCGGCAGAGTTAGCCTGCAATGCTGCATTGTAAACACTGCACCACCACAGCCCTTCCTTCCTTCCTTCCTTCCTTCCTTCCTTCCTTCCTTCCTTCCTTCCTTCCTTCCTTCCTTCCTTCCTTCCTTCCTTCCCACTTAGCAATAGCACTTAGACTTACATACTGCTTTACAGTGTTTTACGGCCCTCTCTAAAGCGGCTTACAGAGTCAGCCTCTTGCCCCCAACAACCTGGGTCCTCATTTTACCCACCTCGGAAGGATGGAAGGCTGAGTCAACCTTGAGCCTGGTGTGATTCGATCTGCTGAACTGCAGCTAGCTGCCAGCTGAAGTAGCCTGCAGTACCGCACTCTAACCACTGTGCCACTTCAGCTCTATCATAAAGGAACTTTTCCCATAGAGTTTTTTTTTTTTTTTCAGACCACAAAGTGTAGACACCTAAGCAGACTTTCAAGCGATAGACAGAGGTATCATAGACAGAATCACATCCTAAGTAGCACATCCTGGGACAAAAAAATATCTTTAAAGCACCACCGAGAGAAATGCAAAAGGAATTCACAAGCTTGTGCTCTCTGAGCTTGGTGGTTTTCTTGAAGACGTTTCATTACCCAACTCGGTAACATCACCCGTGCCTAATTTGTGTAATGAAACACCTGCAAGAAAACCACCAAGCTGGCATCTCCCACCCACAAGATTAGGAAAAAGAAGCAAAAAAACATTTGTCAATGTTTTGGAAGTGCGAGGCAGTGCCAGGGACTTTTTATCACATGTGGTGGGAATGCCCAAAAGCTGCAAAATTTTGGCACCAGATAAGACAATGGATAGAGGAGATACTAATGCAAAATATAGAAGTAAAACTTAGGAATTCTTTCTACTGGGTATTATAGAGGGCAAATACAACAAGAGCACAATTTTCCTAATGTTACACATTCTAAAAGCAGCAAGATTAGCTTTTGCACAAAAATGGAACAACAAAGAGACCCACACAGAAGAAGAAGTGTTAGCTAAAATATTAATTTGCACGGAAATGGACAGACTGACCTTGGAACTTAAAGATAAGAATGAATCAGAGTATTATGAAATCTGGAACAAATTTTATATATTGGCTGGAAAGGAGGAGAAATGCTGGGATATAGGACTATTGACGAGTAAAATGCTTGGAAGTTTTTATGCTAATTAGTTATGATAGATACGATTGAATTAGATATTGAAATAATCTATATCGATGAAAGAATATATGTATTTGAAATGTGTTAATTAGTGTAAATATGTATAGAGATAAGGAAGTGTATCCATTATATGACAAAATTTGATGAAAATGTTTAAATTGGAGATATCACACTATGTCCACTGTTTTTAATTTGTTTTATTAATAAAAAACTTTTTAAAAAAAGAAAGAAAAAGAAAACCACCGAGCTCAGAGAGCACCAAAAACCCCTCATTTCAACCCTGAGCTACAGATACACTCCTTTACTGGCAGATTCATGAAATAAGAGATTGAAAAATAGAGCTTGCTTTGACTGAGAAGAAATTAAACAAATTGTAATGCACTGCAATAGCAGCGAATTGTAATGCAGAACAGGATTGCAACATTTTTCCATTGTGATGCCTGCCTTTTGGGACACCCCGAAATCCAATTGGCTCCAATACCATTGGACTTCAAAAAGACAATAAATTCCCACTTCCCTATCCAGAGGGGTATGCAAAAGTAAGTTTCTGATTGCTTATTAATGTGTGATTGGATTTTAATTGAATTTGCTTATCTTGTTTTGCTTTGGGTTGATTGCACGCTGCCCGGAATCACAATGTTCAAGTTGAGTGACCGTATACGGGGTTTTTTTTTCCCCAGACAAACAAACCAAAAATTAAATTCTTATGTAGGTTTCTTTCTTTCCCTTCTAGAAGTGACCACTTGAACCCTTAATCTTTAGCTCAACACATAGTTAGCGATTTTGTTTTGGTCAATGGTCAAATCGTATTGCAGTGTTTCCTATCAATGGGTGGTCCCATATTTATTTTTAATATTGGCAGTTGGGGAGGGAATTAACTGCTGACTGGCAGAATATCTATGCTACATGGATAGAATCAGGGGTGGGATTCAAAAATTTTAGCAAACGGTTCTCTGCCCAGTTGCTGGGTGGGCGTGGCCATAGTTGGCATGGCCTATTCAGTTTGTTGCACCATGGCAGGGGAGATGTTTTCACCCTCCCCAGGCTCCGGAGGCTTTCTTCGATCCTCCAGGGGGGCAAAAACAGCCTCTCCTTGGCTCTGGAGGCCCTCCGAAGGCCATAAACGGATCCACTTCCGGACTTCCGATACTTCCAGTAGGCCTGTTTTTTTGCCCTCCCTAGGCTCCAGAGGCTTTTGTTGAGTCTCTGGGAGAGCAAAAATGGCCTCCCCAGGCTCTGGAGGCCCTCCAGAGGCCAAGACAGGCCTGTTTCTGGACTTCTGGTACATCCGATAGGCCCATTTTTCGCTGTCCCAGAGCTTCCGCACAGGCCCTGCACCCTGCATCCAAAATGGGCCACTTGGAGACTCCTAGGAGGGGCGGGGGCAGGGTAGACGGGACCAGCCAGTCCTTGTAACTACCGGTTTGGTGAACCAAATGTAAAATTAGCATCAGGTTCAGCCGAACCGGTCTGAACCGGCTGAATCCCACTTCTGTATAAAATGTCACCTCCGTGTATATCTTGGCAACTTTAAGGCGTGTGAATTTCAACCCCCGGAATTGCCCAGCCAGCCATGCTTGCTTGTTATGATCACCAGGCAGGTCAGTCATGTGTCAGATTTAATTTTATGACTTTTTTTTCAGCAGTCCTTATGCAAACGCCGTGATTGTTAAGCAAACAAATAGTTTGTTACGGGGCTGGTTTATGTACACCAAGAGCGTGTGCACCGAAGACAAATTCCTTGTGTGTCTAATCACACTTGGCCAATAAAGAATTCTATTCTATTCTATTCTATTCTATTCTATTCTATTCTATTCTATTCTATTCTATTCTATTCTATTCTATTCTATTCTATTCTATTCTATTCTATTCTTTTTTCCAGCCATTGATAAAATAAATTCCACGTTTGATAGTATTCTGTATGTTCTTTCTGTTTAATCTTCCATGTAAGTCTGTCCATTTCTGCACAGTCCAATATCTTCTTAATTATCTCCTCATCTAGTGGTATTTATTTATTTTTTCCAATTCTGCACAAATACAATCCTTGCTGCATGCAATATTAAATGCAGACTTTGTTTATCATTTTTTTTCTGCTACTATACCTAATAAAAAAAGTTCCGGTTAAAGATCTACATGTTTTCTTGACATCTTTTCTAGCCACATGTGTATTTTTGCCCATTTTTTTTTGCTTTTGCTTTAGCACAAGTCCACATCTATTTCTTGACCTTGTCCCTACCCATTTGTGAAACGACATTTCCCTTCACAAGGAATACCACTTCAAAGACAGTAACAACCCCAGCTCGGGTGAGATGGTATATCCCAATCTGAAGAAAAGCAGGCAGAGCTGGGAGGGTGGAGTTAAGTGTGTCATAAGCCTAGAATCATTACATTTCCACAAATGGTCTAAATCCAACCTCTTTTGAATATTGACCCATATCTGGTGCCAATTTTGTGTTGCGCTTTAGTTGACTAGATTCTTACGTATAGCCTTGAGCAATAAATACAGTCCTGATCTTTGGTGCCTAACACAATCTGACCCGTTTCCTACCTCACCAATGTACGTGCCTAGAAACGAACTACATTTCCGACATCTCTGCAGGATCAGGACTCTTGACTACAGCCCGTCTGCAGAGGAGGAGAAACATGACGGTGGGAGAGAGAGAGTACGTGTTTTGGCAGGACCAGGAAAATGGTGCATGGATTGCGAAACCAAGCTGTCATGACCTGAGCACGACCCAGGGCTGCTGCAGATTAACTCCACTCGTAATTTCTTTCAACAGTCCTTGGGGGGCCTCCTGGCAGTTTCTCCAGAGTTTCCCTTTTGCATAAGCTGCTCCAGGCATCATCAAAACAAGCAGCTACGGGAGAGAGGTAGCAGCTATGGCAGAGAGAACAGCCAGCGGATCATACTTGTGGTCTGGGCTGTTCCTCCTTTTTTTTTTTTTTTGGAAAAAAGCTGGTTTTGGCTCTAATGTTTTGACTGGTTAGAAGAAGAGCCGAAGCAGCAGCAGCAGCAACAACAGGAGAGTCCCTAAAGTTCTTGCTAAGCCAATCAGATGCATTCAACAGATTCATAAGTGGAGCTAGGAGGGTGATCGTTGTCCATTATTGCCAATATCTAAAGCTGGGCTTTGGGAAAGAGCAAAGAGCCATTAAACCAGGAGCCTCTTTAGAAAATTGGCAGCTCTAACTCCACGTCTGATTTCCTAGTTCAATAGTGTTAAAGGACAGGTTTAAAAGTCCTGCCTTTCAGCAGCTTTGAATCTCCCTGCATTGATGTTCGACATATAGTCTAAACTACGGGTGTTAAATTCAAGGCCCATAGGCTGGATCCAGTCCATGGGGAGCTTAGATTTGGCTCGTGCTGCCGCCCTGGAAACTGTGAAGAACTGGACTGCGATGCCTCTGCCAGTGAAAACGGAGCTTGAGATGGCTTCGCGCGGCCCTCCCACGCCTCTGTTTTGGGCCGTGACGGCTTCCTGCTAGCTCCATTTTCACTAGCAGGGGGCTAACACAACAAATTAAAAACAAAACAAAAAGAGAAATGTTTCCCCTTTTGCATTTGAGCATCAAAGAAGGGAGAAAGGGAAAGACAAAGAAAAAGAAGGGAAGATGGGAAGAGAGAAAGGAAAGGAAAAGAAGAGGGGAAGGAAGAAGAAAGGAGAATGAAGTGGGAAGGAAAAAGAAGAAAAGGAAGGAAGGAAGGAAGGAAGAAGAAAGGAGAATGAAGAGGGAAGGAAAAAGAAGAAAAGGAAGGAAGGAAAGAAGGAAGGAAGGAAGGAAGGAAGGAAGGAAGGAAGGAAGGAAGGAAGGAAGGAAGGATGGATTTCACATGGAGAACTCTTATCAATCTCGGCTCCTAGACTCACCATAGCAGAGAACCTCTAGCCAGTTTGGTTTGAATTTGGTTTGCTTTTGTAAAACTTGTAATAAAATAATAAAAATTTTAAATTTTAAAGGGAGGGAGTGAGTGAGAGAGGAGATTATAATGAGAGGGAGGGAGGGTTTGAAGGAAGTCCTGTCTTAGCACTTGGCCACCACAAGTGCCCCCCCCAAGATGAGTGATGTCAAGCTGGCCACGCCCACCCTGGCCACGCCCACCCTGGCCTCCCGAGGTCAAACACAACCTTCAATGAAATCAAGTTTGACACCCCTGGTCTTAACCAATGTTCCTTGACCTTGGCAATTTGAAAATTCTGGGCTTCAAGTCCCAGAATTCCCCAGGCAGCTGGCTAGGGAATTGAAGCTGAAGTCCAGACATCGTTCCTGAAGCTGAGAAACAATGTCTTCACAAAGAAAACCATTCTCTGCCCATTTTTACAGCAAGTAATGCAGAGGTGAGAATTCAGCAGGTTCTGACCAGTTCTGGAGAACCGGTAGCAGAAATTTTGAGTAGTTCGGAGAACCGGTAGTAGATATTCTGACTGGCCCCGCCCCCATCTATTCTCCGCCTCCCAAGTCCCAGCTGATTGGGAGGAAATGGAGATTTTGCAGTAACCTGGAGATTTTACAGTATGCTTCCCCTGCCACACCCACCAAGCCATGCCGACAGAACCGGTAGTAAAAAATGTTGAAACCCACCACTGAAGCAATCCACCTTCATTGCGTGCTTACTGACCATGTCTCATTGAACGAGCCCCTAGATACCATTGTGTCCATGTACCTGAGAAAGTCCAGGTCGTAAGTCCTGGATCTGAAGTTCTGATCATTGCTGTGCCCCAAAATCACACGTCTGTATGGTTTTGCCAAAAAACAACAGCAGCATTTCGTTCTGATTTTTGGCAAAACTGCACCCAGAGGCAAACAAGCATTTACAAGCACCACATTTGATTAATGACCCCTGCCAAAAACATCATAAAAACAGGTCAGTGGTGTGATAGATCCATTTTACAACCTTTACGACTTACGACCTTAATGATGGGATCCATGGTGGTCTGTAACTCCAGGACTACCTGTCACCAGATGGAAAATGGGAAGGAACAGAACAGCGGTGAAATCCAATTTTTTTTTACTACCGGTTCTGTGGGCGTGGCTTGGTGGGTGTGGCAGGGGAAGGTTACTGCAAAATCCCCATTCCCTCCCCACTCCAGGGGAAGGATACTGCAAAATCTCGATTTCCTCCCCACTCCAGGGGAAGGATATTGCAAAATCTCCATTCCCACCCCACTCTGGGGCCAGCCAGAGGTGGTATTTGCCGGTTCTCCAAGCTACTCAAAATTTTTACTATCGGTTCTCCGATCTATTCAAAATTTCTGCTACCAGTTCTCCGAACTGCTCAAAATTTTCACTACCGGTTCTCCAGAACCTGTCAGAACCTGCTGGATTTCACCCCTGGAACAGAACCCTGGACAAAATCGCCAACAGAAAAAGGCTGCACCAGGTTGCAAATTTTTCGGCCACGGAACCTGTTCTCACCCTTCTCAGATTCCGGTTCATCTTAATGCACTTGTGAAATTAATGCTTGAACTGGAAGAAGCCTCATTTGGCACATTTCATTTCCTTCCTATCTCGCGTTTCCACATTACCGATACACACCAGAAAAAGCAAATAAACAAAGCGCTTCTTAATATAACACAATTACATCAATATTCCTTGGAACGGCGTTTTGTGTGTGTGTGTGTGATGTACCCAGGGACATTTGTAACCTTCTCTCCCCTCCCTTGCCGCCCCTAAACTGAACACAATCATACATCACACCAAGATTGATTTTATGCAGTGTTTTGTCGCAGGGCCTAATCGTAATGCAGAAAAGGAGGAGGGGAAGACAGACACAAACAAACAAAGAACGAACGAACGTGCAATCTTCCGGAAATCAATTCTAAAGAAATGGAACTAATAGTCATAATAGTGGAATAATAGCCACAATAAAACCACAGCATACAAAGAAATAAACAGAGCCAACAATTCTTAAATGCAGACATCTCTCAGTAAGTTTCAGACAATTGGGAAATTCCGAACACAAGAAGTAAATAGGTTTACGGGGGGAGGGGGGGGAACACACCTCAGAACATCCCTCTTGCAAAACTCAAATTCCAAGAGAAAAACATCGTGATTTCACCTAATGGCAACTGTTGACAGAACAGTTGTTTTGACTGGAGAAATTGACGATTGATGGATACTGTTCATTCGCACTTAAAAATGCGACATCTAGGTTGGAGGTAAGGAAGAACAAGTGCAGCCAACAAAACAAAGCTCAACGCTCCTTTTTGCCAGCCAGATCTTAGGCGCATCTATTTGGAATTTGTTTGTTTTGGACATCACAGGATTTTCAATGTACAAGTAAGTATCCCGAAATTGCAGTCTTAGAGCATCCATTTTTCTACGTCTGCCCCCACCCCCCTCCAAATCCCCTGCTCTTTAAAATAACATTGGGCTGCTTCCAAAACAAACTTTCAGTCAGGGAACTCTGTTACTTTAGTAGCTATCCTCTTGGTCAGGTTTATTGAAAAAACACCCAATTAATCAAGCAACCAGCTACTTTGGATTGACCTCATCCATCCATAAAGTGCCAATTATCCATGAAAAGGTTCCCCCCCCCCCGCTTCTGCTCTCACTATATAGTCCTTTAAGACGTAAGGGCTCCTTTTTTTATAAGGTATGGAGCAGGGGTGAAATCCAAAATTTTTCCCGACTGGTTCTCTGGGCATGGCAGGGGAAGGATACTGCAAAATCTCCATTCCCTCCTCACTCCTGGGGAAGGATAGTGTAAAATCTCCATTCCCACCCCTCTCCAGGAGAAGTATGCTACAAAATCCCTATTCCCTCCTCACTCCAGGGGAAGGATATTGAAAAATCTCCATTCCCTCTCCACTCCAGGGGAAGGATACTGCAAAATCTCCATTCCCTGAACTCCTAACTTAATTTTTACCTGTTGTAGGTGAGCTTAATTAGGGCTTATTTGGTGGGTAGGGCTTACATTGGGCCCACATGTAAAAATTAAGCTAGGACTTACTTTCAGGGTAGGTCGTATTTTCGGGGAAACATAATAGTACATATAGCCTCATGATGACTATCCCCCAATTATTGCAGGTTCAAGTCCCACCAGGTCCAAGGGTTGACTCAGCCTTCCATCCTTTATAAGGTAGGTAAAATGAGGACCCAGATTGTTGGGGGCAATAAGTTGACTTTGTATATAAATATACAAATAGGATGAAGACTATTGCTTAACATACTGTAAGCCACCCTGAGTCTTCGGAGAAGGGCAGGGTATAAATGTAAATAAATAAATAAATAAATTTGCTCTTCCCTGGCACAATACACACAAAAATCCCATATATTTGCTCTTCCGTGGCACAATACACACAAAAATCCCATATATTTGCTCTTCCCTGGCACAATACACACAAAAATCCCATATATTTGCTCTTCCCTGGCACAGTACGCACAACTGCAAGCCAATAAAAGTGCATCACAAAACTTGAAAGATGCCGAAGATATTGGCTGTTTGGATTCATTCATTGATGGCCTTGTCAATAAAGGAACTCATATTCCGAAATGGGCCATATGTTTGTTTGTTTGTCTGTAGATACGAACATTTATCCATGATTGGAACTTTCCATATGGTTCTTTTCTGAACCATCTGGTGTCTAAAGATAGGTGGGGAAGGTACCTTTCAACAGAAGTAGCTACATCTTACTCGGTCTTCTCTGCATCCTGCACCAACCAAAGGTGGGTTCCTAACTCATTCATTCTTCCAACCAACAAAATAATTCCCAAACCATCCCCCCAAATAATGAATCACGTTCCTTGGTATGAGCAAATACTATTCTTCAAAATAGCAAGATTGTCACTGTGCAGCAGCTGCCAAAAAAGCCAACACAGTTCTGGGCTGCATAAACAGAGGGATAGAATCAAGATCACGTGAAGTGTTAATACCACTTTATAATGTCTTGGTAAGGCCATGTTTGGAATGCTGAATCCAGTTTTGGTCGCCACGATGTAAAAAAGATGTGGAGACTCTAGAAAAAACGCAGAGAAGAGCCACAAAGAGGATTAGGGGACTGGAGGCTAAAAGATATGAAGAACGGTTGCAGGAACTGGGTATGTCTAGTTTGATGAAAAGAAAGACTAGGGGAGACCTGATAGCAGCCTTCCAATATCTCAAAGAAGAGGAAGTCAAGCTATTCTCCAAAGCACCTGTTCAAATTCCGCCTTTCACGGCACTTAGCATCTCCTGGTACATCCAGCATCGTCTTGATCACAGGGATTGTGAGTTAAGTTGAAAGAAAAGTGTTGGATTCAGTATTAGCCAGGGGTAAAATCCAGCAGGTTTTAACAGGTTCTGGAGAACTGGCAGCAGAAATTTTGAGCAGTTCGGAGAACTGGCAAATACTACCTCTGGCTGGCCCCAGAGTGAGGTGGGAATGGAGATTTTGCAATATCCTTCCCCCAAGAGTGGGGAGGGAATTGAGATTTTGTAGTATCCTTCCCCTGCCATGCCCCACCACACCCACCAAGCCACGCCCACAGAAGCAGTAGTAAAAAATTTGGATTTCATCACTAGTATTAGCTCAATTCCTGCCTAGAGCTTTTGGGCAACTTCCCCGAAAATGGAATTGAGAAACAGAGCGACACAATGATACCAACTCCATAATGTTTATCTGACTTGATATAATCTCTGTGTAACTGCTACGTTTAGGTGTCTTAGCATCGATTGGAACTGTTGCTTATGGGCAACATTTCTACAAAGGACAATCCTAGATTGCAGGAAAAAAAAATATCTGTTTGAAGATCTCCTGCGATTAAGGTCTGGTCAGTCTAGTCTTAAAGCTAGAAAATCCCAAGGTAGCTGGGCAGAAGCTTTGATCAAAAAAGAGGAAGAAAAAAAAAGCTTCAATCCAAAAAGCCACAGTTATTTTTTTTTTTAATGCTAGGTTAGCTGTCTCATGGAGTTTTGCTGACGTTAGGATCGCACTTCAGGATCACATTTAATAGACAATTGAGATTGAAGGAATCTGATGAGCCGAGGTTCGAATCCCTAGGGCCGCGTAACGGGGGTGAGTTCCCGTTTCTTGTCCCAGCTTCTGTCAACCTAGCAGTTTGAAAGCACGTAAAAAATGTAAGTCGAAGAATAGGGACCACCTTTGGTGGGAAGGGAACAGCGTTCCGTGCATCTTTGGCGTTGAGTCATGCCGGCCACATGACCACGGAGACGTCTTCGGACAGCGCTGGCTCTTTGGCTTTGAAACGGAGATGAGCACACACCCCCAGAGTCAAGAACGACTAGCACATATGTGCAAGGGGAACCTTTACCTTTACTGCAGGTTACTTCAGCTGACTGCTAGTTGCAGTTTGACAGTTCAAATCTCACCAGGCTCAAGGCTGACTCAGCCTTCCATCCTTCTGAGATGGGTAAAATGAGGACCCAGATTGTTGGGAGCAAATATGCTGACTCTGAAAACCGCTTAGAGAGGGCTGTAAAGCACTGTGAAGCAGTATATAAGTCCAAGGGTTATTGCTATCTCTCCTTCCTAGGTGTAGGTCTCCAGGTACAGCCATCTTTCAAAATTTTATATTTTTCCAATGTTATGATGCAGTTCTTGGCTTCGATGAATAGATTCCAAAACACAGACCAGCATTCAGAGGAAAAGAACAGCTGAATGTATTTTAAAACAACTTGTTGCAATGTAAGGACACACTGCGACAATATCAACTTAAAATGAATTTTTCTGCCTATTTTCCCATCTATGCAACTAAATGTAAATGTGGGATGGAAGAGTTTTATTGGGGAAAACTTGCAACGTTTATCCTGATTAGACACAGTTCTTCCGTAAGATTTCTGTCCTTTTGGAAAAAAACCAAAGTTACATAAATCAAGATTTCGTGTGCCTTAAAAGCGCCCAGAACTGATTTTACTATTCACTAGAGCTGGAAAAAACGATTGGAGAATATCTGGCAGACAGTGCAGAAGAATATTAAGATAAATGGAGAGAGAATATGACCAGGAGTTAACTTGCTATGGTTCCTACAGATGATTAAATTCACAGGCAGAGGGACAGCTGTAAAAGTTGGCAGGTTGGCATCATGTACCACAACCTGGCTTATAGGTAGGGCATGCATGACCTATTTCAAAGGAGGAGAAGGAGGAAAATACCTCTCAATTTCTCATATTTCTCATATCATAAGAGCTGAGGTGGCGCAGTGTAGGACTGCAGGCTACTTCAGCTGACTGCTAGCTGCAGTTCGGCAGTTCGAATCTCACCAGGCTCAAAGTTGACTCAGCCTTCCATCCTTTCTGAGGTGGGTCAAATGAGGACCCAGATTGTTGGGGGCAAGAGGCTGACTCTGAAAACCACTTAGAGAGGGCTGTAGAGCACTGTGAAGTGGTATACAAGTCTAAGTGCTATTGCTATTGCTATGTAAAGCACTATGAAGCAGTATATAAGTGTAAGTGCTATTGCTATGTGACGCACTATGCAGTGGTATATAAGGCTAAGTGCTAAGCGCTATTGCTATTGCAAGATAACTCTGCCTACCGCCAGCAGTTCGATCCTGACCGGCTCAAGGTTGACTCAGCCTTCCATCCTTCCGAGGTGGCTAAAATGAGGACCCAGATTGTTGGGGGCTCTGTAAACCGCTTAGAGAGGGATGTAAAAGGACTATGAAGCGGTATATAAGTCTAAGTGCCATTGCTAACTGTTATTGGTATATTTCCACCCCCCACCCACCCCCGGTTTGCTCTCTGTTTGCTCTTATTGTCTTGAATGACAAAGTTGTGTATGTCTCTCTCTCTCTCTCTCACACACACACACACACACACTTCCAGAACTCTCCGTGGTTTCCTGGAGGATTCAACGGTGATCCTTACAGTTGGCTTCTGAATATAAAACGGGAGCTGAGGAGAGAAGATAGATGGCTAAGATCGCGTGTTTTATCTCAAGCAATAAAATATTTTAACGCAGAAGAACCTTTTTCAAGAGTTCCAATCAAAGGCTGGGAGGGGGAAAAAAACAATCACGGCCTTGTGCCGCTAGATCAAAAACTTTTTAAAACTCACCTTGGGGCAGGGACGACACTTAGGCTTAGGGCCCGGGTACTTACGGGACCGCCTGCTGTTACCTCATGCCTCCCACTGACCCGTACGCTCCTACAGAGAGGGTCTTCTCAGGGTGCCGTCCGCCAAGCAATGTCGGCTGGCGGCCCCCAGGGGAAGATCCTTCTCTGTGGGGGCTCCCACACTCTGGAACGAACTTCCCCCGGGTTTACGCCAAATACCTGACCTTCGGACATTCTGCCGCGAATTGAAAACACATCTATTTATTCGCGCGGGGCTGGCTTAAATTTTATTGGTTTTAAATTTTCTATTATTAATTTTAAGGGTTTTTTTAGTTTTATATATTTTAAAGTTTTTAGGCCAATTATCTAATAAGTTTTTTAATCTGTATTTTAATTGTATATTGTACCGTTTGTTTTACCTTGGCTGTACACCGCCCTGAGTCCTTCGGGAGAAGGGCGGTATAAAAATCAAATAAATAGTAATAATAATAATAATAATAATAATAATAATAATAATAATGATGATGATGATGATGATGATGATGATAATGATGATGATGATAATAATAATAATAATAATAATAATAATAATAATAATAATAATGATAATGATAATGATAATGATAATAACAACTTCACGCTTCCCGATGGAGCATTTATTTTAGGGGGAGGGAAGGCATTACATGACAGAAGGAGGAAAACATAGCCCATCTTCATCTACAGCGCCATGCTGTTATGTGCACAATACATCCCTTGAAGGCACCATCACACACACATGTTGCCACTGCTCTCTCCCCCTCCTCCACCTGGATGTCCACCACAAGTGTGTGTGTGTGGTGTGTGTATGTTTGTGTGTGTGGCCTTCATGGGCTACAAAAATATCGCTTTACTTCAAAGTCTCTGCCTTTTATTTTGAGAAAGCGAAACAAATTGAACGATGGGCGCTTGACAAACCTCTTCTCTCCGAAAGCAGGAGGGATTTCCAACAAAGCTTTGATGACTCCCGTTTTTTCCCGTTCAGCTAGTTATCCTGGTTAATTGGATCGATCGTGACTATGGTAATTAACAGAGATACGACGGCTTGTACTGTAATTATGTGTCAGCCTACGGTATGAATTGAACTACAGGATGCGTACAGTAGATTCTCCCAATTACAAGCAGGTTAAGTGAATGACTGAAGCTAATCGTGTTTTATTTTTATACAGAGGGATAACAATTCGTAATCAGGAGCAGCGTTCTTCTTTCAAAGGGATTAAAGCTGCAAAACTGCACCGCATCGTGGATTTGTAAGATAAATATACAACGGAGGGGCTAAAAGGTTTTATTTAATTTAAGGATTTTTTAATTTTTTTTTTTTAAAAAGCCCGAAGTAGCACAATATGTTTCAATATTCTCTGGCAGTCACCCCTTCCTATTATTACATATTTTTTTTTAAAAAAAGAAGAAGAAATAACTCATTGTTTCCAAAGGATATCTTCAGAATGGGAATCATTTAAATTGCTGTGAAAGCTTTTGGAGGGTTTTGTTCAAAAACGATATCCTACAGTAATATATATATATATAGAATATCTTTCGTGTTCACAAGTGCACAGTGGTTTATATAATTTTAAGGACCTTGAGGAAAGAATAAGTTGACTTTGTAAATATACAAATAGAATGAGACTATTGCCTTATACACTGTAAGCCGCCCTGAGTCTTCGGAGAAGGGCGGGATATAAATGTAAATAAAAAAATAAATTAAAAAAAAATAGGATGGCATAGAGCAGGGGCGAGTGGGTGGGCCCACCTGTGATTTCTGCTACCGGTTCGGGCAAATCTGTCCAAACTGGCTGAATACCACTTCTGAGTGAAGCGAATCAATAATACAGTTCTGGGTATCTGTCTAGCCCCTTCTTCTTCTTTTTTTTTAAAAAAATAATATTTATTAAATTTCCAAAAATTAAAATACACAATACAAAAAAACAACAACAACCACAATACACAAAAGCAAAAAATATAAAACAAACAAAGACAAATGCATCGAAATTACCATACTCATAACAGATTTTTCTACATCAGTATCTCTATCCTATTTTTTAAATTTTTTAAATTTTTTTAATTTTGCATTTATATCCCGCCCTTCTCCGAAGACTCAGGGCGGCTTACACTATGTTAGCAATAGTCTTCATCCTATTTGTATATTTATATACAAAGTCAACTTATTGCCCCCAACAATCTGGGTCCTCATTTTACCTACCTTATAAAGGATGGAAGGCTGAGTCAACCTTGGGCCTGATGGGACTAGAACCTGCAGTAATTGCAGGCAGCTGTGTTAATAACAGACTGTCTTACCAGTCTGAGCCACAGAGGCCTTTAACTTCTATATACAATTTCTACTTCGAAGTATCTCTATCTGAAACTTACATCCTTGTTTAAATTATCTTAGCTTATGTTCAGAATTTAATCTCATGGCAAAAATCTCCCTTAAGTTTTATGTTTACTCTCCAGCCAGGAATACCATCTATCCCATATTCGACAGTACTCAGCATCTTCCCTCTCCTTCATTTCCATGGAGAATCTGTCCATTTCTGCACGTTCATATATTTTTAATTATAATTTGATCTGGTGGGATATCTGGATGTTTCCAATTCTGTGCTATCACAATTCTACATGCCGTCAATATGTGTAATATGATTTATTGTCTATTTCTTTCCATTTTCCCTTCCAGAATGCCCAATAGGAATAATTCCGTTTTTTGTTTTTTTTTCCAATTTTCTGCCCTGTTATTTCATCCAGCCAGATTTTTATCTTCCCCCAAAATTTCTTAATCTTAGGGCAGGTCCACCACATGTGGTAGAACGTCCCTTGTTTGTGACCACGTCTCCCAACAATTCGGGAACCTATTTGAAAATATCCTGGCCAATCTCGCTGGTGGCAAATGCCATCTGTAAAACATTTTGTAAAGATTTTGTCAATATGTGTAATATGATATATTGTCTATTTCTTTCCATTTTCCCTTCCAGAATGCCCAATAGGAATAATTCCGGTTTTTGGTTTTTTTTTTCAATTTTCTGCCCTGTTATTTCATCCAGCCATATTTTTATCTTCCCCCAAAATTTCTTAATCTTAGAGCAGGTCCACCACATGTGGTAGAATGTCCCTTGTTTGTGACCACATCTCCCAACAATTCGGGGACCAAAATTCGAAAATATCCTGGCCAATCTCGCTGGTGGCAAATGCCATCTGTAAAACATTTTGTAAAGATTTTCTTTATAAGCAGCTGACATCGTTAGCTTGTAGTTTGTCTCCCTGTCTGGCCCCTTCTAAGATGTCAGAGAAGATTGGCCAATGGCAACTAACCTACATGGTATAGGAACGGGTTATTTACGGGACCGCCTGCTGCTACCGGTGGCCTCCCATCGACCAGTGCGCTCCCATAGGGAGGGTCTCCTCAGGGTGCCGTCGGCCAGACAATGTCGGCTGGCGACCCCCAGGGGGAGGGCCTTCTCTGTGGGGGCTCCAGCCCTCTGGAACGAGCTACCTCCAGGGATCCGCCAACTCCCTGACCTCCGGACCTTCCGACGCGAGCTGAAGACGTTTTTGTTCCATCGCGCAGGACTGGCCTAATAGTTTTTAATGGGGGTTTTTATTGGATTTTTACAGTTCTTAGCCAAATTTGAATTAGTCTTTTAAATTTGTTTTTAATTTTTGTATTAGTTGTTTTATTCTGGCTGTAAACTGCCCTGAGTCCTTTGGGAGAAGGGCGGTATAGAAATTAAAATAATAAATAAATAAATAAATAAATAAATAAATAAATAAATAAATAAATAAATAAATAAATAAATACATACATACATATAGCTCAGAATGAAAGAAATGCATGAGTAAAATCATGGTGGACGTCAAAGTTCACCTTGGCATCTTGCTTGGCCAACCATTTGACAACGGGCAGTATTATTATTTAGAATGCTGGGGAATGCTCTTTATGCTGCTCTACGACCTTAATAGAGATTTGATTCGATTCGACCTTTTTGAAATGTGCAAACTTACAGAAGTGGCAAAAGGATCCCCAGGTTTTGGTAGAACTTCATGGTACAATGGATAATTTTCTTGTGGGATCCATAACATAACATAACAACAGAGTTGGAAGGGACCTTGGAGGCCTTCTAGTCCAACCCCCTGCCCAGGCAGGAAACCCTACACCATCTCAGTCAAATGGTTATCCAACATTTTCTTAAAAATTTCCAGTGTTGGAGCATTCACAACTTCTGAAGGCAAGTCGTTCCACTTATTAATTGTTCTAACTGTCAGGAAATTTCTCCTTAGTTCTAAGTTGCTTCTTTCTTTGATCAGTTTCCACCCATTGCTTCTTGTTCTACCCTCAGGTGCTTTGGAGAACAGTCCGACTCCCTCTTCTTTGTGGCAGCCCCTGAGATATTGGAACACAGCTATCATGTCTCCCCTAGTCCTTCTTTTTATTAAACTAGACATACCCAGTTCCTGCAACCGTTCTTCATATGTTTTAGCCTCCAGTCCTTGGTACTCTCTGAGCTTGTTTGTTCGTTTGTCTGTTTTTTTGTGTTTTTGTTTTTGCAATGGGGTTTATGTCCCATTGATTCCATCTTGGTACATGATGATGTTACCTAGTTAGGTAATGAAACATCTGCAAGAACACAACCAATCTCGGAGATCACCAAGGATCCTAGAGCAGACCTTAGAGAGAGACCCCCAAGAATCTTCTCTGAGAGACAAATACTTTAGATTCTAAACTTAATCTTATGCCTTCTTCTGCCAACTGGAAGTCGGTTCCCTCACCATAGAGTCTCCTCCTAGCACAGCATCCTTTTTCCTCTGCCGACTGGAAGTCGGTTCCCTCACCGTAGAGTCTCCTCCTAGCAAAGCATCTTTTTTCCTCTGCCGACTGGAAGTCGGTCCCCTCACCATAGAGTCTCCTCCTAGCAAAGCATCCTTTTTCCTCTGCCGACTGGAAGTCGGTTCCCTCACCATAGAGTTTCCTCCTAGCACAGCATCCTTTTTCCTCTACCTGTCCTAACCAAAAGCCCTATCAATTGTGGAGCCAACTAGCAACAGGGAGCCGCAGCAGAGGGATGAAAGAGCCACATGTGGCTCCAGAGCCGCGGGTTGCTGACCCCTGGCCTAGATAGCATCAGTGGGTTACATAAAGTTCATAGGAAGGGGACAAATAAAAAATATAGTGGTAATAAAAGCAATGACATGAGCTCTAAATTGTAGCCGAGTGGCACTGCTTTGTTCCCACTGGGAAATGATATTAGTTGCATGAAGAATGGGCTACCAAAGCTTGAAGCATGCATATCGTATATTATTATTATTCCATACTGCTTTCCATACAGTACATCTTGTTGGCAATAGAATTATAAAATGCAGCACCATAATGAAAACAATAAATTTAAACAATATAAGGTGCATCCCTTAAAAGGATAGACAGGGAAAGGGGGGAAATGAACAAGAAAATCGGTCATCTAATGTTGATACGGTGATGGCTTAAGGGAAGAGATGCGTCTTCCACCAATGTTAATAGAAGTTCCCTTTCCAATTTCATAGAGGACAGCGTTCCACAGGAGAGGTGTTACTACAGTGCCCATGTGCCCCTGAGTAAATGTAAAAGAATACTCTTCCATTTCAGGTCAAGTAACATTTTCTGATAACCTTCATGGTCAAATCAACTCTATTAAGAAGATGGCAATCCAATCCATTTGGCTGTATTGGCTACTCTGATTAAAGAGAAGAGCACAAATACTTTTGCTTCCACATGGAAACTGTTTCTGAATTTTGTGCTTGATGTGGAAAAGAATGAAACTCTGACTTTGGGTTTTATAGATTAGATGGATAGATCTTTATCGAAGTGTCTTGTTCTTATTATTATGGTAAAGCAAAAAGCTGTGATTCGATGCTAATGCCCTATTCTACTGCAACAGAGAGAGTCAGAAGTCAATGCTTATTTTTCTTTTCTTTTCCCTACCTTAAAATAGAATAGAATAAAATAGAACAACAGAGTTGGAAATGACCTTGGAGGTCTTCTAGTCCAACCCCCTGCTTAGGCAGGAAACCCTACACCACTTCAGACAAATGGTTATCCAACATCTTCTTAAAAACTTCCAGTGTTGGACCTGGGTTCTTATGAAACATTTATTTTTTCTTCATTGAATTTTGTTGCTAATTTGCAATTATGATGCTCTCCTTTGATGAGACAGATCTATTTTATTTTATTATTTATTTATTTCATCAAGCATGTATAAAATAACAATATAAGTAAAAATATGATTATGAATACAGGAAATGGATACAAATAAATTGGGACAGTAGGACAGGGACAATACGCACGCTGGTGCTCTTATGCACGCCCCTTACAGACCTCTTAGGAATGGGGTGAGGTCAACAGTAGACAGTCTAAGGTTAAAGTTTTGGGGGTTTGGGGAAGAAACCACAGAGTCAGGTAGTGCATACCAGGCATTGAAAACTCTGTTGCTAAAGTCATATTTTCTGCAATCGAGTTTGGAGCAGTTTACCTTAGGTTTGTATCTATTGTATGCTCATGTATTGTTGTGATTGAAGCTGAAGTAGTCACTGGCATTGTAGCAGATAATTTTATGTACTATGCTTAGGTTGGACTGAAGGTGGCAAAGTTCTAAGTTGTCTAAGCCCAAAATTTCCAATCTGGTGGCATAAGGTATTTTGTTGCGAGCAGAGGAGTGGAGGACTCTTCTCGTGAAATATCTCTGGACTTGCTCAATTGTAATAATGTCTAATATGCAGTGCGGGTTTCAGACAGATGAGCTGTATTTGAGAATTGGTCTAGCAAAGGTTTTGTATACCCTAGTTAGCAGTACAATATTACCGGAGAAGAAGCTTCGCAAGATTAGGTTAACAACTCTTAATGCCTTTTTGCCAATGCTGTTACAGTGAGCTCTGGCGCTTAGATCATTAGAGATGAGTACTCCAAGGTCGTTGACAAAGTGAGAATCCTTTGGTAACCGCTTCCAATCAGTCGGCTTGGCAAAAACAAAGATAATCAATAGCAAAAAAATAATAATATCTACAATGCAATTTTTTTTTAAACAAAATTCTTTGGAAGATATTGCCTTTTTTTAATGTTAGAAAATGAGAGAGGGGAAATAAAAACTTATTTTTGATAGGCAGCTAAAAATATAAGCAGAAGCCTAAATGCTTTGAGATCAGGAATCGTATCATCGTTACTTGAGATTTTAAGAAGAAGTCTTGGTTATCAGGATGTAGTTACTACAGATGACCCCTTTAAGTTAACAAACAGCGAAGCAAAGTATTTCTCCTTCATATTGTAATCTCTGCAAAAGAGTTCCAGACATCTTCAGCAAGAGCTTTGATTGATAGTACTTGAAAACTGAACAACCTGGTTAATTAGACAATTTTGTGGGGGGCCCTATACAATGTGCACTGAAAAGCCATAATTAAAATATTATATTACAGTGATCCAGGGAAGGCAACTCACCCTTCTTTCCTTAAGCATGTCTTTTGCTAAAGGTGCGCCACTTTGATCAACGCACCCTAACAAAAGGTCTGGTTGTGTGATCTAGCTTTAGAGGTCAAGAGCTCATCCTTTCATGAAGACAAAAAAACAGCCTTTCTTTTGTTCTTCTTGTCTTTCTTTCTCCAAGGATCTAACCCTTAGCTCAGTCAAGTCTTGTCTCGCTGCTTAACTCCCAAACGCAACCTTCAAGAACCTGCTTTAGTGTGTATCCTCGGTCTTAATTCACAGAGACAGTCACTGGGGAAAAAACTGGATTTAATTTAAGGAGAGTTATTTCCCCGCCCCCCACCAGTAACAGCTATTTATAAGGACTGTTTCATTTCCAGTAGGGACTGGAAAGCTTCAAAAAAATGGATTAGATCTAAAGAAAAATGATTCTCAAGAAGCAATGGGTGGAAACTAATCAAGGAGAGGAGCAACTTAGAACTAAGGAGAAATTTCCTGACAGTTAGAACAATTAATCAGTTGAACAACTTGCCTCCAGAAGTTGCGAATGCTCCAACACTGGAAGTTTTTAAGAAGAGATTGGATAACCATTTGTCTGAAGTGGTGCAGGGTTTCCTGCCTGAGCAGGGGGTTGGACTAGAAAACCTTCAAGATCCCTTCCAACTCTGTAATTCTATTCTATTCTATTCTATTCTATTCTATTCTATTCTATTCTATTCTATTCTATTCTATTCTACTCTAGTGCAATTTGGGTTTGGATAGTCATCATTTTGATCACATTAGATCCCTTTCATTTTGTAGATATGGTTCTGTCTTTATCCCTGATTAATTAATTATACTTCCAAGCTCCCACAGAGTTCTCCAGAGAGCAAATGTTATGTCAATAAAATAACAAAAGCAACAATAAACCAACCATGAAAAAGTAGGTTAATCAGTGAGAGCTAACCACTAAACTACCCAATAATAACATGTTCAATGTTGCAGTCAAACCAGCAGCAAAACATGGCGAAGGTCAAATGAAAGGAAAGTTGTTATGGTTCAATCTCAGCAGAAACAAAAAAGATTTCCCTAGTACTAAAAAAAAGATTTTAATACGGATCAATCATGGAAACATGAACCCTAAACATCCTTAACAGGGTGTGAATTGGACCCAGTTTGGTACCAATTAACTGACTCAATCTGAAAGTTCCTGTTCAGATGGGCCATTTGACTTGTTAAATTAAACCAAATTATTTTGATTCACTTCGATTTGGAGCAGAAAAATACCCGTGGACATGCATAACATTTTCCGATCAGTTCAAACCAATCAAATGCATCCAATTTCATCCAACAAGTGGAATGGACTTGGCACTCTTCAGCTGGAAAGGAAAAATTTTTGATTTGGAGACTGGAACAAACAGCCTTTAATATTTACACAGTCCTTGTTATTGGCAGCAGTAGCCATAAACTCTGAAAGTTCACAAGAATATGCATCCAAAATCAATCAGTAGTCATAAACCATCGCTATTGACAATGCAATAATACAACAGTCCAGATTTGGTCCTCTGTAGGAAATTATTGGCATCAGAGACGGAAGAATTAATGTATGGCAATACATGACAATATGGATCCCAGAGCATGTTAGATTCAATAGAAGACTGCTTTGAACATACAGGTAGTCCTGCACTTATGACCTCAATGAACAAAAAAATTCTGTTCCAATTCAAGGTGCTTGTTATCACCTTTAAAGCGCTCCATGGCTTAGGACCGGGGTATCTACGGGACCGCCTACTGCCACCAGTAGCCTCCCACCGACCAGTGCGCTCTCATAGAGAGGGCCTCCTTCGGATACCGTCAGCCAAACAATGTCGGCTGGTGACCTCCAGGGGGAGGGCCTTCTCTGTGGGGGCTCCTGCCCTCTGGAACGAGCTGCCTCCGGGGCTTCGTCAACTCCCCGACCTCCGGACCTTCCGCCGCGAGCTGAAGACGTTGTTGTTTCGACGTGCAGGACTAGCTTAAACGTAGTTTTAAATTGGGGTTTTAAATTGGGGTTTTTAAATGGGCTTTTTAATCGTATTTAAAAATTTTAGGCCATATATTGAATTACTTTTTTATACTGTTTTTTAATCTGTATTATATGTATTGTGGTTTTTATTGGCTGTGAACCGCCCTGAGTCCTTCGGGAGAAGGGCGGTATACAAATGTAATAAATAAATAAATAAATAAAGTAAATAAACTGTTGTAAGTTTTAGAACTACCGGTACTTTTGTCTGATGGAGTTGCAACATGAATGGGTTGATATTAATAACCAATGGAGAATTAAAAGACCTTGCACCTGGTTGTGCTATTGACCGAAGATAAGCAATTTTTAAAATAGGCTTTACTTTGTGAACATAGAAAGTGCTAGTGATGTTGGCCAGCACAATACATATTACTACATCTGCAGCTGGATAGGACTTACCTCCTGAGGACAATCAGAGAAGCGGAATACCGAAGCTAGGGAAGAGGAGAAGGAGAGAGAGAGAGAGAGAGGAGAGGGGGGAAAAAGAAGAAGAATCAACATATAGTTTCAACATTTTACAAAGCACAATGTCATTTATTCACAATGCCAACCTAAGAGATATACCAGGTTGAATTACCAGGAGTAGCAGAAAAGACTGGAAAGTGACTGGAAATTAGGAAAATTGTTACCATTCCAGTTGTCCCTCCGTCTTCCCTGAGTCTTCACACTGCCCGGTTTTGGGTTGACGTTAGAGGCTCAAAACCCCAGAAAGCACCCGTTTTTGTTTTTTTTAATTATTATTTTTTTGGACAAACATACCTAAAAACATCTTCAGTACAAATACAAACAGTGCATCGGTTGGTTGGTTACATATTTTTTGTGCAATTTCACCATCTTTATAATGTATAATTTATCTAATTTTACGTTTTACCAATCTAATATATATCCAAATGTTTTAATCAATTAATCATTTACTTAACTATAAGTGTTTCCTGCCTCATTTCATATAAATTGTTCTAAATTTTATATTAATTATATTGCTTCATTCATTTCATCATCTTAAATCAGTATGTCTTTTGACAGTTCTTACTTTATAGAAACCTCTATCAAACTTCATTTACATATTTTTTTTATCTAACCATTGATAAAATAAATCCCATATCTTATAATATTGTTCATCTTCCTGTTCTCTAATTTCAACTCTGAGGCTCAAGTTTCCTCAAAGTTCCATTTTATTAGAGAGGTCCTATTGGCACACCTGGGAAAACCCGAATCTGAAAGCTTCCAGGTTTTCCCCACCCAAAGGAAAGTCTAAGTCCCTTCCCCTGCACCCATATCTCCATCACATGGTCCAATCCAAGCACTGTTCCAACTGGAGGTGCCTTCTAGCCACACCCTCCCGGTGCAGGGCAAGATGTCCTTGACTCTCTGAGAAAGGAATGTTATTATGACTATATATCACTCCTGCTCCACACAATTCCCCCCTCCCAGTTTCCCACAGCAGTAAACGTGGCAGGTCTGAAGGCCTGATACAAAAGATGACTTCCAGGCCTGACACCAGCTATATTTTATGTTTTTTTTATTATTATTATAAATGCATTTTTAGACTGCTTACTCTATTTCCAAAGTAGATAAGAATATTTGTAAAAAATTGCTGGCCTGACTCCATTTTCAAATGTAACCGAGAGGGAGAGTTGGAAGTGTCCAGTTTGGAAGGAATAAGACATACTTTTGGCTAAAGTTTGGCTTTTGTAACTTTTGTGCAAAGACTATCCCCCAACTCCAGCTGTTTGAAAACACTTCCCTTGCAGATCTGATTCATCCCTAAATTGAAACACGTTCTGACACAAAGCCTGCAGATGGAAGAGCTCTCGATGCAATCAGCTATATAGGAATAGATATATAAATACATATCCTTTTTATATGTTGTAACTAGATATAGAAAGATTTCGTTCTGAACGGCTCAGGGATAATCAAGCGCTTCAACCTGAAAAGGAATGTCGGTGAAAGAAAACGCGGGGACAATTTACAAGCGGTTTCAGTTTCTTAAGATTTTCTTCGAATTGATATTTCCCATCCTTATTATTATTATTTTTTTTAAAAGAAAAACATCTTAAGAGCAACGCATTTAATTTCAGCGTTGAAATATCTAGTCTATGGGCACAAAGAATTGGACACCTATTCACTACAATATTCATTGGTGCAGTTTATGGATAGGCCTCAACTTCTGGTTACAATCAACACCAGAATTTCCATTGCTATGTTAAGTGAGTCAGGTCTCATTTTATGACATGTTTTACCATAGTTGCTAACCAAATCCCTTTTAACTCTGTTATTCTATTCTATTCTATTCTATTCTATTCTATTCTATTCTATTCTATTCTATTCTATTCTATTCTATTCTATTCCATTCCATTCCATTCCATTCCATTCTACTCTACCCTATTCATATCAACACAGCTTCAATGGAAAAGCAAATCTTTCCAGTGATTTCAGTATAATTAAACTAGGAAATAACCCCACCCTCAAGTGTCGCAGGTCATGTTGGCCAATTGGGTGAATTGGCGGGCTCTCCAGGCACTTCTTTCCCAACCTTCTCTGTTGCCAGTGGAGATCACCTCGGTTCTCACGAGAAAGCTTTTGAAGATATTGAAGAGTAGTGGACCTAAGACGGAACCTTGTGGCACCCCACTACTTACTTCCCTCCATATATGCATTACAACCTCCTTCCCCTCCTTTCCCCCTCTGTGTGGCAACTGAGGAACAGAAAGATGGCTGCGGCCAGGTTCAGTTCGAAGTTGACAGCCAGTATGACTGTATATGCCAAAGTGCACGGAACAGTGTTATCTTCCCAACAAAGTGGTACCTATTTAACTACTCACATTTGCATTATTTTGAACTGCCAAATGGGCAGGAGCTGGGGCATGAACGGCAACTCATCCTGTCGCACAGCACTCAGGTCTCAAATTGACAAGCCCGGCTTTTTAACTGTTGAGCCATCGCACCCCTAAATTGAACAAAACCCACCTTGCAATTGAAACACAAATACAACCCATCTCTTCCCTTGTGAAAGAAGACCTGGGTTCCTCCTCCTGTGGAGTCTGCAATTCAAAAACTAATTCTTGATGGGCAACTTGGGGCCCTTCCCTCCTTCGGGCAGCATCATTTTATTCGACAGTTGAAAAGTCCACTAGAGAGGGGAAAGTTCTCCCCATCGTAGCTGAGCCTACGCCTTTAAAACAAGAAAGGGAGGAGGGAGCGAGATTTCAAAGAGAATTCATGTGCTACCGGGATCATTTTCAGCAAGTCAGAGATGTTGTTTAGATTCTAATTACTACCTAATTAAAAGGCTAAGGCCACAGATGTCCTCCATTAGTGGAGACAGGGAAATATACAGTTATTAAACATTAAAATTACTAGCGGAAATGATCCAAAGGCAACAAAAAGGAAGCTTCTAAGCACATAGAAAAAGGAAGATTTGTTTCTTGTTACCTACAGGGCAATGGTGGGAGAGGGATGGGCAGAAGGGAAGGAACCACCAAATTCAGAAATCTATCAGGTTTCTGAAACCTGCCAGGGAAGGTAAAGGATGGATGTTAGTTATCTGAAAGGAAAATTAATGATGTTAGCTCTAGCTCTGATGTATATTTGTATATATTCTGAGGCAGCAGTTGGTTTCATATATTCTTACCACCGGTTCACCGTGCACGCCTTCCACACGTGTGCCCGGCTTTCCGCATATGCAGCCAGGCTCAAAAATGTGGCTAAATAGGATGGCATTATGCCAGGACGGGCAGGGGACCCACCCACAGTTGCTGCTACCAGTTCACCCGAACCGGTTTGAACCATCTGAATACCACCTCTGTTTTGAGGGCCTCTGGTGGGAACCAGAAGAGTTTGAGATTTGGTGGACTCCATAAGACTGGGGGCACGATGGCCCAGTGGTTAAAGAGGCTGAGCTTGTCAGCTGGAAAGTTCTGAGAACCGAGTGCTGTGCGACCTCCTTGCCCTAGCTCCTGCTCACCTAGCAGTTTGAAAGCATGCAAACGCGAGAAGATAAATAGGTACCACGTTGGTGGGAAGGTGACAGCGTTCTATGAACCTCAGCATAGAGTCATGCTCAGGGGTGGGTTCTACTTACCTTTACTACCGCTTCGCATCGTGCCCCCGCGATGTTTGGGTCAGTGGGTGGAACCTCCTGCCAGTTTTACTACTGGTTCTATAGAACTGGTCTGAACCGGGGGCAACCCACCACTGGTCATGCTGGCCACATGACCACAGAAACATCTTCGGACAATGCTGGCTCCCTCAGCTATGAAACAAAGATGAGCCCTGTCCCCTAGAATTGGACACAACTGGCCAGAGGAAAATCAAATTTCTATTTTGGTGCATAAGAGGAAGCCTTTTGTTAATGGAAAGTGGTCATTCCCCCCTCCCCCGGCTTGGCCACAGCTGCTGATCAGGAACAAACAAGGTGACAGATCCAGATCTAAGATTTCCTTAAAACCCAGAACTTCCTGAATTCTGTTTAACACATGAATCTTCTCCACACTGCCTCTCTCTCTCTCTTTTTTTTTTAAAAAAAATTCTCCAGTGTGAACTGGATCTGACAGATCTGATTTACAGAATATGGATGACAATATTATGAGCTTTTAACCGAGTCCTAAATCTTTAATGCAACATGTACCAACAGAGAAAAAAAAAATCAAAAGTTCCACCTCTGTGATCTGCAGTGAAATAATGACACAGAAATACGATTGATCACCTCCCTTCAAACCTCAAAACCAGCAAGGCTCCTCTTAACATAATGATGCAAAGGTATCCTTCATTCTGAACACGGGAGTACATTATAGTGACCAGAGGTCCCGCTTTTGGCGGGACAGTCCCGCTTTTTAATAATTTGTCCCGCGTCCTGCAGCATTTCAAAAGAGTCCCGATTTTTTCCCCCACTCCCATTCTGAAAATGGGAGACGGCAATGCAAGAGGAGGAGGAGGAGGCAGAGAAGGGGGAGTGGCGGAGAAGGGGGCGCGAGATCGCCTGCTGCCTGGAAGAGCTGAGAGGAGAGCCGAGGAGAGCCGAGCCTGCCTGGAAGAGCTGAGAGGAAAGCCGAGGAGAGCTGAGCCTGCCTGGAAGAGCCGAGAGGAAAGCCGAGGAGAGCCGAGCCTGCCTGGAAGAGCCGAGAGGAGAGCCGAGCCTGCCTGGAAGAGCCGAGAAGCAGCAGCCGCTCCTCCTCCTTCAGCCAGGTGGCAAGACTCAGCGCGCATGCGCAGCCCCCCTCTCCCCCCCCATCAATGGTGTCCCGCTTTGCCATCACTGAAATCTGGTCACTTTAGAGTACATTCAGACAACAGCCTCAGATACAAACAGATACAACACAGCATATTTGGGCCTAATAAAAGTTCCATGCTCCTTCATCATAGGTTTGCCCATGTTCTACATTGCTTATAAGTGATCAGTTTTGTTCTCTGTAGAGTTAACTTTGAGGAGGGGTGAATTAGGAGCCACTATTCACGCTGAAGGTGATGCGGTGGCTCAGCGACTAAGATGCTGAGCTTGTCAATCAGAAGGTTGGCAGTTCAGCGGTTTGAATCCCTAGCGCCGGAGTGAGCTCCCGTGACTTGTCCCAGCTTCTGCCAACCTAGCAGTTCGAAAGCACGTAAAAAATGCAAGTAGAAAAATAGGGACTATCTTTGGTGGGAAGGTAGCAGCTTCCGTGCGCCTTTGGCGTTTAGTCATGCTGGCCACATGACCATGGAGACATCTTCAGACAGCGCTGGCTCTTCCATTTAGAAACGAAGATGAGCACTGCCCCCTAGAGTTGGGAATTACTAGCATGTATATGCGAGGGGAACCTTTGTCTTTTATTAGCACTGAGATTTAAGAAATGACCAGGCTGAGCCTGAGGGAGAGCTTAAATGCATCATTAGTCTCGCTCCCATAAAAGATCTAATTCCAGCCGACCTTGAATTCCATTGACTCTTACCGACCACCAACTTGCTTTGACCATTAGTAGTTCAGATTCTTGTAGAGATCTTAAGCTGACAATAAACCCTTATTATACATTTGGACTTCTGATTTCCTGCACCTGACACAACCACCATTGGTGAGCAGGAATCATTGCGCTGGAGTCAAAATTAGGAATTAAGGTTGCAGCCAAAAATTAAGAAAAGCCAGAGTGTGGTTGTTTGTTTGGTTACCACATCCACAACTGTTGTTGGTGAAGAACGATGAATGGCTTCATATCCTTGCGGCTCATTCAACAAACCGTGGTTAAAACACATCCAAGCTTAACATGGAATGTGAAGCCATCCAATCAGTGTTGAAATCTGAACTGGTTTACCACCGGTTCGCTGGCTGTGCATGCGTGCTGCACACACGCATGTGCAGTGCACACCATGCACCAAATGCAAGGTGTGCGCGCGCGCAGTGCACGTCAAAAGGAGGCATGGGGTAAGTAGAACAGCGTGTGTGGGAGGGTGATCAGATGTGGTGCGTGATCTTTTTTTTCTTACTTTTAAAAGCATTTTTTTTTTACAACCTCTTCGGCCAAAGAGGTTGTAAAAAAATTCTTTTAATAGTAAAAAAAAGGCTCCGACAATCAGGCAGATCAGCTGTGATGGTCAGAGCCTTTTTTTAACCTTTTAAAAGCATTTTTTAAAAGAAGAGGCAAGCGAGCGACCGGGCGACCGGGCGTTTGGATGGGCACGGGCGGGGGGGGGCAGGGATTTTTGCTACCGGTTCTTCGAACCACCTGCTGCCATAGCTACCGGATCGGGTGATCCGGTCCGAACCGGGAGCATTTCACCCCTGCATCCAATGTCATTTTCATATCAAAGCAGCCGCCAAAGCAAGGGGCTGTTTTAATCTCCCCTGTGGAAGTGAGCCAAGGTCCAGCTTTTGCAGATGAGTCTCTTTGGTTTCCTAACTGTTATCTTAATTGCATCATGTTTTATTTTTGGCAGGGAGATTGTTAACATGGGGAAAAAAAAGGGCTATAAACAAACCGAACTTTTTTGCAAGGTGAGTACAGCATTTTAAAGGAGGACTTTCTCTCAGAATTGCTAAGGCATTTGAAGGCCAAAGTCCTCATTTCCCTTGCACTCCTATAATTTGTATCATTAAAATAAGGCAAAATAATTTGCTTAAGCATACAAACATTAGCTTGAATAAAAACCCAAGAACCAGAACTCCTTCCTTCCTTCCTTCCTCCCTCCCTCCCTTCCTTTCCTCCCTCCCTCTTCCCATACCCCATTACTCACTCACTCCTTCCTTCCTTCCTTCCTTCCTCCCTCCCTCCCTCTCTCCCTCTACCAATCACTACTCCCTCCCTCCTTCCTTCCTTCCTCCCTCCCGCCCTCCCTCCCTCTACCAATCACTACTCCCTCACTCCTTCCTTCCTTCCTCCCTCCCTCCCTCCCTCCCTCCCTCTACCAATCACTACTCACTCACTCCTTCCTTCCTCCCTCCCTCCCTCCCTCTACCCCATCACTACTCCCTCCCTCCTTCTTTCCTTCCTTCTTTCCTTCCTGCCTTGAAAAATGCACAATTGAGAATAATGTTACAAACATTTTACGGAAGAATTATCTCATCTATCACAGCTTTAGCACAAATGCGTACGACTGGGCAATAGGTCAGCATACCAGAAAAAAACAGAGAGTTAAATAAATCCACACAGTTAATTAAAAAAATTGGCAGTGTGTGGCTATAATTGCCAACCTTGTAATAGAATTTTTAATGACCCTTCATCAACAAATGTATGCTAATGAATCCATATTCAGGCTGAATTTCTTAGGCTCCTTCCCACTTTCTCCCCTGCGATATAAAACATTAGCTTCAGAGAGGTGGTTTTTTTTGGAGGACTTAAAAAAATAAAAATAAAATAACAACCCAGCACATCGGATCCCCCAAAGATATTGTTTTAAAGAAAGAATATTTTAGCAGAACAGTCAGGCTTGTTTCATTTTTGCTTAATTTGCAGTTCCTGCCCACAAGAGGAGCCGACAACCACAACCCACAGGGTTTGTGCATAGATTACAGCTGACAGAAACACAAACTTTTAGACAGTTTGGCAGCCTCTGAATCGTTACTCCTGGGAACATTCCAGATTCTTCACAGCGTCAAGGACCAAACTAATAAAAATAATTTTTTTAAAAAATGACTAGGGGCATTTATTGTGCAGTTCCTTAGCTTTGTGATTCTAAAGTTTGCGACCACGACAGGGGCAAAGCAGAACTCCATGTGGAGAAGTGGTGTGTTCATGCACAGGTGAAATGTAGAGTTGTAGAAATGTTTAATGCCTGTGGCAAAAAATAAAAATAAAAATGGCTGCCTCTTCCCCAAGTTCATGTTTACAAGACAGCTAGATCGGGGGTCTCCAACCTTGGCAACTTTAAGACTTGGCGACTTCAACTCTCAGAGTTGAAGTCCCCAAGTCTTAAAGTTGCCAAGGTTGGAGACCCCTGGACTAGACTGACTTTTGACTGCCCTACGGAGATAGGTTGAAGGAACTTGGGATGTTCAGTCTGAACAAACGACAACTTGGAGAGACATGGTCGAGAACTATTTTTCCTGACCACAAAAACTAGGACCAGACATAAAGATATACACTATTAATGGAACTACCGCGATTTAATTGCTTGGTTGGTTAGGTTTAAAGGTAAAGGTAAAAGTTCCCCTTGCACGTATGTGCTAGTCGTTCCCGACTCTAGGGGGCGGTGCTCATCTCCGTTTCAAGGCCGAAGAGCCAGCGCTGTTCGAAGACATCTACGTGGTCATGTGGCTGGCATGACTAAATGCCAAAGGTACACGGAATGCTGTGACCTTCCCACCAAAGGTGGTCCCTGTTTTTCTACTTGCATTTTTTGCATGCTTTCAAACTGCTAGGTTGGCCGAAGCTGGGACAAGTAACAGGAGCTCATCCCGTTACACGGCACTAGGTATTTGAACTGCTGAACTGACAACCTTTTGATCGACAAGATCAGCATCTTAGCCACTGAGCCACCATGTCCCTATTGGTTAGGTTTACAAAGGTAAAAATGTAAAGGTTTCCCCAGTCCAGTCATGTCTCACTCTGCTCATCTCCGTTTCTTAGGGAGCCACGTTGTCCTGTAGATGCTTCTGTGGTTCATGTGGCCAACATGGCTCTATGCCGAGGCACACAGAATGCTGTTATCTTCCCACCAAAGTGGTACCTATTTATCTACTTGCATTCGCATGCTTTCAAATGGCTAGATAGACAGGAGCTGGGGCAAATAACAGGAGCTCATCCCTCACCCAGAGCTCAGGATTCAAACATGGGCTGCCCGATTGAGAAGTTCAATGTCTTTAACCTATGAGCCATCACGCCCCTGATTAGGTTTATAAGGCTGCCCAAATCAAACTGTGACTCTGAGTCAGGGGTGAAATCCAGCAGGTTCTGACAGGTTCTGGAGAAACAGTAGCAGAAATTTTGAGCCATTAGGAGAACCTGTAGCGGAAATTTTGAGTAGTTCAGAGAACCGGCAAATACCACAGGAGTGGGGAGGGAATGGAGATTTGTAGTATCCTTCCCCTGGAGTGGGGTGGGAATGGAGATTTTGCAGTATCCTTCTCTTGGAGTGGGTTGGGAATGGGGATTTTGCAGTCTCCTTCCCCTGGAGAGGGGTGGGAATGGGGATTTTGCAATATCCTTCCCCTGCCACGCCTACCAAGCCATGCCCACAGAACCAATAGTAAAAATATTTGGATTTCCCCACTGCTCTGAGTAGCAGATAACTACAACAACTCCTTATCCAACACACCAATTGTACCGCTACCCTGGGGAGAATTTTATCGGTCTGTTCATTGGTTATTCCCAGATCAATGTCTGGCTACGCGATTCTCCAAATCTTGCGATACTCATCCAAAACTGTGTTCCAGACTGCGATGAGAGAAGCCTACAAAAAGGCACCCGGTAAGAAAGACGGTGTATGCTAGGGCGAATCTGCCTGCAGGCATGCGCGGGGTTGTGGTTTACGGATCCAAAGGGCTCATCGATTGAATAGGAGATACATAAATGAATACATTTTAGAAACCGTGGGAAAAAAACCATTTACTCGGGAGCACATCCTGAGGGTCAGCTGCTTTGTTTTGGTTTGCCTGCTCCAGAGAAGGAACTGCAGACGAAGCAATACTATGTTCCAGGCGAACAGGTAAACCGAGCAGGGGAGCAGAAGTCAGACCTTTCCTAATAAAAGGTGAAAAAGTTATATTGCAGGAGTTTCCGTACAAGACTTTGCTAAAAACCTACCCAAGAGGGCAATAAAGAACCCAGAGGGCTGACAGCCTTGGGCTACTGTAAACCGAACGTATAATATATATCAATCAAGGCTTCAAAAGGAGAGAGCTAGCTACGCCAACACCGCTAAAAATAAAAAACCAAAGCTGGAGTCAGATTGTGGCTCTGGTTATGGTATCCACTCTCTGCTCATTTCCTTTTCTGCTCACAACTTTTAAAAATAGACTTGTGGTCTTCAGTCAACGCAACACAATATGTGAGACACGGACCTAAGTAAATGGAACAGGAAGTGGGCAGAACTTTGCTTGGGTGACCACGAGCAAAAGAATAATCTTAAACTGCAGAAAAAACAATGGCTACCAGCCTGCCTTCCATTGAGGACCTGTATACTGCACGAGTTAAAAAGAGGGCTGTGAAAATATTTACAGACCCCTCGCATCCTGGACATAAACTGTTTCAACTCCTACTCTCAATATGATGCTATAGAGCACTGCACACCAGAAAAATTAAACACAAGAACAGTTTTTTCCAGAACACCATTACTCTGCTAAACAAATAATTCCCTCAATACTGTCAAACTATTTACTAAATCTGCATTACTATTATTAATCTTTTCATCATTCCTATCACCCATCTCCTCCCACTTATGACTGTATGACTGTCACTTTGTTGCTTGTATCCTTACAATTTATATTGATATTGATTGTTTCCTGATTGTTTACGTGTACCCTATGACTATTATTAAGTGTGGTACCTTATGATTCTTGATGAAGGTATCTTCTCTTTTATGTACACTGAGAGCATATGCACCAAAGACAAATTCCTTGTGTGTCCAATCACACTTGGCCAATAAAGAATTCTATTCTACTCTATTAGTTAGGAGAAAAAGTATTGCAGTTGAATCCAATTCTCTGGATTCCTTCAAAGAGCTGCTCTCATAATATCATTCTACTTATTATGCAGAAATAAGCAAACAGATGTTTAGCAGGGGAGTCACAGTCAAAGCCTGCAGGCTGGATTTGGCCCATGGGGCCGACCTGAAAACAGCGAAGGACCAGCCTGCGGTGCCTCTGCCAGCAAAAATAGAACTCAGGAGGGGTACATGCAGCCCTCCCGAGCTCTGTTTTCAGCTGTGATGGCCATCTGCAATCCACTGCCAGTGAAAATGGAGCTCTGGAAGGCCAGGCACAGGTCCTCCCGCGCCCCGTTTTTGCTGGCAGA
Organism: Ahaetulla prasina; assembly: GCF_028640845.1. NCBI lineage: Eukaryota > Metazoa > Chordata > Lepidosauria > Squamata > Colubridae > Ahaetulla > Ahaetulla prasina. Next base: position 18,322,564 of record NC_080551.1, read on the forward strand.
GCACTTGGGCCCCCAACGTGAGTGAAATTGAGATGGCCACGCCCACCCCAGCCCGCTGAAGTCAAACACAACCCTGATGCGGCCCTCAATGAAATTGAGTTTGAGACCCCTGATGTTTAGGATATGTTGTTGCAAAGGAGATACAGCTACATAAAGGAGACTAGTTAGAGAAATGCCCATCCGTGACATTTTTCTGAACCTCAAAACTTCCAAGCTCTCAACTATTTTCCCTAACAAGTGAATAAGGTGCTAACAGAACAAGAGGGACCTTGGAGGTCTTCTAGTCCAACCCTCTGCTCAAGCAGGAAACCCTATACCATCTCAGACAAATGGTTCTCCAATCTTCTCTTAAAAAACTTGATGGAGCATTCACAACTTCTGGAAGCAAGCCATTCCACTGGTTAATTGTTCTCACTGTCAAGAAATGTCTCCTTATTTCTAGGTTGCTTCTCTCCATGGGTGGACTTCAAATATTTTAGTAAGGGGTTCTCAGCCCGGTTGTTGGGTGGGCATGGCCTAGTCGGCCTCCTGCACCATGGTGGAGTGGTGTTTTTGCCCTCCCCGGGCTCTGGAGGCTTTTCTTGAGCCTCCAGGAGGGCGAAAACAGCCTCCCCAGGCTCCGGAGGCCCTCTGGAGGCAGGAAACAGGACTGTTCCTGGCCTGCCCGAACTTCCGGTAGGCCCGTTTTTTGCCCTCCCCGAGCCTCTGTGTACACTCTGCACTTACCTGCATCTAAAACGGGCCACATGGGGACTCCTGGGAGGGGTGGGGCAAGGTGGGTGGGGCCAGCCAGGAGTGGGATTTGGGGGTTCTCCGAACTGCACAGAATCTTAGCTAGAGGTGAGAGGACCCCCCCAACAGCCCACCCCTGCTTCTCTCCTTGATTAGTTTTTTGGAGCTCTTCTCCTGCCTTCAGTTGCTGCGGAGACAAGGTCGTAAGTTTTGTTCCCTGGAACAGAGCATATAAACGAGCTGCTCAGAGATACTTCCTAAAGAGATGCGATAGAAAGGAAGCATACCTACACTGGCTTTTAAGCTTTCGAGAGGCAGCCCCCAACTATTTTTTTTTTAAATGAAAAAAAAAAAAAGTAGGCAAGGTCTACATTTTGCAGGCTGATGTTTGATCTTAGTAAGAAACAGCAGGGAAGGAATTCTGTGATCTGCAGCTTGCAACAGGTTTTTTGTCCTGCACTTACTTATATCTTGCATACCTACAGACCAAAAATGTCTACCGATTCACAAGACCTGGATAAATTATTTTATCCTTGAAAAACAAAGTAAAAAACAAACAAACAAATCCGAGTTCTTTTATTAGAATCAGGGCTGCAGAAACATAGTTTGTTCTATAATGATCACCGTTTCTTTTATCTGATCCCAAGGAAAGACGCCATCTGCAACCGTTGATTGTATTCATCACTAGAGACTGAAATATAAAAGCAGGGTTTCTATTTTCCGGTTATAGTCTAGCAAAAATCTCAAGTCTAAATTCCACATAATTTAGCTGTACAGTCACAGCAGGGGTGGGCTGCTAGGAGTTCGCAGGGGTTCGGGAGAACCTCTAGCTAAGATTCTGTGCCATTCGGAGAACCCCCAAATCCCACTCCTGGCTGGCCCCGCCCCACCCACCCCTCCCAGGAGTCCCCACGCAGCCCGTTTTGGATGCAGATAACTGCAGGGCATGCACGAAGGCTCAGGGAAGGCGAAAAAGAGGCCTACGGAAGAGGGCCTCCGAAGCCTGGGGAGGCTGATTTCACCCTCCTGGAGGCTCGAGGAAAGCCTTCAGAGTCTGGGGAGGGCAAAAATGCCTCCCCCCCATGGTGCAGGATGCTGATTAGTCCAAGGGTCTCCAACCTTAGCAACTTTAAGACTTCTGGACTCCAATTCCCAGCAAAGCTGGCTGAGGAACTCTGGGAGTTGAAGTCCACAAGTCTTAAAGTTTCCAAGGTTGGAGACCCTTGGACTAGGCCACACCCACCATGGCCACGCCCACCCAGCAACTGGGCAGAGAACCCCTTGCTAAAATTTTTGAAGCCCACCCCCAAGTCACAGCATCCGCAAAGTGTATTTAAACCTAGGAGTAAAAGTCCATTTTTGGTGTCCATAACTAAGAGCACCCATAAGTTATGTTTTTATGTTTCAAGAACACCCTAATATACAAAAAAGAGGCTATTTCACTAAAAATAATATATATATACCCCAGGGTTGAATTGAGGGGGTCCTTGGTGCTCTCTGAACTTGGCTGTTTGTTGCAGACATTTTATTACCAGACTAGGTAACATCATCAGTGCCGATGACAACAGTGAGTGTGGAGGTTTGTTCCTGTTTATATACAGTACCCTGCCCTTTACTAGATAGTTCCTTATGTTCCAAGTTTTCTGCTTGATAACTTGTCTAGTGTTAATCCCTGCTTATCTGGGTGTTAGTTGCTAGAGGATGTGTTCTGTTTTTTTTTTAATTTATTTATTTCCTTCTTAGCTTTTTTATTGTCTCTTTTCAATGGTGGGTAACTGTAGTTTACCTCTCTGTGTGTATTCATAGCTGATTTCTCTAAATGTAAAATAACCAGATTTCAGCGGTGGCAAAGTGGGACACCATTGACAGGGGGGGGCGGAGCTGCGCATGCGCGCTGAGTCTCGCCACCTGGCTGAAGGAGGAGGAGCGGCTGCTGCTTCTCGGCTCTTCCAGGCAGGCTCGGCTCTCCTTGGCTCTCCTCTCGGCTCTTCCAGGCAGGCTCGGCTCTCCTTGGCTCTCCTCTCGGCTCTTCCAGGCAGCGGGCGCTCGCGCCCCCTTCTCCGCCACTCCCCCTTCTCCGATTCCTCCTCCTCCTCTTGCGTTGCCACCTCCCATTTTCAGAATGGGAGTGAAAAAAAAATCGGGACTTTTTTGAAATGCCGCGGGACACGGGACAAATTATTAAAAAGCGGGACTGTCCCACCAAAAGCGGGACGTCTGGTCACTATATCTAAATGCTAAGTTTCCAGGAATTCCTTTGTGGTTTTGGTGTATATAGTCAAGGCTATGGTTTTCCCAGTTGCAATGGATGGCTGTGAAAGTTGGACCATAAGAAAGGCTGAGTGCCAAAGAATTGAGGCCTTTGAACTCTGGTGCTGGAGCAGACTCCTGAGAGTCCCTTGGACTGCAAGGCGATCAAACCGGTCAGTCCTAGAGGAGATAACCCTGACTGCTCTTTAGAAGGCCAGATCCTGAAGATGAAACTCAAATCTTTTGGCCACCTAATGAGAAGGAAGGACTCACTGGAGAAGAGCCTAAGGCTGGGAATGATGGAGGGCAAAAGAAGAAGGGGACAACAGAGAACGAGGTGGCTGGATGGAGTCACTGAAGCAGTCGGTGTGAGTTTAAATGGACTCCAGAGGATGGTAGAGGACAGAAAGGCCTCGAGAAACGTTGTCCATGGGGTCACAATGGCTCAGACAGGACTTCACAACTAACAACAACAACAACACCCATAACAAACTATCAATGGCAATTTCTATGCACCATCTAAAAAATAAGTTTTGGATTTAAGCTAGCTTCTTTTTTACATATATGGTAGCTCATTTTTAACGAAGAATGTGCGGGACTTATTTCTAAGCAAAGCCACATCCCCATCATAGGAAGAAATTGTTGGTTATCAAAGATAGAGTCGATTATATTGAATAAAGAGTTTGTTATATAACTTCTCGGGCAAGTCACATTCAATTCATTCATCCTTTTAAGATGGCTGTAATAATACCAATCAACTATTCAATATGATATAAATGCCTATGAGGTGGAAATGGCCGCAGTCATAAATAATAAAATCGCATTGCTCAAGGCTGCATCAAATTTCTTAAAAAAAAGTCCCCCAAAATCGAAGGAAGGTTTTGGGCTATAAAAATTCAGACCACTTTAATGGTAAAGTGATATAGAAACACTTTGCCACCATCAAGAACTTTCCCAATTGTTGAGTTCAGATCAGAGGTGGCTTTCAACAGGTTCTGACCAGTTCTGGAGAACCGGTAGCAGAAATTTTGAGTCGTTTGGAGAAACATAATTGTGACTGGCCCCGCCCCCATCTATTCTCTGCCTCCCAAGTCCCAGCTGATTGGGAGGAAATGGGGATTTTGCAGTAAACTTCCCCTGGGTTGGGGAGGGAATGGAGATTTTACAGTATCCTTCCACTGCCACACCCACCAAGCCACGCCACGGCCACCAAGCCACACCCACAGAACCGGTAGTAAAAAAATTTGAAACCTACCACTGGTTCAGATCCAGTAGTTCTCTTAAAAAACCTGCAAAAACCCGGCAGAGCTTCCATTGATAAAATCATTCATCCAAAAAAATCAGTAAAGGTGGTATATTTTCTCAAATTCCAATATTAAAGACAATGCAGCTATGAGCATCTTAAGGATGCAAAACTGATACTTATCCATGGCGATGGGCAAAGCTGCTGGGGTGACTTGATTTACAATAATTTAAAAATCCATTGGCTACACATTTATGAAAAAAAAAGAAGAAGACGACGACCAATCAATTTTCAATCAAGGCTAATTGAAAGCAACCAGGAGAGCAGTTTTGCCGAATGATTTTCCCATCACATTCAGGGCTTTTTCAAGGAGGAAAGCGGGTTGCTGATTTCCTTCTGTGTTGGTATGCAAGTTGCATTTACACTTCCTTGCAGCGAGGTTTCGATGCAGTGCACTCTAACCCGAATGGCTAATGGTTTAATTTATGGAGGAAGGAATTCTGCAGGAAGGCCTCTCCTATACAGGCGTGGTTGTAATACGGACAGCTTACCCAAAGAAAAGCTGGTGGTGAAACTGCTCGTCTCTACACCTTTTCAGATTTTATTATTTTATTACAAGTTTTACAAAGCAAACCAAATTCAAACAAAACTGGCTAGAAGTTCTCTGCTATGGTGAGCCTAGAGCCAAGACTGATAAGAGCTCTATGTGAAATCATTAATCTGTGCTTAGAGTGGGCTGGAAAGCACTGTGAAGTGGTATATAAATCCAAGTGCTATTGCTAGTCAGTCCTTCCTTCCTTCCTTCCTTCCTTCCTTCCTTCCTTCCTTCCTTCCTTCCTTCCTTCCTTCCTTCCTTCCTTCCTTCCTCTCCTCTCCTCTCCTCTCCTCTCCTTCCCTCCCTACCTTCCCCTTCCTTCCTTCCTTCCTTCCTTCCTTCCTTCCTTCCTTCCTTCCTTCCTTCCTTCTCATATCTCTCCCTCCCTATCTTTCCCCTATCTGCTCCCACCCACCCTCCCTCCCTCACTCCTTCCTTCCTTCCTTCCTTCCTTCCTTCCTTCCTTCCTTCCTTCCTTCCTTCCTTCCTTCCTTCCTTCCCTCCCTCCCTCCCTCTCTCCCTCCCTTCAATAACTCACAACAATTGATCTCTTTTCCTTTTGGACTTTATCTCTGACAATTTAAGACCGATCTTCTTTGTCCCAAAGGCAACTGGACTTTTCCTTGAAAATGTTTCGCTTCTCCTCTGAGAAGCTTCTTCAGCTCTTCAAAAGAGGCAATGATGCTCATTAAGAGGCTCTACCCCGTTCCAGGGGGATACACAAACCAAATTCCAAGGATACACAAATCAAAAATGCCAGAATTGGAGGTTTATGACCTTCCTAAAGAATATAAAAGGGATTCGGATCCCCTCTCTTTTTGTAGTTGTTACCTGCATGTATCTTGTATGTGTTTGGAACAGCTAACCATTTAAGCTTGATCAAGATTAAATGCTATAGGTTAAAAACAAACAAAACAACTGAAGATGTTTCTTGGATGGCAAGAGAAATGCCCTCAAGGAAAAACAAAGTGTAGCTGCCATTTGAAAAATCACCTTTGGGACAACCTTTGGGGGGCCTCTGTGGCTCAGACTGGTAAGACAGTCTGTTATTAACACAGCTGCCTGCAATTACTGCAAGTTCAAGTCCCACCAGGCCCAAGGTTGACTCAGCCTTCCATCCTTTATAAGGTAGGTAAAATGAGGACCCAGATTGTTGGGGGCAATAAGTTGACTTTGTATATAAATATACAAATAGGATGAAGACTATTGCTTGACATAGTGTAAGCCGCCCTGAGTCTTCGGAGAAGGGCGGGATATAAATGCAAATTAAAAAAAACCATGACCTGGATGACTAAAAATCTCTAATCTTATCCTATCTACTAGATTTGCTGAATTGGCTCCCTGATCATTCCCAACTGTTTACATATCTATACTACTACGGGTCAAATCCAGTGGTGGGATTCAACTGGTGTAACAACCGGTTCACTGAGTGCACACGCATCAAACATGCGCTCCGTGTGCGCAGTCTGTTTGAAAACAGCTCTAAAACTTACCTTCTACTGAAGCCCTGGTTAGTAAAACAGCTGAGGCGCGGCAAGCCGCTCTGCCACGCCTATCAGCTGGGCTTCAAACAAAGGAAATATAGGTCGGTATAGCGAGCCATGGGTGGGCGGGCCCACCTGATCGTCAGAGAGAACCTGTTCGCTCTCAGCTGATCGTCGGAGCTACCGGTTCATCCGAATCGATCGGAACTGGCTGAATCTCACCCCTGGTCAAATCACAAGGCAACTACAGAGGAATTATTGAGTCTGTCATTTGCACCTCTATAACTGTCTGGTTCGGTTCTGCAACCCAACAAGAAAAACACAGACTTCAGAGGATCATTAGAACTGCAGAAAAAACAATGGCTACCAACTTGCCTTCCATTGAGGACCTGTATACTGCACGAATCAAGAAGAGGGCCGTGAAAATATTTGCAGATCCCTCGCATCCTGGACATGTTTCAACTCCTACCCTCAAAACGACGCTATAGAGCACTGCACACCAGAACAACTAGACACAAGAACAGTTTTTTCCCGAAGGCCATCACTCTGCTAAACAATTAATTCCCTCAAACTGTCAGACTATTTACTGAATCTGCACTACTATTAATCATTTTATAGTTCCCATCGCCAATCTCTTTCCACTTATGACTGTATGATTATAACTTGTTGCTGGCAATCCTTATGATTCATATTGATATATTGATCATCAATTGTTATTGTAAATGTTGTACCTTGATGAACGTATCTTTTCTTTTATGTACACTGAGAGCATATGCACCAAGACAAATTCCTTGTGTGTCCAATCACACTTGGCCAATAAAATTCTATAACATCTATAACTTCCCCCAAACTTAAAAGTAGATAAAGGAAAAGATGTTCTTTGGCGATAAAAAATAATAATAAGAATGTCAGCCTATGCTGCATCCATTACTTTTTACATCTCAAGCCCATTTTGTTCCTCACTCTACTTTGTGTGCTCTGTGGAGTAGCACACAGGAGATGCAAGTGGCAAGGCCAATAGGCTACAATTATTCTTTAATAGAGAATCTGTGTCACTCCCCTTCCCCTCCTCGGGGGAATTGGTTTAGCAGTTAGCAAGACACAAAATTGCACTGCCTCCCAGGTACAGCAGCTGGTGAGCTATTAAATAATAATTGCTCCATGTTGGCCTGCCCCCCTCCTCCCACCTCACATCCCTGTTGCTTTTTTTTTTTTTATGTTGTTCTTTAATAATAATAATAATAATAATAATAATATTTTAATTTGTATACCGCCCTTCTCCCGAAGGACTCAGGGCGGTGAACAGGCAGATAAAATATACATACATACAATAATTAAAAACATCCCTTAAAAAACTAATTTAAATGCCCAAAATATTAAAAACGTACTTCCCCATAAAATCACAGAATTTTAAAAACCCATCCAATAAAAATAAGAATCAGGCTAGTCCAGCCATACGGAATAAATAAACAATTTAACATTTCTAAAGGGTTGTGTCCTAGTGAATCTTCAAGATCTTCTACAATCCAGACCTTTACCTTTAAGATCACACTTGGAATAGTGCATCCAGTTTTTTTATTTTTTATTTTATTTTATTTTGTCACAACAGTATATATAAGCATAAGCATGAAACAACCATACAACATATAAGCGTATATATAAAGAAAGGAAACAATAGGACAGGAACGGTAGGCACTTTTGTGCACTTATGCACGCCCCTTATAGACCTCTTAGGAATGGGGTGAGGTCAATGGTAGACAGTTTTTGGTTAAAGCTTTTGGGAGTTTGAGAAGAGACCACAGAGTCAGGTAGTGTGTTCCAAGCATTAATAACTCTGTTACAAAAGTCATATTTTCTGCAATCAAGATTGAAGCGGTTAACATTAAGTTTGAATCTATTGTTTGCTCTTGTATTATTGCGATTGAAGCTGAAGTAGTCTTTAACAGGAAGGACATTGCAATAGATGATTCTGTGTGTTAAACACAGGTCTTGTCGGAGTCGATGGTTTCAAGTCTGGTGGTATAAGGTATTTTGTTGTTTACAGAGGAGCGGAGAACTCTTCTTGTAAAATATTTCTGGACACATTCAATTGTATTAATGTCAGAGATGTGGTACAGGTTCCAGACAGGTGAGCTGTATTCAAGAATAGGTCTAGCAAATGTTTTGTATGCTCTGGTTAGTAGTGTAGAGTTTTCGGAAAAGAAGCTACGCAAAATTAGGTTTACAACTCTTAGAGCCTTTTTTGCTATGTAATTGCAGTGGGCTTTGGCACTTAGATCATTCGATATGAAAACTCCAAGGTCTTTAACAGGATGGGGGTCATCTGTAAGGTTTTGGGCACTACAATTTGAAAAAGATGTTGAGACTCTGGAAAGAGTGAAGGGAAGAGCAACAAAGATGATTAGAATGGCTGCAGGAATTGTCTAATCAAAAGATGGATTAAGGGGTGACATAGCAGCGTTCCAATATTTGAGGGGCATTCCAATATTTGAGGGGCTGCCACAAAGAAGATCAACCAATGCTCCAAAGCACCTCAAGGCAGGACAAGAAACAATGGATGGAAACCAATCAAGGAGAGAACCAACCTAGAACCAAGGAGAAATTCCCTGGCAGTGAGAACAATTAAACAGTGGAACGGCTTGCCTCTAGAAGCTGTGAATGCTCCAATATTAGAGTTTTTTTAAGAGAGACTCCATAGCCATTGGTCTGAAATGTTATAGGGCACTGAGGGCTAACTTTTTCAGCACCGAGTGCCCAAACCGGAACAAGCGTGCATGTGCATGATTGTGCGCATGCCAGAGTGCCGAAAACCCAAAGACCAGCTGGCCGGCATGCGCATGCCTGTATTTTGGCCTTTTGTTGTTGTTGTTTTTTTGGAATGAAAATGAAAAATGCCCCCCAAACGGCCTGAAAATGCCCCAAAAATGGCCCGGAAAATGGCCTGGTTTTTGGCTGTTTTTCGGGCCATTTTCAGATGCTCCGGCATCCATGAAGACCAGCTGGCTGGCGTGCATGTGTGCGCAGGAAACCAGAAGAGTAGGTGGCAATGGTGCGTGTGCCCACAGAGAGGTGCCACAGGTTTGCCATCACAGTGAGAGGGTCTCCTGCTTCGGCAGGGGATTGGACTGGAAGGCCTCCAAGGTCCCTTCCAACTCTTGTTATTCTGTTAAATTCTAGTCTGCTATCAAGCACAGAAGTTTCCAGGTTGTTATTGGGAAAAAATAATAAAATAATAACACTATATTCCCCACCCTGAGCTCCCGAATAAAAGGAAGGACACACATTAATGTAGGAATAAATGCACCATGAATGAGCAAGCGAAGGGTTTCAATATGCTCATAATGTACATTCCAAAACAAGAAAGCTTATTTTCACTTTTCTTTTTATTGGGTCACTTAATAAACCATCAATCTTAAAATTAATTATATTATGTTAAGCTTTCTTCTGAAGTAGCTGATCTATATCTTGAGTAATTAATGTAATTATTTAAGGGGGCATTAACTATGTAATAACCAAGGAACCTAATTGCGATCCTTTTAATTAGCTGATGTAGCATTCATGATAGAAATACACCAATGTGCTTCTTCCCATCCCTTTGGACCTCTTTAAAAATATTGGTTACTCCAAGAGGGAGCAGTTTGAAAAATCGGATCATAATTTTTAAGGCAGGAAATCTGAGTGATAGGCATGACAGCTTACCAGTAATCAATATTTCCCAATAACAATAATTTGTTCTCTAAACCAACTTAGAGGCTAAGAGTTCTGGAGAACCGGTAGTGGAAATTTTGAGTAGTTCAGAGAACTACTTTATTATTGCAATGCTCTCTACATGGGGCTGCCCTTGAGGTGCACCCGGAGGCTGCAGTTAGTCCAGAATGCAGCTGCGCGAGTGGTAACGGGAGCCGTTCGTGGCTCCCATGTAACACCACTGCTCCGTAGTCTGCACTGGCTTCCTGTAGTCTTTCGGGTGCGCTTCAAGATTCTGGTTACCACCTTTAAAGCGCTCCATGGCTTAGGACCCGGGTACTTACGAGACCGCCTGCTGCTATCTTATGCCTCCCACCGACCTGTACGCTCTCACAGAGAGGGCCTTCTCAGGGTGCCGTCCGCCAAACAATGTCGGCTGGCGGCCCCCAGGAGTAGGGCCTTCTCTGTGAGGGCACCGACACTCTGGAACGAACTTCCCCCTGGCTTACGTCAAGTGCCTGATCTTCGGACCTTTCGTCGTGAGCTTAAAACATATTTATTCATTCAAGCAGGACTGGCATAAATAGTTGTTTTTAAATTGGGGTTTTAATAATATTTTAAATTTTTAAAATGTTTTAATTATCGGCCGCATAGTAATAGTTCATTTTAAATTCTTTTAATTGTATATATTCTGTGTTTTATTTTGGCTGTACACTGCCCTGAGTCCTTCGGGAGAAGGGCGGTATAGAAATTTAATAAAATAAAAATAAAATAAAATAAAAAATAAATAAAACCAGTAGTAAAAATTCTGACTGGCCCCGCCCCCATCTATTCTCTGTCTCCTGAGTCCCAGCTGATCGGGAAGGAATGGGGATTTTGCAGTAATCTTCCCCTGGAGTGGGGAGGGAATGGAGATTTTGCAGTATCCTTCCCCTGCCACACCCACCAAGTCACTCCCATAGAACTGGTAGTAAAAAAAATTGAAACCCACCCCTGCACTCTACTGATGAGAGATAAAACAAAACAGAAGAGCATTGAAACACACCTCTTGGCTTTACCTGATTATTAAACAGGAATACACTAAAAGCTCCAATGCTTTCTGGTTAAAAAAAAAAAATTGCTTACACACTACCATCTGTCTTAGCTGGAACACGGGAGGGGATGCGCAGTGAAAAGGCATCAAATTATCCACTCATTCATCTAACACTACATTATTACATTATACTGAATTACATTTAATTGCTGTAAATGCAAATTGTGAAATCCGTGCTTTGTATCTTGCCTTGCTCATATATAAGTCGTCTGGCAGACGAGCCAATTCTCTCTTAAACATATTTTCTCCAACTGTATAATGGGAAAATAATAATATTGACTTATCTTTCAACCTACTATCTTTCAAATATGTTGGGATTGCAACTCCCAAATTCTGCTCTAGGCATACTGGATGATAAATCGAAGAGATCCAAAGATCTAAAGGTTCTATAATAGGGGGTGATCTGACGATTACAAACACTATTTCAATGAGAACATTGTTAGACAAAGAGAATGCAGTTTATGTTTTTGTTGTTGTTATTGTTGTTGTTGAGCCATCAAAAGGTATTAGGGGCCACCTCTTGGAGCAACAGTGCAATCCCGTTATTGATTTACCCTTTTTCATTCGTTCAGTTTTTCCTCTGACTCAAAAAAAAATCAGGATGCTATTTGAAACAGCGGACGTTTTTAGTATATGTCAGGCACAAAGAATCAAGACCTGATTGGGTTGCAGCATAGTAAATTTATTGATGCCTACACATTAGAATCTGACCAACAAAAGTACAACACTAGAGTTAGAACAATTAACCAGTGGACCAACTTGCCTGCAGAAGTTGTGAATGCTCCAACACTGGAAATTTTTAAGAAAATGTTGGATAATCATTTGTCTGAAATGGTGTAGGGTTTCCTGCCTGGGCAGGGGGTTGGACTAGAAGATGTCCAAGGTCCCTTCCAACTCTGTTATTATTATTATTACTAAATTGACACCACATAAGGGTCAGCAGAATTCAGGAGTTGGACAGAGACCGTTTGTGGGAACACAAATGACTCTAAGCTTATGACACACTTCATTCCACCCACCAACCAGCTCTGTTTACTTTTCTCCTTCATTGCCTGAATTACTTTAACATTTCACTACTGCCTTGGTACCATGTTCTGCGTAGCATTTTTCTTTTCTCCATGTCACTCAAACTGTGTCTCTTATTTGGCTTTGGTTCAGAAGTCAATTATCAAGCTGTTCCTGCCAGTGTTGATTCTCCTGGTTTTGTTTTTATTGTCACTGGGAATAATGTTACTGCACCATATGACTGGCAGTAAGGATTTTGTGTTGCCATGAATGATGTATAAACCTAGAGCAGGAGGTATACAATTTGTACAAATAAATAATGGATGAATTAAAATATTAGTGAATGAGTTCTCTAGACTTGGGGGGTGGGTGGAGCACCAACAATAGCTTCATATATAAAACCATGTCTACGTAAGTGCATTGAAAAGCCAATTTCATTGAGTTTAGAAGTAGGATGGTAGCCTTAGGCATCGTAACACAGCTTCACTTACCAAGGTCATTAATGGCTAAACTGCTATTTGCTGTTTTATTAGGGTCTTTTAAAAACCATTGTAGTGTTTACTGCATTATTAATTCTTTCTATTGGTCTCTCTCTCTCTTTTTTCGTGTGTGCTTTCAGAAGCATTGATGTGTTCTTGTTTTATGGCTTCTACTTTTGGTTTTGTCCATTATAGTCATACTCTTGTTTTTTAAAGAGTTGTTTCATAGATTGTTGTGTTTTTTTGGTTTTTTGAGGGGGTTTTTTTGGTTTTAAATTGTAATCATGTGTTTATTGATCTCATCTGACCTGGTTGGCAGACCAAGAAATAAGGGAAGTGTGTAGAGATGGAAAAGAAAAACAGGGGAGCCACGCGTGGTGAGCAGAATGTCAGAAGTTCAATTATTTGCATCCCCAGTTGGGAAGAGAAAGGCTAGGCATTAGAAAACCATTCTGGGAAGGCAGAAGAAATATTTGGATTTAGGCTGCTCTGAACACTTGTCTCCACTCAAAGAATTCAAATGGGGAGGTGTGGAAGGCTGGATCTTTTCTGGGTCAGCAACCCAACCGTGGGGGTCAGTTATTACTTTCAAAACTTTTGGTGATACAGGACAAGAATGTTCCAGGTGCTGCTATGCCAGAGCTAAATCTGCCCAATCATTCCTATCATCTAAGAAGAGCCTGGTAAGACTCCTTTCTCATGGGAAGTTTTGAGGGGGGGGGAGAGGATGTACCAGAAGATAAATCTTTCCCCAGTAGCCACCATTCCTCCCATAAGCAGCTGAAGTCTATAATGTTTCTGTGAGCCTTTATCTTCAGCAAATTTGACTGCAAGTTCAAGCATTTACAGTACAGTAGTGGCCAAAAATGTAGAAACCTTTTGGGAAAAGTGTATTTTTGAGAGTTGATGGCTAATAAGACAATTATTTTTTTTTGGGTTTCAAGATAATCCTATTCCACTGCTGGAATGGCCTGGGAATAGCCCAGACCTTCACCCAATGGAAAATCTATGGAGCTGACTAAAGAAACTGGTTAGTCAGAAGTGACTCAGCAATAAAACCCAGTTAATAGAAGCCATCATTCAATCTTGGTTTCACATTATAACAGCTGCAGAACTAAAAGATTTGGTTCACTCCATGAAAGCTTTGAAAATATTAAGAAAGCATCTCTTTCTTTACAAATAGATAGATAGATAGATAGATAGATAGATAGATAGATAGATAGATAGTTATAGATAGATATAGATATAGATATGCAAATCTCACTCAAGATGTGTAAGGCCATCATTCATGCTAAAGGTTACCCAACTAGAGATTAACTGATGCGGTAATAATTTTTGTGTATCTTGTTTTTTCTATGGTGATAAGTTTTGTATATCTCTTTTTTTCTACGTGTTTCACTTTTCTTCTTTATACTGTAACTGCTATTCTAATAGCAAATTCTTCATAAATGTTATGGCATTATATTCTTGATTAAATTATCTTTCCACTGATATATAATTTTATTTAAATTTAATTTAATTTTACTACTCAAAAAGAAGTGGTGTTATTAGCGAGTTTTAGAAAATAAACTTTTCTCAAAAGGTTTCCACAATTTTGGCCACTACTGTAATTTGACTGCAGTTTCAACCATTTACGGTACACCGATCTGTTCATGGTTTGAAATTCCTATTGGTAGTAACTGGAAATGGATGTTTCTAATGGCTAACTAGAAATGCAGTTGTCAGCTTTGGAAGCCATACAAGGCCGGAGGCTTCCGCGCTGCCACTTTCCCAAGTGTGGGAAAGTAGGAGGGGGGATTTGGTAGAAGGGGCCCATTATTTATTTATTTATTTATTTATTTATTTACATTTATACCCCGCCCTTCTCCGAAGACTCAGGGCGGCTTACACTGTGTTAAGCAATAGTCTTCATCCTATTTGTATATTATATACAAAGTCAACTTATTGCCCCCAACAATCTGGGTCCTCATTTTACCTACCTTATAAAGGATGGAATTCTGAGTCAACCTTGGGCCTGGTGGGACTTGAACCTGCAGTAATTGCAGGCAGCTGTTGTTAATAATAGACTGTTTAGCAGTCTGTGCCACTCAAGGACCCTAATAACATTCTTCCTGCTGGTCAAGGTCAGGCCGAGCTGACATCTGGAGAAGGAGTGGCCGGAATGATGTCTTGCGATGGGATGGTTGGTGATTGGAGCATGTGATCGGCAGAGGGGTCAAGAGGGTGGGGATTTTGGAGGTTTTTTTTTTTATTCAAAAAGTTTTACAGAAGTTTCCCCCCCCTTTCCCCCCCCCTCCCAACTCCCTTCACAACCCCCCTCCCCCCCCCCAACTTCCCGGAACGAGCACAAGGTATAGTTAAAAATAAAACAAACATATGTTAAAAAAATTTCGTCCCAACTTAATTATACTCCTACAATTCTCATCAGTTCCTAACTTCCTCCGAAAACAATCAAGAATAATACATCATAATCATTCAAAAGCAGTCTGATAACTCTTAGTCTGATATCTACTTTGAATATAATCAATCCGTTTTTTCCATTCCTTTAAGTATCTTTCTTGCGTATTGTCTTTCAAAAAGGCTGATATTTTCGCCATCTCAGCCAAATTGGCAACTTTCAATATCCATTCTTCTATTGTAGGTACTTCTTTTTTCTTCCAATACTGTCCTATTAGTAATCTTGCTGCTGTTATTAGATTTAAAATCAATTTAGTCTCAATTACTGTACAATCCGTAATAATTCCCAACAGGAAAAATTGCGGCAGGAACTTTATCTTCTTTTTCAAAACATTTTGTAAAATCCACCAAATTTTTATCCCAAAGGCCTTTATATCCTTACAAGTCCACCAAATATGAAAATATGTAGCGTCATCACAATGACATCTCCAACATTTTGCTTGCATATCTGGATACATACACGATAATTTCTTAGGATCTAAATGCCATCTATAAAACATGGGGATTTTAGAGTTTGTCTTACTGAGGAAAAACCCGGATTCTCAGATTCGGAGTTTCCCTAGTTGTGCAAGTTTACCTATGCTAGTAAAAGAACTTTGAAAGAGGTTTGCTTCGGAGTCTTTTCTGCAGGAGGGGGGTTTCTGGAACGCTGACAGCAATTTTTACAAGAGGTTTGGATCAGGTTCCGAGAGGCTTCTTCTAACTCTGATTCCATCAACCGTAGCTATTGTGCCTCTGGGCAACATTAGAAGCTTCCAACTGGACAACTATAAAAAGGTCTCCAACCCTGATTTAATATTAGGGGCAGCCGATACTGCCAGCACTTTCATTCGCCAAATGGGAACGGCTCATATATCATGAGAACTTTACCACAAAGCTATTATTTCCAACCCGTCTACTCTAAACTAGTTTGAGACCCACTTTCCGTACCTTGGGGGGCCTTCCGGCTGGATTGCTTCTCAGAACATTTTATGGTGGGTCAGTATTAAAGAAGCTGAGCTTGTCAGCTAGAAAGCTGACAGTCCAGGTTCAAGACCCCAGCGCCGTTTGATGGGATGAGCTCCTCTAACTCTTGCCAACTTAGCAGTTTGAAAGCATGAGGAAATGCCAATAGATAAACAACTCACTTTGGTGGGAAGGTGATGGTGTTCCGTGAGCCTTTGGCATACAGCCATGCTGGTCACGTGACCACGGAAGCATCTTTGGACAATACCGGTTGCCTTGACTAGGGAACAGAGATGAGAAGCAGTGGTGGAAGTCTATTTTTTTTACTATTGGTTCTGTGGGCGTGGCTTGGGGGGCATGGTGTGGATTGGTGGGCATGGCAGGGGAAAGATACTGCAAAATCCCCATTCCCTTACCACTTCTGAGGGAAGGATATTGTAAAATCTCCATTCTCACCCCACTCCAGGGGAAGAATACTGCAAAATCTCCATTCCCTCCCCACTCCAGGGGAAAGGATACTGGAAAATCCCTACTCCCTCCCCACTCTGGGGCCAGCCAGAGGTGGCATTTGTCGGTTCTCCGAACTGCTCAAAATTTCCGCTGCCGGTTCTCCAGAACCTGTCAGAACCTGCTGGATTTCACCCCCAATGAGGCATATCCCTTAAGAGTTGGACATGACTAGACAGGGGAGAAACCGTTACCTTTAATAGTCAGTCCAATTTGCAAGGTATCTCTGGAAAAGTTGGTCTCTACTAATTAGTGCAGTTCTGAGAATTTGAAGGACTTTTCCTACCTAATAAGG
Organism: Ahaetulla prasina; assembly: GCF_028640845.1. Lineage (NCBI taxonomy): Eukaryota > Metazoa > Chordata > Lepidosauria > Squamata > Colubridae > Ahaetulla > Ahaetulla prasina. The sequence continues at coordinate 18,339,336 of NC_080551.1, forward strand.
AAGATGCAGCTCTAATGGCAAATGGTTCTATCATCTCCCAAAAGCTCCAAGGATACCTTGCTTTTGACTCAAGTACAAAACAAGGTAGTTTTCAATGGCTGCCTAGGAAGCTTTAATAAATAAAAAAAATCATTTGCCTTTATTTTTTCCCCTGATGTTTTTTTTTAAAGGTTAAAACCTGCAGCTGGAATAACATAACGTTACATACATACATACATACATACATACATACATACATACATACATATATATATATATATATATATATATATATATATATATATATATTAATGTTGAGATTTGCTTTACAGCCTTTTTGGAAAATGCAATTGCATTTTACTTGCCTTTCGGTTTTCTTTGGAGACGCTGAAAATTGATCCTAAGACCTCTTGACATACAAATGAACGATGACCAATTCTTTTCCTGAACAACAAATACACACTTTCCCCCCCACTTCCATACAGTGTCTCCATGGCGTCAGGTAAACCTTTTGTTCGTGTGGCTTTGTTTTCTCATTCTAAAGAAACTTTGTGTGCTTGATATTTGATTATACGACTCCAAGTGTAATATTTTTAAGTAACAGGTTATTTTAATGTATACAACAGGAGCAAAGTCAGGCAATGAAAAACGCTGTAAACCTTCTGCAATAACCAAATTAAAATCCCAATACTTCCTAATGAATCAAGGGTTAGGCCTTAGCATGTTGATTCAATCTGGCTTGGATTGGTCTCCATCAGTGGTGAAATTCATTTTTTTTTTACTACCGATTTGATGGGTGTGGCTTGGTGGGTGTCACAGGGGAAGGATACTGCAAAATCTCCATTCCCATCCCACTCCAGGGGAAGGATACTGCAAAATCCCCATTTCCTCCCTACTCCAGGGGAAAGATACTGCAAAATCCCCATTCCCTCCCCACTCCTGGGGAAGGATACTGCAAACTCTCCATTCCCAGCCCACTCTGGGGCCAGCCCGAGGTGGTATTTGCCAGTTCTCCGAACTGCTCAAAATTTCCGCTGCCGGTTCTCCAGAACCTGTCAGAACCTGCTGGATTTCACCCCCAATGAGGCATATCCCTTAAGAGTTGGACATGACTAGACAGGGGAGAAACCGTTACCTTTAATAGTCAGTCCAATTTGCAAGGTATCTCTGGAAAAGTTGGTCTCTACTAATTAGTGCAGTTCTGAGAATTTGAAGGACTTTTCCTACCTAATAAGGAAGATGCAGCTCTAATGGCAAATGGTTCTATCATCTCCCAAAAGCTCCAAGGATACCTTGCTTTTGACTCAAGTACAAAACAAGGTAGTTTTCAATGGCTGCCTAGGAAGCTTTAATAAATAAAAAAAATCATTTGCCTTTATTTTTTTCCCTGATGTTTTTTTTTTTAAAGGTTAAAACCTGCAGCTGGAATAATATAACGTTACATACATACATACATACATACATACATACATACATACATACATATATATATATATATATATATATATTAATGTTGAGATTTGCTTTACAGCCTTTTTGGAAAATGCAATTGCATTTTACTTGCCTTTCGGTTCTCTTTGGAGACACTGAAAATTGATCCTAAGACCTCTTGACATACAAATGAACGATGACCAATTCTTTTCCTGAACAACAAATACACACTTTCCCCCCCACTTCCATACAGTGTCTCCATGGCGTCAGGTAAACCTTTTGTTCGTGTGGCTTTGTTTTCTCATTCTAAAGAAACTTTGTGTGCTTGATATTTGATTATACGACTCCAAGTGTAATATTTTTAAGTAACAGGTTATTTTAATGTATACAACAGGAGCAAAGTCAGGCAATGAAAAACTCTGTAAACCTTCTGCAATAACCAATTTAAAATCCCAATACTTCCTAATGAATCAAGGGTTAGGCCTTAGCATGTTAATTCAATCTGACTTGGATTGGTCTACATCAGTGGTGAAATTCATTTTTTTTTTACTACCGATTTGATGGGTGTGGCTTGGTGGGTGTCACAGGGGAAGGATACTGCAAAATCTCCATTCCCATCCCACTCCAGGGGAAGGATACTGCAAAATCCCCATTTCCTCCCCACTCCAGGGGAAGGATACTGCAAAATCCCCATTCCCTCCCCACTCCTGGGGAAGGATACTGCAAACTCTCCATTCCCAGCCCACTCTGGGGCCAGCCCGAGGTGGTATTTGCCAGTTCTCCGAACGGCTCAAAATTTCCGCTACTGGTTCTCTAGAACCTATCAGAACCTGCTGGATTTCACCCCTGGTCTCCATCTCTGAATACGATTCCCAAACCCTTTGCCTCTCTATTAGTCTCTAAAATTAACCGATTTGCCAGAACCAAAACAAAAATGAGTATTACACAGCAACCCTTGTCATTTCTCATTTGGAACAAGGTCGGGGAAGTAATTTGTTTTCATTTTTCCTTCCCTCTGATAAATCTGTCAGAAAGCTTAGCTACATTTAATCTGTCTAAAGTTTAATAACACAACGACAGACCGAAACAGAGGTTAAGAAGATATATAGAACCATCTCGCAGAAAAGTGGCACCTGCTATGAGGAGCCACAGGTGTTTTCTGGACACCTTTATGGAATTTTGTGCAGCCAGAAGAATTTCATTATAAGGTGAACACATTCAATTATATGTCGTATCTCAGATCTGGGTCCTAATCTCGTGTAATGATGCTCCAGTTTCTTCTTGGGGGTTTCCCCCCCTCCTCTTTGTTTAAGACAGGAATGGGCAATTTGCAGCTCAGGTAACTTCTGGATACCCTCTGCTCAAGCTACTAAGTCTAAAAGCCAGTATCAGCTAGTCATTAAGGCACCAGGCCAGAGGTGGGTTTCAGCAGGTTCTGACCAATTCTGGAGAAGCGGTAATGGAAATTTTGAGTAGTTCGGAGAACCAGTAAATACCACCTCTGACTGGCCCTGCCCCCATCTATTCTCTGCTTCCCGAGTCCCAGCTGATCGGGAGGGAATGGGGATTTTGTAGTAACCTTCCCCTGGAGTGGGGTAGAAATGGAGATTTTACAGTAACCTTCCCCTGCCACACCCACCAAACCGTGCCCACCAAGCCATGCCACACCCACCAAGCCACACCCATAGAACCAGTAGTAATAAAATTTGAATCCCACCACTGCACCAGGTCAGAAATTAGTTTTATGCCTAAAGCGGGACTAGAATTCTAGTCCCGCTTTAGGCATAAAACCCAGCTGGGTGCCTTTGGGCCAATCATCAAAAGATAGTGAGTTCTAGTCCCATTTTAAGCAGGAAAGCTGACTGGGTGACTTTGGGCCAATAACTAGGAGACTGTGAATTCCAGTCTCGCCATAGGCATGAAAGCCAGTTTGGTAATTTGGAGCCAACCCTCCTCTTTCAGCCCAACTCATTTCACAGGGTTGTTGCTGTAGGAAACATAGGAGAAGGGAGGAGTTTTAAGTATATTCACCGCTTTGAGTTATTTATAAAAATAATAAAGGCAGAGCAACATGTATAACAGCAAAAGCAATAGCACATAGACTTATAAACTGCTTCATAGTGCTTTATTACAGCCCTCTCTAAGTGGCTTACAGAATCAGCATATTGCCCCCCCTCCAACAATCTGGGTCCTCATTTGACTGACCTCCTCAGAATGATGAATCTACTTAAAGCCGGTCAGAATTGAACTCCTGGCAGTTGGCAGAATTAGCCTGCAATACTACCTCCTGACCACTGCGCCACCACAGCTGCATTCTAATGTGATGCCTTCGAACCACTGCACCACCACGTACAAGCATGCAAAGAAATAATATGCTGCTAATTTCTACGACAGCGCCAAGGGAATCTTAGATTATGCATCCATTCTTGTCAATGATACATCACAGCTTTGATAAGCTTCCGGAAGGGCTAAATCAACCACTGACCTCCTTGAATGAATAAAAAAACAAAAAACAAATCTGACCATCGCTTGGCATGAAGGGAAATGAAAACAATATTTCTTATGTGGCTATCAGGGATGGGCTCCTGGGGGTTTGGCAGGGTTTGGGCGATCCTCTAGCCAAGGATCACCGGGGTTTGGTGAACCCGCAAATGCCACCCCACCTTGACCCTCCCCTCCCAGAATCTCCACACAGCCTGTTCATCATTTCAAGTAAGTGCAGGGGCTGCGTGGAGGGTCTGAGAGGGCAAAAAATGGGCCTACCGGAGGTTCCAGAAGTCCGGAAATGGGTCTCTGGACCCAGTTTTTGTCCTCCCGGAGGCTCGAGGAAGGCCTCCAGAGCCTAGAGGGGGCAAAAAACATGGTGCAGGCGGCCAGTAACGGGGCAGCAACGGGGCAGCGAACCCGTTACTAAAGGATTTGAAGCCCATCCCTGGTGACCATTACTCTGAGAATAACACCAATGGGGCAGAGTTGCCAGAGATGAGAGTAAATTAATTTAACTCACAGCTGATCCAAAAGTGTGGTCCTCACATGACATTTGATAGCAGCCACCTCCATCAACATCTGGATGCCGGTTGTGTAAGTTGGTTTAACGGGATGTTGTTAGCTGCTGCTTAAGAGAAAAATCATCGTTAGGAGAATATCTTCATTACGAATCCGATTCAAAAGTTTTAAAGATTTTTTTAGATGTCTTTTAGATTGCTTAATGAAAAATATGAAGACATCATCTCCCCCTTATTGTCTCTCTCTCTCACACACACAAAGAGACAGACAAAGGGAGCAACAACCAAACAAAGATTAATATGACTTAGCATGTTGTATAAAGTCAGCCATTGTGGTTTGTGAATCATGGTTTGTGGAGGTTAGAGCAATATAAGGTGAGAGCAAGCAACCCACAACCAACCAGAGCAGTCTATCCTGCTTTTCTTCATACCTTCACAAGAAGTAATAAATTATACAAACGACTGAATTTCCTGTAACGTCAAAACCAAATTAGCACCATTTTGCCCATTTGACTAAAAATACTCAGCAAAAAATAAGAAAACGGCTCACAGTCTAAAACCAAGCTAGAAATGTTTCCTGACAGTTAAAAACACATTACTGGATATGTTAATTCAAACGTCAAAATCTGCTTTTACAAGCATATTTTTTATTGCGCACGACAACACTGGTTTATTCTCAAACTGTCTCGGAAACAAGATATAATAATAGTAAGGTTTGTTTGGTTTAGGTTTTTTTTTAAAAAAATAACTCCTACTGTAAACATGTTTAAATGGATAGATTTGTATCTTTCTCGTGTATTGTTTTTCTTCTGTAATCTTTTGATTTCTCCTAAATGAGTCATGCAACCCCCCCCCCTCATTTTGTCTAACCCTCAATTTGGAATTTCCAGAAACAATATTACTTACTTCTCAGAAGTTTGCTAGTTTTCATAGGGGTGGGAGAGTGAATATGAGTTTCTGAAAAACATTTTGAAACAGTCCAAAATACTGTTGGACGTTACCAGAGATAAACCAAAATTCTGGTTTGTGTCCGGAAATTGTGGGTAATCCATCACTGGAGGTTTTTCAAGAAAGAAATGGACAGCCATTTGTCTGGAATGATATAGGGTCTCCTGCTAGAAAACTTCTAAGGTTCCCTCCAATCATATTATTCTAAAATGCCATATATTAATATACTAATATTCAAACCCCAAATCGGTTCACTTATATTAATTTCAAAGTTAATTCAACTTATGGAATTGAACAGACTGGAAGTGGACACTTTGTCAGAGAATTTATAACTGGCAGAGACATGGTAACAAGGTCAGCCAATGAATAGGGCTTAGTAACAAGGTCAGCCAATAGAAGCTGAAACAGGAAGGAGCCTGGGCGTGGCTCTGTAGCTCTGAGTACCTTGCTGAGAATTGAAACTGAAACTAAACTCTTCTCTGCTGTACTCTGCCTGTGTTTGTACTTAGTTACAATCTCTCCTCTCTACCATGTTGGAAAAACTGCTCTTGGTATTGTATATATGTCTCATGTGTTATTATGTACATAAAGAGAAGTTAATGCATCCTGCTGCATAAGTTACCTGTGTGTGCTGTCTGGATTTGATTTCTGCAACAAACTCTGACACACTTTCCATCAGAAAATCACTCAGTTTATTTATTCAGGACACAAAATTGAATGAAGGAACCAGAGTTGTTTCCATAGTCAGGAAGGCAAACTGCCAAAGGCCCTTCCTGGCAAACATCCAGAAGCCACAAAAACAAAGACATACACGAAGCAGAGGACGAAGCAGAAGACACAGCTACAACGTTGTTTTCCGGCAAAGCTGAAACACCAGTGCTGGTCTGTTTTAAGCCTCATGGGAGGCGCCAATCATCTCTTGGCCCTACTCCTGAGTCGTCCTCTCTGCTTGAGCTGCTCTTGCCTTCTGGCAGCTCTTCTCATGCGTGCATTAGGAACAAGCTCCTCCTGTTCCTCTGCCTCACTACTATCAGTCTCCGGAGGCTCTGGAGTCTGCACATCACTTCACAATGGTCCTGGCCTCACCTCAGCCTCATCACTGTCTGACTTCGTTGCCAGCTCCGTAGGCTGCTGATGGACCACAACATTGGGATCGTGGTATTTGTCTGCCAGCCGGTGTTCGTAGGTCTGTGAATCTTATCTACCATCCATTTGCTTTGAATCTTAGTTCAGATTCTTGTAGAGAGTATTAGCATATATTAAACCTGCATTCATTTGAAGTGCCGGGACTCCTGATTTCCTGTACTTTACATCCCGATAATATAAGAAAAGGGTCTATGCAAGAGATAAACATCTCATGAGACTAGACATCTAAAACAGCTTAAGATATAAAGACTCTTAAAGACTCTGTGTGACAGATCTGAAATCATTCATATATCTTAGCTCTCAGTAGTCTTATCCCTTGTACTAATGTCTACCATCTGCCTAATTTAGCCCACTGAATATAAATAGGCTAACATATGCTATGCATATCTTTGGTTGTAACAGCCACTGTGTAAAACAACTGGAAATAAACTAGGTACGTCTTCAGTGATATTTGAGGAAGGGTTCTTCCCCCCCCCCTTTTTGGAGATTTGAAGGTGATGTTTGAGGCATAATCTTCCATAAATCTCTGCCCATTGACCTTTCATTGATGAAAGCCTTAGGTGCCTGTATGTCTTGCTCCTATGTTGCAAAGATGGAAGGACAGAATATAGAATGGAATGGAATGGAATAGAAGGAATGGGATGGAATGAAATGGAATGGAATGGAGTAGAATAGAATAGAATAGAATAGAATAGAATAGAATAGAATAGAATAGAATAGAATAGAATAGAATTTTTATTGGCCAAGTGTGATTGGACACACAAGGAATTTGTCTTGGTGCATATGCTCTCAGTGTACCTAAAAGAATATAAAAGGTCAATATAGGAGACGACTTCCGGTATCCAGCGGCAACGGACGTCTGGAAGGCTTCTCCTGCCTCCAGCGCCCGAATCCGGCCGCCGCCGAGGCCCTCAGGGGCCAGGTGTTCCGAAAAGGACACCTGCCGCACGGACGGCTCGCCAGGGGTCTCCCAGCCGACATACAGGACTGTGGGGACCGATGCTGGCGCGTCCTAGGCTCGGCGGGGTTCGAGGCCACAGGCCGCGCCATTATTTTGGTCGCCTGGGCGCTGTGCCCGTGACACCGGGCATTGGATTTATAACTGCAGCAGCCTGGTGGTGAACAGGGCACGGAGAAGAATTGAGGAGGAGAAGGAAGGAATATCGGTAAACGTGAGTGGACTGCTCCGGTGCGGGGTTTTTCTCCCCTGCGGTTGGAAGGAGCACGAGTTATTCTGGAGAGAGGAGAACTTAAAATAAGAAGATTACCGGTTTTGTGGAGCTCTGGAGAGAAGAGGTGATGGAGAAATTTAGGAGGGAAGGTTTGAGGCCCCTCCTTCTGGGGAACAGTGGTGGCGTCCAGCTTCCGCCTTCACTATGAGAATTTTGATGACATCACTTCCCTTGACTTCCTGGTTGACTAACTGTACTCTGGACTCGTTGCTCCTGTGAGTGCCCCTGGTGGATCCGGAGGAAATTACAAGGATACTGTGCCTGCCTGAGGATTTTGTATTTTTTTCCTTAATGGCAAAGGTCAGAGACCAACTGCTGGAGAGATGGAGAGAGATTTGGTAAAGTTATCTAATATGCGTAAGAAAGTGCATGTACTTAGAGCAGAAATTGTGACTATCCAAAAGCATCTAAAGGTTTCTGATCAAGTATCAGCAGAACTCAAGCTGAAAGAGGAAGGTTTGGAGGGTGAGATGCGGGCAGTGCAGAAAAGAGAGGAGGCGACAGGCAATGCTGTGCTTGACCACAGATGGATAAAATGTCTTATTTCATTCGGTTTCAAAATTTGCAAGAAGTGGACCAAGAACACTTGAGAGATGTTGTGATTAAATTGTTGCGAGAATTTCTTGGGAGAGGTGTTGAGTGTATGAATTGGGAAGAGGATTGAGTTTATAGAGTTAATTGCAATATGCACGCACGCATGCAGTTCCCAGAGAGGTTCATGTCAAATTTGTGAGAAGAGAGACGAGAGATGAAATTCTTAGAAAACATAGGAGTGGGGCACTGATTTATAGGGGCAGGGAGATAGCCATTCTGAGGCAGATTCCCAGACAGGTACGTGAAAAAAGAAAGAAATATTATTTTTTGTCAAGCAAATTGTACCAGAAGGGAGTGGGCTTCAGATGGCTGATGCCAGAGGGATTGATGATTTTCCGGGAGGGCATTACGAAAAAAATCAGTACAATTGCGGAGGCTCCGGCCTATGTGGAGGAACACAAAGCCTTCCTGGAACCAGATGACCCAGGAATTGAAGAAGGGGAGGTTATAGATCATGGGGCTGAAGCGGCTGCCGCTGTTGCGGCCCTGGAGTTGGGTCAGGCTGAACCCAGAGTTCTGAGATCCAAAACTAGGAAGTGATAAAGATATTTGGGATTGTGTTGGTTTTCCTTATTCTCTTTTGTACGATATTCTGTTTATTCTTGACTCTTCTTTATTACGTATTTAAAATTTGCAAACTTAGCTACTTCGTGTCACCTGCTTGCCTTATGGCTGTTGTATGTGTTAAAAAATTTGAGTAAAATTCTTATTTTAGATAAGAAAAATGAAAATTTACCATACCTGATATGTATTTGTATAAACCTTTTTTGACTAATAAAAACTTTTTGAATAAAAAAAAAAAAAAAAAAAAAGGTCAATATAAAAGGGGTGAAAAACGATATTGCCATAGGTCTATACTATAGGCCACCCAACCAAACAGAGGAAGTAGATGAACTTTTTGCTAGTCAGCTAACTAAGGTATGTAGGAAGCACATCACAGTAGTAATGGGGGATTTTAACTACCCTGACATCAACTGGGAAACAAACTCTGCCCCAAGTGGAAGATCCAACAGGTTCCTAACAAACCTAGCAGACAACTTTGTTTCCCAAAAAATAGAGAAGGCGACAAGGGGATCAGCTATATTGGACTTAATTCTCACTAACAGAGATGAAATGATAGAAGGTGTTGAAGCTACAGGAACCTTGGGGCAAGTGACCACGCAATATTGGAATTCGACATTAAGCAAATACAAGTAGTAGAACAAAGTCAAACTAGAGTCTTGGACTTTAAGAGAGCTAATTTCAATAAACTTAGAGAGAGCTTGAGAAGGATTCAATGGATGAGAATCCTCAGGGGGAAAACAACTCAAGAAGCTTGGGAAATTTTGAAAAGTGAGATTATAAAAGCACAGTCTAACACAATACCAATGAAGAAGAAAATAGTAGATCTCAAAAGAAACCAGCATGGATGCATAAAGAACTATCTGACAAATTGAAAGACAAAAGGACAAATATAAAAAGTGGAAAGAGGGCAAATAACTAAGGCAGAATATCAGCAAATAGCCGAGCCTGTAAAGATGAAGTGAGGAAAGCTAAGGCTCACAATGAACAAAGGCTAGCGACAAAAGTAAAAATAACAAAAAGCTTCTTCCAACATGTTAAAAACAAGAAAAAGTCAAGGAAACAATTGGCCCATTGCTGGGAGAAAGTGGCAAGAAGATGACAAGCAACAGGAGAAAGCAGATCTACTTAACTCATATTTTGCATCTGTCTTTACACAAAAGGAAAAACAATCCAACCTATCAAAACAGCACTACAAAAACAGATTAGAAACACAAGTTAAAATAGGGAAGAAAATGGTAAGTGAACACCTGTCTACCCTAGACGAGTTCAAATCACCAGGACCGGATGGATTACACCCCAAGGTTCTGAAGGAACTGGCAGACGGATCTCAGAACCACTGAACTATATCTTTCAAAGATCCTGGAGCACAGGGAGCTGCCAGAGGACTGGAAAAGAGCTGATGTAGTTCCCATCTTCAAAAAGGAAAAACAATCCAACCTATCAAAACAGCACTACAAAAACAGATTAGAAACACAAGTTAAAATAGGGAAGAAAATGGTAAGTGAACACCTGTCTACCCTAGACGAGTTCAAATCACCAGGACGGATGGATTACACCCCAAGGTTCTGAAGGAACTGGCAGGCGTGATCTCAGAACCACTGAACTATATCTTTCAAAGATCCTGGAGCACAGGGAGCTGCCAGAGGACTGGAAAAGAGCTGATGTAGTTCCCATCTTCAAAAAGGAAAAAACAGATCCAGGAAACTACAGACCTATCAGTCTGACCTCAATACCGGGAAGATTCTGGAAAAGATAATCAAGCAACGAATCACGAACACCTAGAAGCAAACAAAGTAATAACCAAAAGCCAACATGGGTTTGTCAAAACAGATCATGCCAGACTAATCTTATCGCATTCTTTGACAAAATGACAAAATTAGTAGACCAGAGGAATGCTGTCGATATAATTTACTTGGACTTCAGTAAAGCATTTGATAAAGTAGACCATAACCTACTACTAGATAAAGTAGAAAATGTGGGTTAGACAGCACCACCACCAGATGGATTCGTAATTGGCTGACCAACCGCACTCAACGTGTAGTCCTCAACGGAACTACATCCACATGGAGGAAGTATGCAGTGGAGTACCCCAAGGCTCTGTTTTAGGCCCAGTACTCTTCAACATCTTCATCAATGACTTGGACGAGGGATAGATGGGGAACTCATCAAATTTGCAGATGACACCAAGCTGGCGGGAATAGCCAACACTCCAGAAGATAGGCTCAAGTTACAGAAAGATCTTGACAGACTTGAACATTGGGCGCTATCTAACAAAATGAAATTCAACAGTGAAAAAGTAAGGTTCTACATTTAGGCCAAAAAAACAAAATGCACCAGTACCGTATATGTGGTACCTTGCTCAATAGTAGTACCTGTGAGAGGGATCTTGGAGTCCTAGTGGATAACCATTTAGATATGAGCCAGCAGTGTGCAGCAGCTGTTAAAAAAGCCAACACAGTTCTGGGCTGCATAAACAGAGGAAGAATCAAGATCACGTGAAGTGTTAGTGCCACTTTATAATGCCTTGGTAAGGCCACACTTGGAATATTGCATCCAGTTTTGGTCGCCACGATGTAAAAAAGATGTTGAGACTCTAGAAAGAGTGCAGAGAAGAGCAACAAAGATGATTAGGGGACTGGAGGATAAAACATATGAAGAACGGTTGCAGGAACTGGGTATGTCTAGTTTAACAAAAAGAAGGACTAGGGGAGACATGATAGCTGTGTTCCAATATCTCAGGGGCTGCCACAAAGAAGAGGGAGTCAGGCTGTTCACCAAAGCACCTGAGGGTAGAACAAGAAGCAATGGGTGGAAACTGGTCAAAGAAAGAAGCAACTTAGAACTAAGGAGAAATTTCCTGACAGTTAGAACAATTAATAAGTGGAACGACTTGCCTTCAGAAGTTGTGAATGCTCCAACACTGGAAATTTTTAAGAAAATGTTGGATAACCATCTGACTGAGATGGTATAGGGTTTCATGCCTGGGCAGGGGGTTGGACTAGAAGGCCTCCAAGGTCCCTTCCAACTCTGATGTTATGTTATGTTATGTTAAGAAGAGATACGTTCATCAAGAATCATAAGGTACAACACTTAATGATAGTCATAGGGTACAAATAAGCAATCAAGAAACAATCTGGAATAGAATAGAATAGAATAGAATAGAATAGAATAGAATAGAATAGAATAGAATAGAATAGAATAGAATAGAATAGAATAGAATAGGGGAAACAGGGTGGGGGGGGCGGGGGAGTACAAATCAACTAATTATCACTTTTAGGGAAACAGGCTAGACTCGACACCATGATGCTGGGCCAGGTAAATGGCACTGCCTGCTACCTCTTGTTCAATTTAGCCCTTCTATCAAACTGAAATAGAATTTAGCTGATTGGGCAAAGCACATACCAGGCCAACTACAGCTCAAATCAATTCCATTTCAGGTTTCGTTCTAATAATGGCTGTTTGACAGTCTGGAGGTTTTCTTGATGCATATCAATGGATGCCAGACATCCCCAGCATCTGCAAAAAGCAAACAAACCCAGAGGCTGCGTTAATAAACTTGGGAATGTGCTTATTTCCTTTAAGAAGCCGGGATGAGCGGCCAATTAGCCGAACTTCTTGAATTTACCTGGTTCCTTGATTATCACATTTCAAAGCAATTAAGCTGGTTTTGTGGGATAAACGAGAGAGCGCAACTTGGCTCGGTGGCTTTTTGATATCGAATGTAAGGGGCTGCAATTTTTTTCGGGAAAGAAAATGCAGATAAGTGGCTGGCTTGTTATCAAAGCAAAGAACGTTTCTCATCTCTCCAACTGGGTTTTTGGTTTGTTTTTTTGAGGCGGGTATCTGACGGCAAGCGTTAAGAACATATGGAAAGATAAAGCATACAATTACAATTTTAAATTGGCAAGGCCGTCTTCCTCAGGGCTGGTTTATTGATGTATCATTAAAGGCATTTTAATAAGTCCGACAAAGAAGAGGGCCTGCGTTTTCACAAAATCCCAACGAAGGCAATCTTCTCCGCATTTGACTAGGCATTTTGACCATGATATTGGCAGGATGAATCGGTGAGCCTCGGAGGCAGTTTTGAATTTGGCATCATGAATTTGCAGGCCTGTCGTAAAGAATCCAAAAGGACATAAGTTCCTGCGTATTTTTTCTTGGCGCCAAATCACAGGTAGTTCTCAACCTACAACCGTAATGGAGTCATAACGATTGTAAGTTGAGGCGGCCGCGTGACTGAAATCAATTTCACTACTTTATTTGCATTGTTTGTTAAGACTGTGAAGTGAATCCATGGATTCCTATCGGTGTTTTTAGGTGGAGACCAGTCAAAAAGGCCGGAAACTAGCCAAAAAATGTTTTGAAACACAGTCATGTGACCACCACAACTAGCCATAAAGGTTGCTAGCACCTGAAATGAGGTCATGTAACTGAGTGTGTGTGTGTGTGTGTGTGTGTGTGTGTGTGTGTGTGTGTGTAGCAGTGGTGGGTTTCAAAACTTTTTACTACCAGTTCTGTGGGTGTGGCTTGGTGGCCATGACAGGGGGGATGGTATGGAGCATGGGAAATATATAATCATAATAACATTCCTTTCTCAGAGAGTCAAGGACATCTTGCCCTGCAACTGGAATGGCGTGACTGGGAGGCATCTCCAGTTGGGACGGTGCATTGATTGAACCATGTGATGGGCATGTGGGTGCAGGGGGAAGGGACTTGGACTTTCTTTTGGGTGGGAAAAACCTGGAAGCTTTCAGATTCGGGTTCCCCCAGATGTGCCAATCTGACATCTCTCATAAAATGGAACTTTGAGGAAACTCAAGCCTCAGAGTTTTCTTTCGTTGGGGGTGTTACTTGGAACCCTGACATTAATCCGAATCTCCTTTAAAAATTCAACCAGCTCCCCAGATAACGGGGCACTTTCTGGGGTCCTAAGCCCCTAACGTCGACCTGAAATTGGGCAGTGTGGAGGGAAGATGGAGGAAGATGACACTTAGTAGATAAGTTCGAATGCCCACAGGGGCATATGATAGAAAATTGCTGGCCATTCCCAGGTGGTTCAATTCGTTTTCATCGCACCTGATCCTTTTATTGATGTCTTCAGAGACTCCTTTTGTTTGACGCCAAATGCAAAGTGTGTCCATAAAACATCAATCGATTAATTTAACCTGCTCGTTAACTTTGATTATTTAACAATCATTTCGCTCATTCCTTTCCCATATCAATCTGAAGGGTGCCTTGCTACTCTGTCATCATTTGATCGAGTAAATGTTTTGGGGTTCTGGATTTTCCTTTCCAAAGCATAAGGTAAAGGTTCCCCTCGCACTTATGTGCTAATTGTTCCCGACTCTAGGGGGCGGTGCTCATCTCCGTTTCAAAGCCGAAGAGCCAGCGCTGTCCGAAGATGTCTCCGTGGTCATGTGGCTGGCATCAGTGGTGGGATTCAGCCAGTTCGCACCACTTCGGGAGAACCGGTTGTTAACTTTCTGAGCAGTTTGGTGAACTGGTTGTTGGAAGAAATCATTAGGGCAGAGAACCGGTTGTTAAATTACTTGAATCCCATCACTGGCTGGCATGACTTAACGCCAAAGGTGCATGGAACGCTGTTACCTTCCCACCAAAGGTGGTCCCTATTTTTCTACTTGCATTTTTTTACGTGCTTTTGAACTGCTAGGTTGGCAGAAGCTGGAAGAAGTAATGGGAGCTCACCCCATTACGCAGCACTAGGGATTCGAACCGCTGAACTGCCGACCTTTCAATCGACAAGTGCAGCGTCTTAACCACTGACCCACCGCGTTCCTCATCAAAAGCATACTCCTAACCAATAAGCCTTTTCTGCTCTTTGCGGCCACACAATGAAGACGTATGTTACACTAGTCTAAACCCACTTTACCGCTTGTAATGACATTCAGATGGGAAAAGCAGCCCATAATACTTACAGGCGTGCGACTGATTTGCACTGTCAACTACTATAAACCCAACAGATAAGAAAAAGGGAGAAAATAATCATGTTTTACAGCAATATGTAAAGTCTTTAAACTTGGCAAATTTGACAAAAGGCAAAGCAGGAAAATTCCATGCTTAACTTAACCTTTCGCCAGATAGTGAAACCTAATCGTACCGATTATTCGCTGTGAACCCAGGCAAGCAATTTACAGTTTATTTTACTTATTTATTAGAGCTATTTGGCCGCCAAGTCGAAAAGAGTCAAGGCAGTGGGGGTTTTTTTGCGATCTGCAATGAACTTCAGCTGGGCTGAACCCGTTCCAACATTAGGAAACGTGTGGTAGAAATCACACAGATTTATTCTCTAATGAAACGGGTCGGATGCAACAGTCAGAGCCCCTTCGCAACACCCATGGAGATGCAATGGGTTGAGATCCGAAGCACCTTTTGTTCTTTTTTTTTTGTTTACATTTATATCCCACCCTTCTCCGAAGACTCAGGGCGGCTTACAGTGTATAAGGCAATAGTCTCATTCTATTTGTATATTTACAAAGTCAACTTATTGCCCCCCCCAACAATCTGGGTCCTCATTTTACCTACCTTATAAAGGATGGAAGGCTGAGTCAACTTTGGACCTGGTGGGACTAGAACCTGCAGTAATTGCAGGCAGCTGTGTTTTAATAACAGGCTTCTTACAGCCTGAGCCACACCGCGGCCCCTGTTCAGTTCTTAACTGATAACAACCCGTGCATTTATCCTTGAATAGGTATGTGGGTGTGGGTGTGTTGTGCTTCCCAAAGAGCTTTTTACCATCAAGTATATTAGAAAAGGCATATTGTTGTTGTTGTTAGCTGCAAAGTCGTGTCCGACCCGATACAAAAGCATATTTATTAAGAAAGGCTGTGTTCAAGAGACATGGAAAATGTTTATGCTGGTGAAGGTTGCTTAGCTGGAATTTGTTGAATGATTACCAGTTGTCGGAGTTTGTATACTACACAAAGGAACACACTCTACACTAACAAGCACGCCACCTGGGCTGGTGCTTTGCACTCAACGCTATGAAATTTAGAGCTTTGCCTTGACTAAATTCCAAATCCATTCCATCAAAAGTCAACATCGCCATTGACTTAAATCACAAAATCCAAAACTTTGGCTTACCTTTAATGTACAACTTTGTATAGGACACAGGGCAATCTTTCTCTAACATGCACATTTTCAATGTAACTTTCTCCAAGTGTACCCTTTTGCATGTAATTATTTTTCACAACACACTTTCAGTTGCAGTTTTTGAACTGAGAACTGCACCACAATATTTAGAGAAATTTGGAATCTGAGATTAACACAACAAAGAATGTTCTTTCTGGGCCAACTCAGGAAGCTCAAACTGCCCAAGGAGCTGCTGATCCAGTTCTACAGAGGAATTATTGAGTCTGTCATCTGCATCTCAATAACTGTCTGGTTTGGTTCTGCAATCCAACAAAACAGACACAGACTTCAGAGGATAATTAGAACTGCAGAAAAAACAATTGCTACCAACTTGCCTTCCATTGAGGACCCATATACTGCACAAGTCAAAAAGAGGGCTGTGAAAATATTTACAGACCCCTCACATCCTGGACATAAACTGTTTCAAATCCTACCCTCAAAAAGATGCTATAGAGTACTGCACACCAGAACAACCAGACACAAGAACAGTTTTCCCCAAATGCCATCACTCTGCTAAACAAATAATTCCATCAACACTGTCAAGCTATTTATTAAGTCTGCACTACTATTAATCATCTCATCGTTCCCACCACTCATCTCCTTCCACTTATGACTGTATGACTGTAACTTTGTTGCTTGTATTCTTACGATTTATATTGATATTGTTTCCTGATTGCTTATTTGTACCCTATGACTATCATTAAGTGTTGTATCTTATGATTCTTGATGAAGGTATCTTTTCTTTTATGTACACTGAGAGCATATGCACCAAGACAAATTCCTTGTGTGTCCAATCACACTTGGCCAATAAAAAATTCTATTCTATTCTATTCTATTCTATTCTATTCTATTCTATTCTATTCTATTCTATTCTATTCTATTCTATTCTATTCTATTCTATTCTATTCGCTGTTTAATACAAAGAGCTCTCTAGGCATTGTGAATTAGGTGAGTTTGCTTAAAAATGTAGAATTAATTAATTTTTCTAACAAGGTAGTTTCTCCGTGAAATACCTTCAAACTGAGCTTTTAATTCCTTGGTTGCCATTTCAATCTAATTTGTTCAAAAGTAGTACAGGTTTAGGACAGTGAATTATATATGCTGGCCACTTGTTAAGATGAGTAGGTATAGAAATCAAATAAATAAGTAAAACTGTTTCCGTAAAAATGATCTTTGCCCCTTCAAATGCCCCTTAAGGATGCAAAAGAACCAGATTAAGCTCAAGACCTTATAACTGCTCACTCCTGAAGTCTGTGCTGATAGGCATATTAAAAAAATATAGATATTTTAGAGTTATATAGTAGAGAAAAATAAAGTCTTATGCTTAGGCAAGAAAAAACAAAAGTACATGTATAAACTGGGTGAAACCAGGCTTAATAGCAGTAACTGTGGGAGGGATCTTGGAGTCTTAGTTTACAGCCAATTAAATATGAGCCAACAGTGTGCAGCAGCAACCAAAAAGGCTGCAATCAAGGGATGCAATCAAGATCAAGTGACGCACTAATACCACTCTATATAGCCTTAGTAAGACCACACCTAGAGTACTGCATCCAGTTTGGTCACCACACTATAAAAAAGATGTTGAGACTCTAGAAAGAATGCAGAGAAGAGCAATCAAAATGATTAGGAGACTGGAAACTAAAACATATGAAGAACGGTTACAGGAACTGGGCATGGCGAATCTAGTGAAGACTAGGACCAGGGGAAGCATGACAGCGATCTTGCAATATTTGAAGGGTTGCCACAAAGAAGAGGGAATCAAGCTATTTTCCAAAGCACCCGAAGGCCAGACAAGGAATAATGGATGGAAACTGATCAAGGAGAGATTTCACCTGGAAATAAGGAGAAATTTTCTGACAGTGAGAACAATCAACCCATGGAACAGAAGTTGTCTTCAGAAGTTGTGGGAGCTTCATCACTGGAGGCTTTCAAGAAGAGACTGGACTGCAATCTGTCAGAAATGGTGTAAGGTCTCCTGCTTGGGGGGGAGGGGTTAGACTGGATGTCCTACAAGGTCCCGTCCAACTCTGTTAATCTGTTAAATAGCCCAGAATCTTAAATTTCTCAGTTGGAACTCAGATTCTCTTAGCTTCTGTTTCTGAATTGAAAATATGGAGATAATAAAACCGATCACATTAGCAGATGTTGTCTTGCAGAGCCTGCTCGGAACACTTTCAGAAGGCTATATAAATTCTAATGATTTTTTTGCATTTCTTTATTCTCTTTTTATCCTTCCTGTCCTCCAAGGGACCGCATGGTGCATGTGTGCCTCCCATGCGAAGTTACCCTCTGAATTCTATAGTCAGGCAAGGACTTGATGCCCCATCTATGACCAAGGTCTCAAGAAACATTTTCAAGAAATGGTAGGTAAAGAAAAAAATACCAAAAAGCACGGATGATGTTACTTAGTTTGGGTCATGAAACATCTGCAAGAAAGCCACTAAGCTCAGAGGGCACCAAGGATCCCTCATTTCAACCCAGAGCTACGAATATACCAAAAAAGATACAAAACGTGGACAGAATGTAAAAATTAGAGATGACTGAAATGTCTTACATAGGTGATCGATGGACGGAGGGATGGAGGGAGAAAGAGGACAGATGGACAGATGAATGGACAGACAGACAAAATCAAAAGCACAAAATCACATAATCAAGCAGCTGGCACTGTGCATAGGAACATCTGCACTGGTCTAGACCTTCCCAAGGCCAGATGAGAGATCCCAGATAAAGTGATGGAGAATGAGAGTGCTACGATCCTGTGGGACTTCCAGATCCAGATGGACAGGCAGGTACTAGTCAATGAATCAGACATCATAGTAGTAGACAAGGACCAGAAGACAGTGGTGCTCATGGATGTAATAATGCCATATGACACCAGGAAGGAAGAGAAAGAGAAGCTGGAGAAATACCATGGCCTCCAATGAGAATGTGAAAAGTGAAGGCCAAACTTGAACACTAGGGCCAACATCAACTCTCTCTCTCTCTCTCTCTCTCTTATTTTATTTATTTATTCGAATTTTATACCGCCCTATCTCCCGAAGGACTCAGGGCAGTGTACAGCCAAATAAAAACATAAGAATAATACAAATAAAAACAACAATTAAAAAACTTATTAATTAGGCCGAAATTAAAATATCACTAAAATAGTATAAAACCCCATTAAAACTAAATTTAAAACTAAAAACCCTAGGCTAGCCCTGCGCAAATAAATAGATGTGTCTTAAGCTCTCTCTCTCTCTCCCTCCCTCCCTCCCTCTCTTCTCTCTCACACCAGCTGCCACTACAAGTGATGGAGAAATGCTCTCCATTTTGATTATGTGAGATTTCAGTTGCCATCTTTGGCTCTAAGCGTATTCTTTTTTTAAAAAAAAATGAACATTTTTTATTATTAGTGCATGGAAAACTTTGCTATCTGGAATGTATCTGCATGCAAGCTTCAAAAGAAAAAACAAACCAAAAACCTGCGGAATATCTACAGTTGCCCATATGGTTTTCTTCATGTGGGACAGGATTTTACATTTTGCATGAACTAAACAGTTTCCTTGGTATAATTAATTGCTTCTCCCTGTGATTTTTCACAGACGCTCACTATTTTTTTTCTTCTTTTCCTTCTTCTGTCTTTCATGCTCCCTGTAATACCTCTTACTAAGTAAATCCTCCTCAATCAGTGTCTTCCTCTAGCCGTCTAATGGTACCTACTGGTTTTAAACAAGCACTCATACATAAACCCAGCTGGGCTACCCAGTCCGTCTGAAAATCTTTCAACGCTTGAAGAATATTTTAATAAGAAATCACCCTGAATTAGACCACTTACTCTCTCCAAAAGACCACACAGCCAACAAATACAATCAGAATAACAGCGTGGGGAGGGGCCTTGGAGGCCTTCTAGTCCAACCAGTGGTGGGTTGCTCCCGGTTCTGTCCGGTTCTCTAGAACTGGTAGTAAAACCAGCAGGAGGCTCCGCCCACCTGCCTCAACATCATCATGGGTGATCTGGGCATGCGCAGAAGCATGCGTGCAATCCCGTTGTGAACCGGTAGTAAAGATAAGTAAAACCAACCCCTGAGCCCCAACCCCTGCTCAACCCCCTACATCAGTGGTTTTCACCTTTTCTTCATCACAGACCACCTTTAAATACCTTTTGCGGCCTGAAGATTTAACTCAACATTTAAATCATACCATTTCTTCAAGCTTTCGCAGACCCCCTGTGACTACATCATGGATCCCCCAGGAGTCCCCAGACCACAGCTTTTGAGAACTATTGCCCTATACTATTTCAAACAAATAGTTGTCTTCTTAAAAAACTTCCAGTGTTGGAGCACCCAGAACTTCTGAAGGCAAGCCTTCAGAAATTGGTTAATTGTTCTCACTGTCGGGAAATTTCTCCTTAGTTCTAGGTTGGTTGGTTCTCTCCTTGATAAGTTTCCATCCGTTGCTTCTTGTCCTGCCCCCAGATGCTTTGGAGAATACCTTAACTCCCTCTTCTTTGTGGCAGACTTTTAGATATTGGAACATTGCTATCATGTCACCCCTAGTCCTTCTCTTCCTTAGACTAGTAGACATACCCAGTTTTATTTGTTTATTTATTTTGTCAAACATGTACAAAATAACAGGTAT